>NW_004524867.1:1768047-1774702 GCF_000260255.1 Octodon degus | reverse complement strand
GGGGCGGGGCCAGAGTCATGAATTGTTAAACTGGCTAGCCTGTGCTTTGTCAGAGATGTAGAGAGGGTCATCCTGGACAGGATAGCGACCCAGTCTTTCCTCCAGTGTCTCTAAACCTCCAGTAACTGTGAGCTAAATAAACCATTCTTTCCCTCATTTTGAGTGTCAGGTATTTGTCCCAGCAATGAAAGAAGAATAGCTATAGGTGGGGCATGTGGTGCCAGGGACCGAACCCTGGTCCCTGCATTTGCCCAAGCAGGCGCTTTGTCCGCTGAGCTATCTCGCCGGCACTTAGTAAAATTATTTATCTTTTTATTTTTTATTTTTTATTTTTTTGTTTTATGCAGTTCATACTCGGGACCTTACTCTTGCCAGGCAGGTGCTTAATTTGCTGAGCTATCTCCCTGGCCTCCCTTCTGTATTTTTTTTTAAATTGGGGATTGAACTCAGGCTTGCCCTTGCCAGGCAAATGCTTATTCTACTGAGCCATGTCCCCGGCCCATCAATTTTTTTTTAAAGTAAAAAAAAAATTGATGGAGTCTGTTTTTCCCAGGGAGAATTCACCATAGTGGTGTAAGAAGAAGGACAGAGAATAAACAGAAGGCCAAGCAGATTATAGGTGCAATGAAGCACTATGTGCAACAAAAATGTTATTGATGAACACAAAGGAAACAACTGCATTCCCTTCATCTACAGTGCCTTTCTTTCTCAAAATATAAATGAAGAGGGGCTGGGGAGATGGCTCAGTGGAATAAGTGCTTCCCTGGCAAGCACAAGGGTCTGAGTTCAATCCCCAGTTCCGCAAAAATAAAATAAAGTAAAATAAAATAAATCAAGAGCAAAATAAAAGACAGACGATAGAAGAGAGAGAGCTTTCCCAAATGAGAAGGGGAGCAGGAGACGGAGGAAGAGGAAAGTGACAGGAGGGGACGCTGAGGGACAAAGAGGGAAGATCGCAACGACCCTGTACCAACCCTCACGGTAAAGCTTATTTTCATTTGGCGCTGCAGACAAGGACTAATATTTTTTTTTACAAGAGTTAATGAGAGTGTCACTGAAAGCCAAATTGTCTGTGCATGTTTTCTACTAATTCAAGTGGCATCCACCAAGACAAAGTGCTATCCTAAGAAAGAAGGTAGTAAGATCAGCCAGTTATAGTGTGAAAACGTTATGTTCGCGCTTGTAAAACTTTCCTCATGGTTTGCACGCTGCCACTCCAGCAGGAAAGCCCTCCTCAACACAAGCAGAAGTTAGGCACCCAGTGGCGGAAGCTTCTCAGAACCGCATGAAATTAATAGTTTTCTCACTAGAAGAATTGGACTTGACCCCCTGGGAAACGTAACCTCCCTGACCGCATTATTGGGAGAAGTTGATTTTTTTTCCCCTCGTGGTTTTGCAGTTTTCAAAATGTGCTACAGTTCCAGAGAGGAGTCACATCATGTTGGCCAATAAATACTGGCAGGTCAGGAGGAAAGTGTGGCATTTTTAGTTATGAGTGTCTTCTGGTGTTCTGTAACTGTTTAATTGCATTCAATTCACTTTTCAGTTTTTCAGATGTGTGTTTGTGTGTGTGTGCACGTGTGTTTGTCCGTGTGTGTGTTTGTGTGTGTGTGTGTGTGTGTGTGTGTGTGTGTTCTGGGTGTTTGTTGCAGACCAGGAATACAAATCTCTGGAGATCCAATAGTTTGTCAGAAACTTAATATCCATCGCGAAGGAAGTATTCCTTCCAAACAGGCTAAATAACACCACAGGCATCAGAAAATATCCACATCATTGTAACAGGATGGTGACACATAACGATTGTTTTGAGACCAATATTTCTTGTTCTTCTAAAGTAAATTTATTTTTAAAAATCATTTATTTATTTATGTATTTGGTATGGGGTCTTGCTATACAGCTCAGACTCATGGTGATCCTCCTGTCTCAGCCTCCCCAGTGCTGGGATTATAGGCATGTGCCACCACGCCCAGTTTTGGTGGCTGATACAGTGCACCCAGGGTTCCTGGGTGGACATGGCATGCGGTACCGGGGCATTGAACCCAGGACCCTGCGCTTGCCAGGCAGGCGCTTGGACTGCTGCGCCATCTCCCCTGCCCGAGACTCATAATTCCTGTCACAATTTTTGGAAGTTCCTTTCAAAGAGACGCCTTTGTGATAAAGTAAGAAAGGAGCTGTATGCCGATGGTGGAAGACACAGAAGTGGGAGAGACTGCGGTTACTTGGGCTCTAGTGAAAGAGGCAGAAGTGAAGAAAAAGGAGCAATCCCATGCTCATGAGGCAGATGCTGAGACAGGCCATGCAGGCAGCTCAGATTTAAAGGAGGATCAGCCCTTTGGATTATAAAAAGGGCTCTCTCTCTCTCTCTCTCTCTCTCTCTCTCTCTCTCTCTCTCTCTGTATTTTTTTAGGGAAGGTTCTACAGGGTGTTCAGGGTCTCACTACTAGATCAGACTCGTAGTGATTCTCCTGTTTACAGCCTCCTAAGAGCTGGGATTATAGGCGCGTGCCACCACACCCAGTCTCAACTGCGGTCCCTACAACTACAAGTGCTTTATAGTTTATAGTCTCAACTACAAGTGCTTTATAGTTTAAGGAACCCTGGGTGCACTGTATCAGCCACCAAAACTGGGTGTGGTGGCGCATGCCTATAATCCCAGCACTGGGGAGGCTGAGACAGGAGGATCACCGTGAGTCTGAGCTGCATAGCAAGACCCCATACCAAATACACAAATACACATTTAACTATTTGGGGCTGGGCCGGCATGGGAGGCCCGGGGATTGAACCCCCAGCGCCTGCGCCTGTTCGAAGGTGAAGAAGAGCTCTCAAAGTTCCCCCAAATTAGTCCTCTCTAAAACCAATAGGAAGGAAATGAGCCCATTTTTTCTTCTTCTTTTTTTTTTCAGTTTTATTTTTTAAAAGAATACAAAAAAAAATATACTACCAGTTAGTCTCTTTGCACTGCAGGGCTTGTCTAAGCTGAATGCTGTTCCACCCACCCAGGGCTCTCAAAATGGACCAACGACGTTAAAAGATCCAAGTTCCTGGGACATGACTTCTGCTGGCAGCAGCGCCGCAGCAGAAAAAGGGAGCATCCTCTATTTCCTACCGAACAGCTATCGCTGGAAAACTCAGAGCATATTTTCTGCTCTGCTGCTAAGGATTCCAGAATCACAAATAATGCAACCAAGGAAAAAAAAAAAAAAAGAAAGAAAGAAAGAAAAACTCAATGGTAATTAATGAATGCTCTAGTTTTGTGTCAATAAATTGTGTGTTGCACACGGACTCTTCGCCATGATGTTACAAGTGCTTTATAGTTTAAGGACCAGATCGAGGGGAGTGAATGGATTCGAGGCAGGCAGCCTCTTCTTGTCAACTCCGTAACTCCGGCCCACCCTCTGGCTTTGTGGCTCTGTGGAAATAAAGTCTTATCTACAGGTACAGCTTATGTCATTATCACACAAAGCACCCACGTTCGTGCTACTGAGACTTTACCTGTAATTCCCCTGTTTCTTCAGTGTTGTAAATTCTAATTAGAGACCTCTGTCTTTGCTGGCTTTTTTGTCTGTTGTGAAATCTTAGAAGCTATGCACGTGTCTTCTATTTATAATTTGTACTGCCTTATAATTTGTAACGTAGCTTTGTAATGGTACTCAGAGTTTTAGGGCGAATTACATGTGCTATTGATCTGGTGCATTCTCATCGAACCCATTTTAAATGTATTTTGTTGATCGAATTACTAAAGTCCCTAATCATGACCAATATGGTTTCTTATAAAGAGTAGAATAAAAATTAAATCATGAATGATGATTTGATTGATTGATTGTTATCCGTTAGAGTCTATTCTTATATTTGGAAATTATATTAGTGATTTTACATTTTAACAATTGGGATTATACTGTAAATTTCTTACATCAGCAGGTGACATTTAACTATTTGGGCTAAGAACGTACATCATTCATGGAAATTAAGGTTCAGACTGATGCTAGTTTCCAAGACTAGAAAAAGTCATTAACCACCTAAAACATAATTGATCAGTCATTGCTTTCAGTCATTGATTATAGTTTTGACATCGATTTTTGCTTGCTGAATGACCTGAAAGATATTTAGAGCTTTTTAATGCCACCCATTGTAATTCCAGACATTTGCAAATAGATCTCATTTTTAAGTAAACGTCAGAATGGCACACAAGGAATGTGGCTAGTTAATAGCGCATGATTCATCTTCAAAATTGCTTATGTCTGGGATTCATGTTAGGGGTTTCCTGCAGGAAGATATATTGCTGAGATGAAAATTCATTCCCTCTGGCGACTTACAAAAATGAAGAAGGAATCAAATGCAGTTGGACCTTAAATACTTAATAACAGGAAGCAGTAAGAAATACTTATTGTGACCCAGTGGTAACCCCTCTGAGAACAATGAACACTGATTAAGAGCAACATGAGCTGTGGAAAGCAAAAGAAAGATGCCCACACAAGGATGCACCGCTTGGTCTGATTTATGCACATTCATTGTTTATGTAAGGTAGACAGATATTCAGGCCGTGTATAGCATATCCAGGGAGAGCGCATGCCAAGACTTAGAAACAGCTCCCTGGAGGCCTGCGATCATTCACCAAGATTAAACATGCTACCAATGGCGGTCAGAGAATCTTCAGAGAAGATCAGCGTTAGCACATTGCATGCTGTGGACCGATGTTGGATGTTCTCCAGAAGCTCATGTGGAAATTGAGTGGTCGCCAAACTGAAGTTGGTGAAACCTTTCAGAGGTGAGCGCTAGTGATGGGTCCTTAGGTCTTGAGCAGGAGAGGCATCAGCTGTGCCCCAAGGAAGGAGTGTTGGTATGCTGGTCTCTCCCTCTTCCTCCTCCTCATCTCCTAGCAGATGATAGGAGAAGCTGGCTTCGCCACCCCTTGTGGCATGACATCCTGCTAGAAGACGAGAGTGATTCAGCCACTCAACCATGCACCTGAACTCCAACCTTTTTTCTTTATACATTAATCACCTCAATTATTTCATGATAGTGATGTACAGCTGACAAAGATCACTAAAATAGATTTTGACGATGGACCTGAAAGCAGAGGGTGGCTTTCGCGTTAGATTGATCAGAAGTGTGCTGGGTGAGAGCAACAGCTGCTGTATCACAGGAAATGAGAGTTGTCTAAGCCCAGGAAAAGGGTGAAGAAATCTGTCATTGCTTATAGTTTTGGCATACATTTTTTTTCCTCTTTGGACTCTTCAGTGAAGAAGGAACTTCACACACATATACGCACATGTGCACACACACGCACACTCACATGTTCTGTTTATGAATAATTATATCTATATATCTACATCTATGTCTGTATCTGTATCTATCTCTCTTTACATATATGGTAGCATAGGTAACTATGTGAACATGGTCTCCTTGTCTATTTCCTCTACCAGAAGAATAAATAAAAGTAAAAGAAGGCCAATCTTTGTCCTATGTCAGTGCATGGCTTAGTTAATTTTTTCAATGCTCAGACAAAATTCTCAACACCCAAAGTGTAAGGAAGGAATGTTCCTTTCTGCTCACAGTTTGTACAGCTTTCAGTCCATGACTGGCTGCCTTCAAGGCAGGGTGGCACAGCAGAGGATGTCTCAGGGAAATAACAGTCCACGGCAGAGCAGGCAGGAGCCACTGGAGCCACCAGCAGCAACAGCAAGCCTTTCTTCTTTCCATCCCTTTATGCTCCACACAGGCTGCCAGCCTACTGATGGGTGGCACCCACCCATGGTGGAGCTTCCATTACACACCTCCTTCGTTCAGTATCACATCCTTAATTCACTTCACACATCCTAAACTCAGCCACCTGTGAAAAGCCCTGCTTTTCACACATGAGGCATTGGGGGGGCATCTAGATAAAAGCCATAACAGTGCGTAGAACAGTGCCTACTACCTCGTAGACACTAAACAACATGCGTCATATAATGAATGACTTTTCTTGCATTTATATGACCTGCAGTCATGATAATCCCTGCCCCTTCAATCATGGGAAGACTCGGCAACAGGGCACCATCTGTGACCCAGGAATCAGCCTCACCACCTCACCAGACTTCGTATCTGCCATGCCTGGGCCTTCAACTTCAACATCCATTATTGGGAGAAATCAGTGCCTCTGGACATGGAGACACTGAAGTTTTATAGCTTTTTGCCCTGGGCCTAGGAGTGCACTAGGTCAGATGTTTTATATTGTCTTATTTTACATTTGTGTTTTTCTCATAGCAAAATTGCGTTCACACAGTAGGGATTATCCCACAAATTAATTCCCCGGTCTCCTGAAAAGCTGTATTCTTACTAACATGTGTTCACCATCATCTTAAAAATCAAACTAACCTTTGAGCATTGATTTTATTATTAAAGAGCAAGTAGATAATGCACATATATAAAACTTGGGATAGAAAACTTAAGAGCATAATCATTATGTTCGAGCTCTACTTCTTATGACAAAGGAAGAAATTCAGGAGTGATTGGCTTAGGTTCTTTTCTTGCTGCGCAGGAAAAAGTACCTAATGCCCCAAATTAAGGCAGGATGAGTTTAACTAACTCACAGTTTGTGGAGGTTTCAGTCCATACTCTGCTGCTGGCTCCAAGGTAAGGTGGAGTAGCTGACAGACAATCTTTCGTGGCAACAGAA
>NW_004524867.1:1767323-1767947 GCF_000260255.1 Octodon degus | reverse complement strand
CCCTAGGGCTGGTGTAGCACTCAGAACACTACTGCCAGCACTAGACAATGAACCAATCATAAACTGCAGATTCAGCTACATCTGAAAAGCCTGCCCCCTCATGACCACATGAGGTTTTGGGAGGACGTGCAGACACTAACCATCACAAGTCATTTATGTGCGCTCACAACCCAACTGTTTAGAATTATTATACAAAATAGCTCTAACTTGTGGAATATATTGCACTGCAATAAAGCCAGAACCAATCAACTCATCGTAGTGACTTTAAAACTACAACAGGAAAGGAAGAGCTTAATAAATTGTTGGGGCAACGAAGCTGGTTCAAACAAAGGCATGATAATTCATTGGGTCACTGTATGTTTGCACATTCCATCACCAAGATCATTTTTAATGTTACAAAGGGGCATAGTACTGAAGTATCAATCATTGATCATATATACACAGAAAAGCAGGTAATTGAGGGAAAAGAAAAGCCTATGTAGGACTGAAAGATGTAAACATTTTGGATGAAAATAGAGTCTTTGGACAATAGTGCTTTGCAGAAGTAGAAATGAAAAACAAATCGTTAGACATATATTTCTTCTTTACCAAGCATATAAGAGATATGACTGAAGCGTATGAAAA
>NW_004524867.1:1761155-1766148 GCF_000260255.1 Octodon degus | reverse complement strand
ACACAGCATGTGGTGCCGGGGATCGAACACCATTCCCTGTGCTTACCTAAGCAGGCACTTAGTCCGCTGTGCTATCCCGCCAGGTTGTTTCACTTTACAGTCTCCAAAGCTATCTATTTTGTAATCACAGCTGCGTGCCCTTCTGAATTTGAGGAACCTGCATAATAAGCTTGTGGATTTATGCTGCTTCTGGGATTTGTGCTGAGGCTTGGAAACTTGTAGTGCATCAATCGAGCGCAGGACCTTGGACATGAAGCATCGAAAGCCAGGACAGAACATGTTGGCCTCTTTGACTCCAGGGTTTCTAAATACCTGTAGGAGTACAGGACGATCTAATTTACATTGTCTGGTCACCATCTCTTGATTCATGCAAAGTGGCTGTTTGAATGCCAACATTTTCAACTCTAAATGTTAACATTTAGAGTACAATGAAGCTAAACCTAGCTGGGAGTCTTTTGGTAACTATTTCTTTTGAATTTCCTCTCTCCTTCACTTGCTTTCTCTCTGCCTTCTTTCTTTCCTTCCTTTGTCCCTTCCTTCTCTCTCATTTCCTCCCTTTCTTTGTAGATCAATACTAAAGCTATAGTGTATAAAAAAGAAAAAGAAAAACCAGAGTGCTATTATAATTTGAAAATGTTTGGAAATCCTTGCTTCTGTGCTTTTGAAAGAGGATTCTGTGACATTGAACTCGATGGCCCAGACACAGATTATTTATCCAAAACAGACCCTGTCATCTGTGTCCAATTTTGCTCAATTTTCTCCTGGAAGGCTTCTGTCCAAATCTGAATCATGGGAGAATAATTACTTCCACTGGCCCCAAAGCAGTTCTCTTTACAATTGTACGGGAAAAACATCCTGTTGGGATAGAGTGTTCCCTTGTGAAACAAAATTGACTCTATTTGTGCTCTTCCTAGGTAAAACGCAGGTGGTAGAAGGAGAGATGAACTGACAATAACAAGGGAAATTGCAGGAGGACCAGAGAGCCACAGATTTCCACTAGCCTTTGTGTCTTTCTTCCTGGGGCCGTACACTATGGTCTTATGGAAACAAGTATAAATGAATCTATGGAGCTGCAAAAAAATAAAAAGGTTGATTATATCCAATTTTCTCCTTGTGTGTCTTTCGTGAAGTGGTCGGCACTACAACAGGGTATGGTATGTACGTCTGTCCTACCCAAATAAAGAAGACAATGTGGGGCATTTACTTTGCCATGCCCATTTTAGATACATGCGTCCCATTTCATAAACATTATTGGGCAGAACCCTAAGATAGTGTAACATTTGGCCATGTCTGTCTTCTATAGTTGAGACTAATATATCTCTTCATAGTAATGAAATTCCTTTGGAAAAATAAATGAGTGTTCTTAAAGCAAGGAATAAGCTCAGCTTGGAAAGAGGGGAATATCGCTTGATTTCGTTTGTTTGCAAAATGAGAAGGTAGAAAACTAATCCTAGGCAGTAGCGACCCGGCGTCGGCGCCCTTAGGCCACTTTTCATGCCAAGAGACCCGCCGTCCACGCGAGGCCCTTGCTGCTCTGCGTCCTGTGCACATGCCTTGCAGCAAGGTGCCATGGGGCTGACTTCCAATTCCAGCATGCGAGTTGAATGGGTCCCAGCAGCTGCCATTGCTGCAGGAACAGCCGTAATTGGATACCTAGCTTATAAAAGATTCTATGTTAAAGATCATCCCAGTAAATCTATGATAAACCTTCACATCCAGAAAGCCAACCCCAAAGTAGTCCATGCTTTTGAGACGGAGGACTTGGGAGATAAAGTAGTGTACTGCTGTTGTTGGAAGTCTAAGAAGTTCCCATTCTGTGATGGATCTCACACAAAACACAGTGAAGAAACTGGAGACAACATGGGAACTCTGATCATCAAGAAGAAAGAAACTTAGACACTTTGGGCACTACAGGTCAGCTCTTTGTGATATTACCTGATTGTTTAATCAGAGTGGCTACCACCTCTGTCTCATCCACCCCGGGATTCTAGCTGTGGCGTGTTGCCAACTTCAGCATTCATGTTCATGGTGTTTGCCTTACTTGTTGAAACATCGTGCTGCACATTTGTTTAAACAGAAAAAGAAAAAAAAAAAAAAAGGAAAAACCAATTTCATGGCTTGTGGGTTATTTTAGTTTTGAAAAGATCCATTTCTTTACATTTAAAATAATGATATGAGAAATGGTTGTATCTTCATGTTAACATTAAATTATTCTCAAAATCATGTATATGTAGATCTTATTTCAAAGAAAAACTATTTCCTTTCCATGGTGTTTAGTTAACCTAGAAGACAAATTGGGTATGATTAAGCTACATTAATTTCATATTTCAGCCCATGGCCTAAGTGCCTGCCTGGCAAGCGCAAGGTCCTGAATTCAATCCCCAGTACCTCCCCCAATTCTTTCTTTGTTGTTGTTTTTTGTGCAGGGTCTCACTACATAGCTCAGACTCCTAGTGATCCTCCTCTTTTCAGCCTCTCCAGCACTGGGATTACAGGTATGCACCACCACACCTGGTCTTGGTGGCCGGATCAGCACCCCTGGGGGTGGGGCTGGTGTAGCATGTGCCTAGGGATTTGAACCCCATTCCCTTTGCTTGCTTAAGCAGGTTCATAGTCCACTGAGTCATCTCGCCGGCCCTAAAAAATTATTAATACACTCTAGGAAAAATCAGGTATGACCTTGACTTTATTCTTACAGTGGAAAATGTGGTTTCTGAGTTTTCAACCAAAATGAACCGTGTTTATTTAATTATAAACCATCCAGGTCAGTAATACAGAGGAAGCAACTTCCTTTGTGTTCATCTTCATAGATATTAAATGGGCCCATTAAGGAACTGATAGTAGAAATTTACAGCACAGTGATGATTGATCCAAAGTCACCATAAAGAGTATCTTTAAAGGTAATTTCCAGAATGCTGTCCGAGGAGCAGCCAGCCCTCCAAACCAAGGACATGGAAAGAGTTTGACAGAACACATGCGGTCCCTGTCTGCAGAGCCGTGCATCTGTGACCTGTCTCAAGGCATGAGAAAACGTTTTATTTTTCACTCGATAATAAAACACATGACATGCACTACTACTAAAGAAACTATTGTGAAAACTTAAAAGAAAAGAATTAGATCTTTAAAAAAAAAAGTAAAAAGGAAACTAATCCTAGAGAAGTAAAGAGTAAAGAAGCTGTTACTAGATATTAAGCAAATGGAGAGAAGTTGGATTGCAGATAGTAACATGGACCTGGGCCCTGGGAGAGACAGTTCAGTGGCATCAGCACTTGGCTGGCAATACAAGGTCCAGAGTTTCATCCCTGGATCAACAGCAACCAAAAAATGTGATTCATTAGGAGAGAATAAATTGAAAGTTCTGTATCACACCAGTTACTATAATGCCTAAAAAATGTATGCAAATTTTCAAGAATAACTAAAATATCACCCAGAATACAAATAATTAAGTGTATGAGGATGTGGAAATGCTAAATACCCTGTTATGAACATTACACATTATATGCATATATCTAACACATACTACCCCATGTATGGGGAAATATTATGTGTCCAATTAAAAATAAAAAATGAGGCCGGGGAGATGGCTCAGTAGAATAAGCACTTGCCTGGCAAACACAAGGGCCTCAGTTCAATCCCTGGTTCCAAGAAAGAAAGAAAGAAAGAAAGAAAGAAAGAAAGAAAGAAAGAAAGAAAGAAAGAAAGAAGAAAGAAAGAAGAAAGAAAGAAAGAAAGAAGAAAGAAAGAAAGAAAGAAAGAAAGAAAGAAGAAAGAAAGAAGAAAGAAAGAAAGAAAGAAAGAAAGAAAGAAAGAAAGAAAGAAGAAAGAAAGAATCAGTGGACTCAGCTACTTGTGTTTTGCTTAGTTTCAGGGTGCAGCTGTGGTTGAAGCTCACTGCCCCTTGGGGTCTGTATTATAGCTTTTTATATCTGGCATCCTCTATTTCTATACATGGGATTTGAGAATCACCCCTATGCTTTTATAAGAAGGTGTGTTTGGAGACAACTTTGTTGTTCACAAGGAAACATGAGTGCATCACTTGTAGGCTCAAATGTGCAGTCGGTGTCACTTGACTCTCTGTCATTCTTGTCCTACGCCTGTGGCACCCTCTGGATGTGATGACCCTACCAAGATGGCGGATCCTCCACCACCAAGGTAGTGTATCTTCCATTAGCCAAGTCTGCATTAACAAAAATGATCACTGGCTCGCTGTCAACCACATGTGATTTAAGACTTAAGCAGGAAATAAACCCTGGTTTTCAAATAGATACATGTTGCAGTGGTTGGGTAGAGTAGCTAACATATTTTGTGCTACCTAAAATGCTCCTGGGAAAACAATGAGGACACTAGACAATGACCAGTCTCATGTTTAGTGTCGATGATACATTTATCTTCAAGATGTACCTGTTAAAAATTTAGATGACATGCATAGAAATTCCAAAAATAAAACTCCATTGAGTGTTGTTCCTACCCAGTGGGAGTTTTACTCAAGTACATCTTTTCCTGGGTTGTTGTCAAAATACCTGGCATGATGCACTCTGAAATGGGTGAAACACTTCCTAAAGATGGGCATGGTTGCTCATGGCTCTCCCTGCCTAATACATAGATTGAGGCCTTTGGACACAGACCTTAGCTTTTCTCCCGAGTAACAGGGAATAGCAGAAGCATACTGAGCCTCAGTAAACATTCCTAATATCACTAGCAATTAATAATAAATGCCTCTTGATCTGACAATCCAGGCAATATATGGAAATGTCATCTTTTTGAGAGTGAAGCTATTTTGACAGGTTGAATTCCAATGGTATTAAACATCTGTCACGTCAAAGAATAGAGTGATGACTCAGGTAAAATTAGAATCCTGACCACCAGGAAAAATGAAAAGACAGAAATTGACAGAGAAAAATCAATCAAAATGGGAATTTACACTGAGCATATACTCCACGGGTTTTCGTTTTTAAATCTCTCAAAGAGAAATAAAAATCTTTCAACCACTATA
>NW_004524867.1:1753028-1760450 GCF_000260255.1 Octodon degus | reverse complement strand
GATGGGACAAGTATGGCCAAAGGACTCCCATATGCTTTGCTCACCTGCCACTGAATCTTCCTTTTTTCTCATGTCTTCCATTCTTAGACCTTCAAAGTCTCATTTCTACTAGAGAAGAATGTGGTGAGATTGACAGCAACTCCTTACCGAGGACTCACTCTGCAGCATGAATATTGCTAAGACTTCTGCATGATAGAGTCAACCTGCTTACCGGTTGCTCAGTTTCTACAGGAGCTCTACCTCATCCCAGGGAAGCTAGCCACAGCACTGTTCTCTGGGGAGGAGTAGGGCTCTTGTCCTTTTCCCCAGGCTGGAAAGTGGAAATTAACAGGGGATTCACCGTCAACAACATATTTCATCATTTTCCTTCTGGAGATGTTTCCGGCAGCTTACACCCTGATCAGACTAATCCTGAAGGTAAAGAGGTGTACAGGGGCTCACCAAATGTGAAACAAAAAGAGAAAAGGACACATTGTCATTAAACCACATCAAAATATTTCCCCTTTGTGTCTAATGCACTCTTTCCATCATTCTTGCCACTTTCTTTTTTAAAAATGTGTTTTCAACAGGGTCTACAGGATCTCACTACGTAGATCAGATTCATAGGGATCTTCCTGTTTTCAGCCTCCCAAGCGCTGCAGTTACAGGAGCACGCCACTATGCCCAGTCTTCTTGCCACTTTCTGCCACAGTTCTGGATGTCTTCTTTTGTGAGTGTCTTTCCCAAATCTGAGCAGAATTAAGACACACGCCTCGTGTGATCCAGTGGGAAGAGCAGCCTGCAGAACCATGAGGGGACTTCCTCATCCAACTCATTCACTGGATCTGGCACCATGAAGCTTCCAGCTCATCCCCCCAAATCAAAATGACAATGACAAGTTAATGTTTTGCCCCAATACAGGACGTTGAGGCAACTAAATCAGAAACTCAGGAGAGAGGATAGCACAACTGCTTCAGAAACTGATAAGAATAATGAGATAACTGTAAGAAGCAAGTAGGAGTTTCTCAGTGGGGATTCATGGTAGCACAATTATGTTTTACTGTAATTATGTTTTTTTCTAAATTTAAACATTCACTGTGGGTTTCTACCAAATATGGTACTGACTCTTCTTTACTCTAATAAATCCCCAAGATTATCAACTTATTATGCAAAAGCGTTTTTTTTGTTGTTGTTGTTGTTTCAGCTTTGGAAATCTTATTTTACAATGGTTGGTTCTGTGGCTTTGGGATTCTGCAATACGATGGTTGGACCACAGTTTGGAGCAAAACTGTTCAATTATGGCCAGGAGGTGAAAGGCAATACCCTCTTCATGGATATGCCAACCACCATGATCTCACTTCCTGTGACCTCACTTCCTGCCACAAGGCCCCGCCTTCTAAGGGGCCCACCTCCTTCCAGTAGCATTACCTTGCAGAATAAGTTTTTATCGCCTGGACCTTTGGGGGCATATCATTCAGGATCCAAATTTCAGGTAAACAGGAGATAATAAATGACAAAGTAGAGGAGAACTAAAATCAAGACGTGGGTACAACAACCATGGCCACAAAAAAGAACATATTCATTGGAATGTTCTGTTGACATTTCTGAGCCACTAGCATGGGTACTGCATGCACAGAGTTTAGCAGGAAGACTCCAGATGCCTTGCAAACAGGTCTGCAGAATAGCAGCCCATTTAGTAGCCTGAAGCTCCTTGTGCACAGAGGTTATTAGAAAGGCTTTCCTCTACCAACATGGGCACAGCACATAACTGTGACTTACTTCAGTGTAATGTTTATTGCAAAGACTTATCTCCTCCATTTTTTTTAGTTTATTTAAAATACTACTGCCCTTAAGGGCCAGAGAGATAGTTCAGCAGACTAAGTGTCTCCTTTGGCAAAGGTAGGGACCAGGGTTTAATCCCTGGTCTGGTCTGGCATGCCATGCCTGAAAATAGAAGGCTCACTATGAGTCCAAGCTGCGTACTGAGACCCCATACCAAATATTTAGTTGTGAGACCTTCCACGCACCAGCCAGATCTCTCCACCCTAAGCCCAGGCACAACATGTGTGTGAGAATTTCTGCTGCACTTGCCAGACCTCGCCAGACCCAGCTCAGGCCTGGTATATGTGTGAGAACTTCCTGGCACCCTTGCTGGATGCTTTTCCAGCCAGAACACAAGCTGGCCTGCAGCGACAGACCGAAGAAGTAGAGGACAACAGCCACACCCAAGTCAGGCACATCTAGAGGAGTTCGAACTTGGTAGATCCAAACCAGGTAAGCTGAGACACTTTGCTAGACCCAATTCTATGAGAGCACCCTCTGTCTTTATCTCTTGATCTAGAGAGGGTGCAACAGGTAACCAGCATGAAATAGACTGCCTGAAAGATGCCAGGTCGTCAAGGGAAGCTCATCAGACAGAACTTAGGTGAACTAACTTAAACACAAATTCTCAATTTAATATCTTCTTAGCTACACTGACATAATGTTGGCTCTTATGGTCTAAAATACAAACCCATTAGTTACAAAATTATGTCAACTGCTAAATTTCACTACGCATTATTAGTGTTCCTAATTATAGTTCCGTAAATGCAAAACTGTAACTGCCTTAACCACATAATCTCACTTGGGTAAGAATTTTGGTAGATGCTAAGGTTATAACTGCACCAAAGCTCTACAGCAATGGTCAGAGGACAGTGCTATACAAACTGAAAAACAGAAGGAGCAAAATGCATTCTCAGGCCCTCAGCCCACCTAGAACAAATGCAGGAGACACTAGCATAGAAGAAATTGAGAATCACACAGCTGAAATCTCTGAATTAATAGCATCTGCAGTAAAGAAACAACTGCAGAAAGGTATAGAAGAAGTCAGATCAGAAATAATCTCTGAAGTAAAAAAAGAAAGGATAACTATAGCAAAAGAATTACTAAATGCTTCAAAAAGAAGACATTCATAAAAAAATAGAGGAGAATAAAAAAGGATGGAATCCTTGAATGAACTATATAGGAAAGAAGCAGAGACCATGAAGCACGTTAAAAGAGATATATGGGAAATTAAAACCTCAATCACAAGCACGCAAAACTGTTTGAATGAAACTGAAGACAGAGTTTCAGAACTTGAAGACAATGTTGCAGGTAGTGAAAAGGTAAGGAAAGATCTCTTAAAAAAACAACTAGTACCTCAGGACATAGGAGAACCTGTACTGTAAAATCATGTAACTCAGTTAGTCGCAAATTTTCTGATCAACTAGATTATGGGGCCACGGAGGAAAGTGATTGAAGATGTAGAGTGTGCCTAAGGAGAGTCCCATGGAGAGAAAACATTCTCTCAGGCTTTCACAGAGAGCAAATTGGTCAAGCAATGGCTGTGACTCATCCACATGGCTGACACTGACAAAGCATCTGCAACCTGCAGTACAGGGTTTCAGCATAAATCCTCAGGGGATTTGATTGAACTTGTCAGATACAAAATTTACATTTCTTGTTACATAGGTCTTGCTTTATCTTGCTCTTAACCATTGAGTAGAAAAGTATGAAAATAAGGTATAAAAAGTAAAGCCATATGAATATGCTGAGCTGTAAAATGCTCATGTCAACAACTTCTGACATTGCCAGTCCTATGTATAATCCACTACTATTAGGGACTACTGGACTATATTGTAATATTTTGCTGAATTCATGTCCTGCAACATTTAAATGACAATGGAATACCCATCTCTGACAAAAGTAAACAAAAAAGGGGGACACAAATGAAGGGCCATTTTGTGTCTCTATATTCAAAATAGTTAGGGTAGATACACAGCTACTTTCTCTTAATTCAATGAATAGAGAGATTTGTACTAATAGTGTCTGTTGACAGAATATCATGTCTGAATCTTGCACTATGAATAACCACCAAGAAGACAACAATATGCAATGTATTTATTATTGAAACTGTTTTAATAATCAGTTTTGAAACTGTCTCACTGCTATTTGTTTCTCAATAAAATTATTTTAAAAAAACAACTAGGATGCAGGAAAAATTAATTCAACATCTGTAAGACAATATAAAGATAAACAACGTGTGATTACTAGACATCAATGAGAAAGAAAGAGTCAATACAAATGATATGAAAAGAATATGGGCAGAAGTAATAGCAGAAAACTCTCCAAATATGGAGAAACAATCTGATATTCACATAATTGAAGCAAATAGAACTCCAAATAACATCAACCTGATTAAAAACACACTGAGACGTATAATAGTCAAGATCCCAGAAATCCAGCAAAAGAACAATACACTAAAATCCACTAGAGAAAAGAAACAGATCGCATGTAAAGGAAATCCCACCAGAATAACAGCAGACTTCTTTTCACAAACCATCAAGTCAAGAAGAGCATGGAGTGAAGTATTTCAAGTCCTCTAAGAAAACAAATTCCAGCCCAGATTGCTGTACCCTGAAAAACTCTCTTTCAAGTTTGATGGAAATGAAAAAATACTTCCATGACAAAGAACAAGTAAAGAATTTCATGATGACAAAGCCAACCCTACACAGACTACTAAAGGATATTCTAAAGAGGGACAAAAATGACCAGAATTCGATGAATGAAAACAGAAAGAACCCACCAAAAAGAGCAAACAATTAAACATAGGAGTTAAATGGGTATACAACAGAGGGTAAATAATATGTCAATTATAAGTCAATGCATCTCAAGTATAACCATCAATTAAATGGACTCAATTCACCAATTAAAAGAAATAGACTGGCAGAGTGGATTAAGGAGCAAAATCCAACAATATTCTGTATGCAAGAAACACATTTCACTCATGAAGAAATTCATAGGCTGAAAGTCAAAGGATGGAAAACAATACTACATGCCCCAGCACCTCAGAAAAAACCAGGGTTAGCAATCCTGCACACAGATAGTCTCAACTACAAACAAAGAATGATCAAACAAAATAAAGAAGGCCACTATATACTGGTTAGGGGAAAAATTCAAGAGGAAGAGGTAACACTCATAAATATGTATGCACCAAACACGGAGCACACAACTATATAAGACAAATTTTAATGAAGATGAAAAATCAAATATCCAATACCACAATCTTAACAGGAGACCTTAACACCTCCTTATCCCCAAAAGATAGGTCAACCAGACAAAATATTAGCAAAGAAGTAGCAGAACTAAACCAGAACTTGGAACAAATGGACTTAGTGAGCATATACAGAGTGTTCCACCCAATGACAGCTGAATAAAACTCTTCTCAGCTGCACATGGGACATTTTCTAAAATAGATCACATACTAGTCTAAAGGTCATGCTTAAGTATATGCAAGAAAACAGAAATTATCGCATGCATATTATCTGACCATAGTGCAATGAAACTGGAAAAAAATGACAAAAGTAACCACAAAACCTCCATAAAAATATGGAAATTGAACAGCACCCTCCTCAGCACCCAATGAGTTACAGATGAAATTAAACAATATCTACAATTCAAAGAAAATTCAAGCGCAACTTACCTGAATTTATGGTTTACGATGAAAGCAATTTTCAGAGTCAAATTTATAGCTGTGAACTCACACATTAGGAAAACAGAACAGGAACAAATAAACACACTAATGTTGCATCTCCAACATCCAGAAAAGGAAGAGCAAACCAAACACTGAGCCCAAAGAAGGGAAGAAATCATAAAGATTAGAGCAGAAATTAATTCAATTGAAATGAAGAAAATAGTTCAAAGAATTAACGAATCAAAAGCTAGTTCTTTGAAAGATTAAATAAAATTGATCAGTCCCTAGGTAACCTCATCAAAGTGGAAAGAAAAAGACTCAAATCCAAGCAATAAGGGATGAGAAAAGTGAAATTACCACAAACTCAGTGGAAATTCAGAAGATTATCAATAGCTACTTTGAGAATCTGTACGCTCACAGAATCAAAGCCACAGAAGAAATGGACAGATTCCTAGAAATATACAAATAACCAAAACTGAATGAAGAAGACAAAATAACTCTCAATAACCAAATAACAGCCAATGAAATATGAAATGTAATGAAAAACCTACAGATTAAGAAAAGTCCAGGTCCTGATGGATTCACAGCTGATTTCTACAAGAAATTTACAGAAGACATGATCCCAATAATCCTCAAAATGTACAATGAAATTGAAAGGGATGCAGTCCTCCCAAAATCATGCCTGGAGGGAAATATAGTGATACCAAAACCAGAGAAAGATACAACTAAAAAAGAGAACTACAGGCCAGTCTCCCTCATGGAAATAGATGCCAAAATCCTCAATAAAATTCTAGCAAATAGAATACAGCAAATCATCAAGAAGATTATACACCATGACCAGGTAGGATTCATCCCAGGGATGCAAGGATGGTTCAATATTCGAAAATCTATCAATGTAATACACTATATCAATAGAGCGAAAACTAAAAACCACACGATCATCTCCATTGATGCAGAAAAGGCTTTTGACAAAGTCCAACATTCATTCATGTTCAAAGTCCTACAGAAAATTGGAGTAGAAGGCCTCTACCTCAATTTGATAAATGTCCCCTATGACAATCCAACTGCTAACATAATTCTAAATGGGGAAAAACTGAAATCTTTTACTCTTAGATTGGGTACAAGACAAGGATGTCCTCTATCACAACTCCTATTCAATATAGATCTGACATCATTAGCTAGAGCCATTAGACAAGAGAGAGAAATAAAAGGAATAGGAATATGTGAAGAAGTTAAACTATTATTATTTGGGGGTGACACGATACTCTACTTTGAAGAACCAAGAAAGTCCACCAAGAAGCTACTAGAATTGATACAAAAATTCAGTAACATAGCAGGATACAAAGTCAATACTCAAAAGTCAGTAGCATTCCTCTACACAGATAACAAACATCCTGAGAGGGAAATTAGAGAAATAATACCTTTTACAATAGCACCATGGAAAACAAAATACTTAGGGATTAATCTAATTAATGATGTAAAATATCTGTTCAATGAAAATTACGTTACTCTTAAAAAAAGAGAGGATGTCAGAAAGCGGAAAGATATTCCCTGCTCCTGGATAGGAAGAACCAACATTGTGAAGATGGCCATACTCCCAAAATTGTTGTTATACAGATTTAATGCAATCCCAATCAAAACGCCACCAACATACATCCCAGACCTAGAGAAATCATTCCTGAAATTTATCTGGAACTGGAAAAGTCCTAGAATAGCAAAGGCAATCCTGGGCAACAAAGACAAGGCAGGAGGCATTGCAATTCCTGACTTGAAATTATACTACAAGGATACTGCGATAAAATCAGCATAATATTACCCTACCAAATACATAAATGGAAAAATAAATAAATAAACACATACATACATACATACATACATACATACATACAACTGTCTTTTGCCTGCTTTTTTTTTTTCTTGGTGCATTTAATCAGACAAACTCACTTTTCAAA
>NW_004524867.1:1748941-1751623 GCF_000260255.1 Octodon degus | reverse complement strand
CAATACAGTACCAAAATTCTTTCCTTTTTGCTTCTTTGTTTGATTTTTGAGATAGTGTCATTCAGCGTAGTTCAGGGTGGTCTTGAACTCACTGTCGTCCTGAACCCGTAGCAGTTCTCCTGCTTTCCAAAAGCCTCCCAAAACCTGGGATTTTCAACATGTGCCATCAAATCCACTCACCAGAATTCTTAAGACCAACTTCACATTTCTCCCTAGATACACATCAATCTTATTAAACATCTGTAAGTTATCATTTATCATGCTGAAAGACAAAATCAATCTGACACCACAGTCTTTGAGGTCAAATGTATTTTAGTACATTTTCAAATGTTCAATTGGGCTAATCATTGGATATACGCATTCAGTATGCTGTGAAATTTCAATACATGTCTACACCTAGTAATGATCATTCAAACCGACTGGTATTTCCATCAATACCAAACATTAATCATTTATTTCAGGAGGTGTTAATATTGTCTCTTCTCATTTACTTGAACTATGAAATTAAAGGTTGTCAACCACGTTTATCCTACGGTACTGTAGAACATTAGAAGTCATGTCTCCATATCCAACTTAAATCTTTCTTCTTTTGCTATAAAGGGTGTTTTGAGGGCTGCCACTGTGCTCAGAATATGAAAGGCCTGAACTTGTGCGTAGGTTGAACAGCTGGTTAGGGGTCTCCCTGAACTGGTACGGTGAATGGCTCCTTAACCATGAATGTTGGAATCCTGCTGGAATCCTGTTTAAACATAACAGCTGACCTCATAGAAAATGTGGGCTGTGGCCACACACTGAGTAATAACAACTATCTTTGTTGGTGAGATGAAATACCCAACGCCCAAATGAAGGAAAGCTTATCTGGCTCCCGGCTTGTGGAGGTCTCAGTCCATACTCAGCTGGCTCCAAGGCAGGGATGTTTACAAAGCGAGGACTGTGGCCCCCTGCTGAATCACTTACTTAATTTTTTTTTTTGGGGGGGAAGGGTCTACAGGGTGTTTAGGGTCTCACTACTAGATCTGACTCGTAGTGATCTGCCTGTTTACAGCCTCCCAAGAGCTGGGATTATAGACGCTTGCCACCATGCCCAGTATCAATCACCATTTCAGCACACCTTTGGGGCAGGGCCAGCACAGCAGGCCCAGAGATCTGCTGAGCTATTTGGTTGGCCCTTAGTTGAACTTTTCAACTTGACGGGTTGGCACAATGAACAACATCCTAGAGGTAAGGGCGTGTTCTTTACACCCCCAGATGTAGAAATGCTGAGTTACTTAGTTGAGCTTATAGACTCTTCAAGTTGAGTCTAGTTGAGCTTCTAGACTCAACCAGGATACCAACCTACCTTGATTTTATGCTAAAGGAAACAGCTCAAAGCCTTTGCCTGGTCCCTGGTGGGCCAAGACCTCTATAAATAGGGAAGACAGAACAAAGCCAGCCCAGTTATGCAAGATCCTAAAATGCAAGTGTGCCATTATGCAAATCCTTCTGTGCATGGATCAAAACACCCCACAACATATCGATTGTTGGGCTTGGACTTTGCATTTGAATAACACAGAGTGAGTTCCCCTCTTTATCTACCTACCTGAGTTTCTGCGCTTTCTTTCTCCTCAACCCTTTCAGACTAATTGCCTTGCACATCCTATAATCTGACATCAGAGAATAACTCCTGTACAAATTACTGCGGTTCTCAAGGAATGTGTGCTGCTCTATAATTGAAGTCACTTCAAGTCTTTTGAAAACCCATAATGAAGCTCTGAGGTTCAGTCTATTTTTATTTATTGCTAAGGCCAGCTCTTCTCTTTAAGTGCCTCTCAGTTCCCCTAAATTTTGAGATGCCATTTGCAAGAACAGAGAGCTCTGATACCTGGGGGATGCTTGGGGAGAGAGGGCAGCAGGCTGAGCTGACAGATGGCTCACAGGTGCCTAGAAATAGACAAAAGAAGCAGAGGTGAAGGTGTCAGCACCTGTCCTATTGATTATTGGCTACAGTTTCCCCATCAAATGTCCATATTGAAGTCCTGACTCCCCCAGGACCTCAGAGAGTGGTAGTTTTTAGAGATAAGACATGTTCAGGTAAACTGGGGTCACCAAGGTGACATTTATCTGATGCAGTTGGCGTCACCACAAAAAAGGACCATGGGAAACTGCCCACACAGAAGGACGAGGGTGTCAGGACACAGGGAGGAGACATGTCCAAGTCAAAGTAAGGGGTGCATGGAAAACCAGCTCAACTCAGACATGGATCTCAGACTTCCAGTCTTCATTGAAGGTGAAAATACTCATATATTGTTTAAGCTGCCCAGCTGTGGTTCTTGGTTATGACAACATGAAAAAAACCTACGTGCTATGCAAAGACATTGTGTGCTGATAAGATGGGATCAGGTTATGGGTCTAAGTAAAAATGTCTTTCAAAGATAGACTCAATGACCAGGACACACCTGCCCTTAAAGAGAGGAGGCTGTGGACAATTCACGCTTGTAAAATCACACAGACAGGCAGGGAGGCAGCCTGAGACATCTTCAGTCCTAATCCCTGAGACTTGGAAACCGTTGTGTTCCTTGGCTGAATGCAGTTGACAGGTGCCATTAAAATTTTGGGCCTTCAAGAAGAGAGATGATCTGGCCTCATGGGAGTGGATGCAACTGAACCATCTGATGCATTCAGAGTCCAAAGGGAAGAGAAAAA
>NW_004524867.1:1746892-1747411 GCF_000260255.1 Octodon degus | reverse complement strand
CTTTTGGGTCTGATATGAGCCACTTGAGCAGGAATGCAGAGATCCTCTTCAAACCTTCAAGGACACTTGAGAAATGCCAAGGGTGCACCTTCCCATCAGGACCTGGAGCCCCAGCGAAGTCCTTGCTGCAACCCTGAGGACCACAACTGGTGTCCAAAGAGGTCAGCACAGTCATCTCCCTGATCAATGCACCAGATGCAAGTTCGAACAGAAAAACACTGAAAGAACACCGAGGATTTGGAGACCGTTTATTTACACTGAAAGGCACTCAGAAGAATCACTCCCAAAATATCAGACCTGGATGTTTGGCAGTCTAGGGCTTATATAGGATATGCAAGCAGGAAGTACAGAAGCAGAATGACATGTCAACTGGGGATCAATATAAGCAATGGGCATCACAATGACCAGCTGTTTTTTGTGTTGAATTTATTTATTTATTTATTTATTTTGGTGGAACCAGGGATTGAACTCAGGCTCTTGTGCTTGCCAGGCAAGCGCTTATTCTACTGAGCCATCTCC
>NW_004524867.1:1743248-1746792 GCF_000260255.1 Octodon degus | reverse complement strand
TTTATTTATATTTACTACTGGGTCTCAGTGCACAGATCGGACTCATGATAATCCTCCTGTTTTCAGCCTCCCAAGCACTGGGATTACACGTGTGAGCCACCATGCCCAATCTCATTCACCATCTCAGCACACCCCACTGGAAGGGCTGGCACGGCACACCAGATTTTGAAAGCAGGTGATGACCCGCTGTTTTTAAAAGACAGAAGCAACTGGAACCACAACAGAAAGTATTACCTGGGAACCTAAGAAACCAAAGTATACTGTCTGGGGAAAGGGTTCATTTTCTGAAAGAGAAAATGAAATCCAAAGGTATAATAAATATTGTGAAATGAAGAGAAACTGCTCAAAAACAAATAACACCTGGCGTGGGGGAAAGCGGAAAAGAATCCCCTATATTATTTTGTGATTTTCCTCTATTTTAAAGTTTTTGAGAATGCATGATTTATGGATCTGTTTCATTGAGGGAGGGGCTCTGTTCAAGTGATACCAACAGGAGCAGCCCTAGGAACCCAACTGCTTTCACCCAAATCTTGGCATTTTCAGGACCAATAGCTTCTCTGAGGCTGCTCAGACAGGCAGGGCAGCACAGCCTCTCCTTGAAGGACTGATGTGAAGATCAGAAATCAGGAGAACTCAGTGTTTACAAAATTGCTTTAAAATCCTCTTTTATCATGTGTGCCTCTCTCCATTTCCTGAGGTCTCTTCCCACCACTCCTCCCACTTTATTTTCTAGCTTTGTTTATCTTATCCCTATTACACATTTTATCATGTGTTTTATTTTCTCGATTTCCATAGCCATAGCACCACAGGCAGCTATGCTGGACAGAAATTAATACCCACTCAAATAGGGACAGGTCTCTCAAAGTCTGAAGAAAGCATAAAGACATCAGAATTGTTGCTGGTGGCACATGTAAAGGAGATTCAGGATAAAGATGCAACAGCTAGACCTACATGTGTCCCGAACAGGTTAGCAGGAGCTTGGAATTATACTATAATTAGCCCCACTTTGTGCAGGAAGTTCAGGTAGGTATCTATCACCCAAGTGGGAGCCCAGAGCCTCCGGACCCATCCTTTCCCAAAAAATGCCTTTGCTCTTTCCTGTAACCTTGGTATGTGATCTGCTTCCCAATTAGATCAATATTAGCCAAGTGGCTATATTTGTAATTTTATTGGTTGATTATAGTTTAACCCACACTGTAGTCACCCTGTGATTTTGTACTCCCCTTGTGATTTTGCTTGACAAGATATTCTTAGAGAAATGACCTTGGTGGTAACCCATGCTGTCTCTCAGGAGCTATCTTACAGTAAACATTTCCCCTCTTAACTTTTGTTGTTATTTGGAATTCATCCTTGGATTTGGGGGCTCACCAATTTGGCATATCTGACATCCAGCAGGTTGGGTGTTATATTTCAATATTATTCACCATTCTTACTTTAATCCTACACAAGTGTCTTAGTTAATCTTCTCTCCTTGCTGGGACAAATACCCATAATTCAAAATGAAGGAAGGAATAGTTTATTTAGCTCACAGTTACTGGGGCTTTCAGTCCATACTCGGCTGACTCCGAGGCAGCCTGGCACATCGCAGAGAGCAGCCTTTCATGGTGGCAGCAAACAGCAGACAGGAAAAGGGGGGAGTAGAGGCAGCAAAGGCTACAGAGAGCAAGTCTGTCTCTCCTAAGTTGCTTTCAGGCTTTCTGCCCCAAGCTGGGTATAGTACTCACACCCATAATCCCAGCCTTGATCATGAATTAATCTCAAACTCTAGAAGTCCCCGCTCCATGACTATATGAGGCTTTGCAGGGACGAGTAGACACAAGCCGTAATAACAAGATACTATCAGCTTGGGTTTCTCTGCATTTCATCAGTATTTTTCTCTATTTATTACCATCTAAGCATATTGTTTATCTGTTAAGTGGTTTGTGGAGCTCCTTGCTAAAAAAAAAATGTCGAAGCAGAAATAGTACCTAAGTTTTGAAAAGGTAGCTGTTCTTTCGTAGAGTCAAACAGATAAATGTTTGAACACAAGAATACTGATTGCGGCTCAATAAATCAGTTAGATGATTAGGCCAGACAGATTTGGGATTTACCTATTGAATGAAAACTGCCTTTAATATACATTGAGATATTCATTTGTTATGATATTACATTATGAGTTTAAGTACTGCTAGCTGTCTGCTGATGCTTTGTTTTGTAGTCTGTATAGTGCTGTGGTGTCCGTCTTCCCATGTGCCAACAGTGCACCCAGCGTTATTAAGCTCCTACTATGATTAAGGCAGTCTAGTCATGACAGGGCTCATGTTCTGGGTGCCATAATTTAAATCGTGTGCACATAATGCATTTTGCTGAGAAGTAGAATACGTGCCTCAGTAAAACTGCCACAGTGAGTGCATTTTTAGCAGTTAGGGTAGAAAACAAGGACTTCAGGGAAATAAAAATGATCCCAGAATCAAGAATAGAGATGTACACAACTTCTTTTCATCCATAAGGAAGTGCAAGGGCTGGTTAAGAAGTTGGAGAAAGTAATCACAACGTATACCAGCTCTAACACTTAACACACTGTCTGCACAAAGAGCTCCTGAAAATCAATATGGGAGTGCAGGAAGGGCCAGAGAGATAGCTCAGTAGATTAAAGTGCCTGCTTAGGCAAGCTTAGGCAAGTGCATGACCCACGATTCCATCCCTGGCACCACATGGTGTGCCAGCCCTGTCCCCAGGGCCTGCTGAGCTGGCCAGAGACTGGGCATAGTGGTGCCCGCCTGTAACCCCAGCACTGGAGAGGCTGAAAACAGGAATATCACCATGAGGCTGAGCTGCATAGTGAGACCCTGTAGTAACCAAATACATTAAAATAATAATAATAATAGTAGTAGTAATAATAATAATAACATAATAGTAAAAAAAGAAAGTGCAGGAATCCTATAAAAAAGGTGCACTGAAACAGATCCCTGAAAAAGAAAGCAAGATTATTCAAACAACAATAAGAATAATGAAAGCGTCTTAATTTTTCTAGTTAGCAGGGAAATGAAAATTGAGGCCACAGAGAGGAAAGCGCTCTTCAACCTCCATATTTTTCTTCCACTGTGAAAGATAAGCATCTTATTTCATAGTGAAGAGGCAGAGTAAAGAGAATTCTCCTGTATTCGGGGATAGCACAACTTTATCATTAAGGAAATCTAGCAGTTGTCTACTAACGACTATCGGCATGTCCTATCAGATAGCAATTGCTCTAGGTATGTCTTAGCAATCCACACAGCTGTTCACCACCAATATGGACAAGAAGGATTTTGATAGGAAGATTGATAATCACCTGAGATGACTCAATAATCACCAGCCAGAGACTCAGTAAGGAAACACCAGGGAAATCTCAATAAAGGAGAAAGTTTGGGGGCCGGTGAGATGGCTCAGTGGTCTGAAGCACCTGCTTAGGCAGGTGCAAGGGACTGAGGTTCAATTCTTGGCAACACATGATACACTACCCCACCCTCAGGGTGAGCTGAGCCAGCAAAAAAGAGGAAGAAGAAGACGAAGAAGAAGAGAAAGA
>NW_004524867.1:1737490-1741271 GCF_000260255.1 Octodon degus | reverse complement strand
CAGTTTTTCCCTCCCATCGGCCAGAGTCTTTCCCTTTCACAGCATCTATGGTACCTTTCAGACTTTATGTACTCTTTCAGTTTCTCTTCTCTCACATGCTAAATAGAGTCAACTGTCTCCTACAATCTGTCTCCTTTTAAAACATTTGTGTTCGGGTTAGAGCCTATCTCTACTACTGAGCTACAACCTTACCCGTCATAACTTTTTTAAAAGACACATTGGCCTTGAACTTGTGATCCTCCTGCCTCAGCCTCTCGAGTGCCTGTCACTCAGGTGTGCGTCATCGGGCCCAGCTGGCCTTTAAAAGGCATACCCATACAACCTATAAAGCTGAATTATTTATTCCTTTCAGTCACGGCTGTGTTTCTTTTTTAATGCACACAGTTCTGAGTACGGAGGATCAATGACAGTGCTTATTATATACCCTATTTTTTTTTTCAGATACTGAAAATGATCTTACAAGTGGACTATGCAAGTAGAAAGTGCCTCTGTTACCTTTTCTTGTTTCAGGTCATTTCTGTTGCACCCAACATGGAGAGGAAGAATCTGCATGTTTGCCTTCCTTTGTGCTGCGTCAGAGGCAGATGCAGGCTTCAACTTGCACACACGGTGGAGGGAATTCTGGACACTTGCTTGCTTGTGAGGTTTCTGCCTTGGTTTGTGACCCTGGGCAGTCAGATCCTGGCAGGGAGGGAGGTAAGAGGTACAGGGGAGAAGCTGCACAGCAAGCCTCAATTCCTCGCCCAGGTTTTGCTGCTGATGGCTCACAAGCTTCAGCATCTTCTGCCCACCGGTCTCACCCAGGTAAGATGGCCAGAGCCCCTTGCTGCTCTTCCACTGGCCTGCAGCAAGAACAGCTGCTGTGCAAGCCCCAGTCTGCATCAAAGTGCAATTGCCTATTTGGAGCATAAAGATGGAGCATCTTTTTCCTGTCTTCGCAAGTCAATTTGCTACCAAATTGAATCCTCCCGTGGTCACCCAAAAGAGCTGAGTACCAAGACAAGCCAACCTTTCCATGCATGCTTACTGTGTGTGTTTCCTCCATGCCTGGCCACCAAAGTGAATGTCACATGTGTGCATGGGGAATCCACTCCAACGCTTCCTGGTGGCCACAATAGACTCAAGAGTACCACAGAAGAACCCAACATCCCTGTGCAGAACTCGGAGCAAACCATGCATTTAGCCATCCATATTTGAATTACTTGGCTTTTTATGTACTTACCAATACCAATATACTTTCAGTGTGGCTGTGTCTTTAGATCTAATGGACATGCAATAGTCTTACTTCTCTGTGGCCTGAGGTGACTGTGTTGGATACGAAGAACCTTAGCATCTGCTTCTCATTCTTTCGAATAGCTCACAATGTGGCTGCTTATGATACAATCTTTACGTGCATTGCAGGGCAAGAGGGGCCATAGCTCTGTGTTCTTTGAGGAATAAAGCCTTCTGCAGGTCCAGGTTCAGTTCGTGGGGAATGAATTAAATGTGTAAAACGCAGAGCTGTGCTAGCACCTCCATTCTGCTCACTTTCCACCCAGCCAGTGGAACCTGAACAAGAGGATCAAGAGGCTGAGACTGGCTTTGCTCCTGTCGAACAGACCAAGATGGGATCAGCCATCGCTTTCTTCCTATTTACTGGGTGAAGGGGAGAGTAAGTTCTGAATGTGGAAAATGCCATAGGAAAATAACCACATTGCTACCTCTGAGTTAAAGAATTATAGATTTCTCCTTTTGGATGATGGCTTGACATAATGATTTGTTTTTCAGCAAAAGCAAGGGCGTTCAGGAGATGGTGTTCTTTGAGTTGTGGTGTTTCTCAAGCTGGTGATACACAGTGTTGTATTTCTTAGAACACTGGGCAAGGACAGTAAGTTGCTGCCTTCAGATAGGGATATGGCTCTTTATTTAGATGTCTCCCCAAAGCCTCAAGAAGTCATAGTTAGGGCTTTTGGAAGTGGCTGGATTTAGACTTGCTTTGAACTGGTCGGTTAGGGTTCAGTTTCCCAGGAACCCTATTCCAAAGACTACCCTGCTTGGCCTTAGGCCAGCCCAGAGCACAACCCCAACCCTGCCCAGTTCTGCATCCTGGTCTCGGCTCACTTCCCTTTGGCCTTATGGAGAGCCAAGCCCAAAACAGCAGAACAAGTCCGCCTGACTTTGACCTAGACAAAACCACAGAAGGCTTTCTTTTGTCAACATTGAAAGTGCACACACACACACACACACACACACACACAAACACACGCCCCCGACCAGAGAACCCTGCCAAGACTAGCTCTCCTTTGGCCATTCCAGACCACAAACACCCTCCCCACAAAACCTCTTAAAATCCTGTGCTTTGCCTTGTTTGCTGCTGTCTTGGTTCACTAGCCAGCCAGCCTGCTTTCTCCTACCTCCAACAAATCGCTCATCAGAATTGATGAGACCAGCCATGCCTAGTCTGGTTCAGTGCATGAATTCATACCTAACACCAACCAGTACAACATGGCAGGGCAGCCCTGATGCCACCTCCCCAACTGTGGTGCTTAAGACTGTAACTTCTGCTTTGCTAGCTGAAGCTGCAGACCTTGTTGACCTCAAAGACACAGATGCCATGCTGCAGAACTCCACAAGATAAGAAGCTACAAGTTGGCTTTGGCCAACAGGCGGCGAAAGGCTGCAACCTTCAGTTCTACAACTCACGGAGCATTGACTCCTGCCTACAGCTGTGCAATGTTGGAAGTGCATCCTCTCCAGTTTAAATTCAGATAGGGCAATCGCCCTGGCCAACACTCAGGAGAACTTTCCAGGCAGAGTTGAATGCTCTCTGTCCCCCGTGTTTATTAGTACCTGTGGATAGTACATAATGTTTCCATTCCTTGTAGGAATTGGTACATATGCATAATAGGTCTTAATTCTTTATATCTCTTTCCCTTTCCTTCTTTTCCTCCTCTATCTATCTCTTAAATCCTGTCTTCTTTATCAGTCCATATCTGAAGTACACAATGTTGCATTCCTTGTACGGAGCTGGTGTATGCAAAAAGTGCATCTCAGTCCCTCTTCCAGCCCCTTTCCCTCCTCTCTTTCCCTCCTTCTCCATGTCTTAATCCTCTGCTTCTTTGAGAAAGATCTGTCATCTGACTTTGTATTATCTATCTTGTATTTACACTTGGATTTGCTCATTTAAGAGGGAACCATGCAATATAAAAGCTTGTATGTTTGATTTATTGCGCTTTATGTTCTTGAGGTGCATCCATTTTCCTAAGAAGGCTTGAAGTTGATCCTTCTTGTATCGAATAGTAGAACTGCATTGTGTGCACATACCATGCCCTCATTCCATATTCATCTGTTGGTGTGTGCATAGGCTGCTCCAAAGATTTAGCTATCGGATGCCACTAGAGACCATTCTCATAAGTGAACTAAATCTGACTGCATGTGTAAACATTGTACTGTCTCCGTAGAATAAGAACCTTAAAGAGTCAATAAAATATGAAAGGTGTAATAGATACTGGGAAACGAAAAGAAACTGTTGGAGCAGAAGGAACAACTGGGATGAGGGAAATGAGAAAAAGAAAGAAAGAAGGAAAGTAAAACGAAAAATATATGCATATACTCAGTGTAGCTTGGATAATTTTACTTCTGATCTCTGCTATTTTATTGAAAGGAGTAATTAATGCTCAATTTTTTTCTTCTTTTGAGTTTTTTTTTTTTTTTGACAAATTTTGCCCTACAATTACCTAACTGGTAATCTGAAGAAGTATAAAAAATATGCAAGATAACAACCACTGGGTCGGCCAAATAG
>NW_004524867.1:1725523-1736795 GCF_000260255.1 Octodon degus | reverse complement strand
TCCTAGGATGCTTTAACAGGTAAATGTTACTGCATGATATTTCCTGCTAAGATGTTTCTGTATCTCAAAGTGGCAAAAAATAATACAGCTGCCCATGAAGACCTCGTGAGGCAAGTCTTGCCCATTTTCTCTCATCTGGGAAATTGAGAAAGAAGAAAATGGCATGAAAATAGAAGGAGGCCAATTAGGAAATGAAGGGGATCAGAGGAGAGGGCAGAGGATATGGAGAATTAGATATAACCATGTACTGTGTGCACGGAAACAAATGTATCAGTGAAACACTAATAGTCACCCATTTTAAAAGACAACAATGAAAAAAACGACAAGACTTTGTGTGTACTGTCTGGCTGCTTCTAGAAACACAGGCGCAATATTTAGTATTTGTAGCTGGAAGGGATTGCTTTCACAAATTTTGGAAGCCTATTACAGAATGAAAATGGGAGTCCTCTTGTTTTAGAAGGGAAAAGTACCACTAAATACAATTAAAAACATTTTTAAAATTTTTTTACTTGGTTTTCCATGGTATGTTTCATTTTCTTTTTTTAATTTTGTCAGCAAAGTTCTAAATTATAAGGTGTGACACACCGTTTGGGTTTCTAGGGTGGAACACAAACTTTAAAGACAAATGAAAGAGTGCTTATCTTGTGTATGAGATCTCTTAGATAACCCAATTTGTATTTTTTTTTTTTTACTTTATTTTCAACCAGATTTCACTGAAACAGTTTGGACTTCCATAATAGCATGTGCATCTGTGAGATTTTTTTTTTTCTTCAAAACAGCTCAGAAAATAAATCCTTTTCTGTTTTTCTTTCTTTTTTAGAAATCGAGCACAAGTTTGCTTGCATAATATATGCACTCCTAATGGACAAACACTTGTCATGATGTCATTTCCTGTCCGGATATGTCCACTCTACTCGTTGTACCAGTACCTAGGGATGAAAAAGGAAAGAATGAATTGGAAAGGAACTTGAGTTCCCCTGTGTTTTCTTTCCTTCCATTTTGCCGTTTTTCATGATTGTTCAGTAAGAGGATGATTGACCAATTCATGTCAATGTCACACAAGAGTAGAATACGATATAGTCTCTGTTGGTATTCCTTGGAACGTCTTTGCCTTCTCCCTGCATTGGGAGTACGATGTGATAACAGTGAAAAGCAGGGCTGTTTGCATCCCTGCTCACAGGTAGGGGGTGCACCTGTTTCTTCTGTCCTTGCGAGAGGAGTCGTCTTCCTGGGCTCCTAGGCATTGTAGGTCCACGGAAGCCTAGTGGCAGGGACTCTTTAGGCACTAGTTGTGAGACATGTGGTGAGGAGCACGGTACATTCACACTGCATGAAATTCTCCTCTGGCACATGCCCCATTGTCTGCTTAGATTGGGCCCGTAGGACCCAAGTGCAAACATAAAAAGGACTAAGAATGTCAGCAGAATGCCAGAACATTAAACCAAACACAAGGTCCTTTGTGACTGTTGTGGAAGACCAGAATACATTGTCAAAAAATAACATTTTAGGACAGCACTCTATGCCCTTTTAGCCCATGGGATACCAGAATACACCACTCCAAATACGACTATATAAATCAGAATAAGCTGCACTCAATGGACTGCAAGAGGCAGGAACATGCGACCACAACAGGGCCATGCGGTATGAGGGTTTGCTAACTGCAGCCTGATTTGAATTTGCATAGCTAATATTATCTGTATTCCTGGTCATTTTTCTGAAACTTACCTCCTGACACGGCAGGCCCAAGGATCGAACCTCCGGCCCCTGTGCCTGCTTGTAGGCACTTTAATCCACTGAGCTATTTGGCCGGCCCACAACAAATATTTGTGATGAGATGGAAATCCCTTGATATGACAATGGAGGGACAAAGATACATGAGAGAACCATGCCCTTCTTTGGTATAATTCTCTGGTTACAGCTCTTACGCCGGGATCTCTGTCACTGTCTCTCTGTCTCTCTCTGTCTCTGTCTCTGTCTCTCTGTCGCTGTCTCTCTGTCTCTCTCTGTCTCTGTCTCTGTCTCTCTGTCTCTGTCTCTCTGTCTCTCTCTGTCTCTGTCTCTGTCTCTGTCTCTGTCTCTCTGTCTTTCCTTGTCTCTCTGTCTTTCTCTCTGTCTGTCTCTGTCTCTGTCTCTCTGTCTCTCTCTGCTCACACTGAGGACTGCACCCACAACATTTGAAAAGAACAACCACCATGCCCTTCTTTGGTATAATTCTCCGGTTACAGCTCTTAGGCCCTAAGTTTGGAGCACACTATCTTAGGCAGACAGAATGGCATAAATGATAGTTCTAAAATCACAAGTGAAATCTGTCCTGATTGCGTTCACTTCCTCCCTCAGAAAATAATTCTGAAATAAATTGCTACGCCGGGATCTCTGCAGAGTTGAGGCCAGAGGGTACAGCGGGCATCTTTCCAATAGCCACATGGGAGGTGTATCTACAAGGAGCCTCTCACATGTTGGAGTGAAGAAGACATAAATACATGAATAGCTGTAGGAGGATAGAAAATGGTACTGGAAAATAAGACAAAAAATAATGGTCCCTAATAGACTTATTCCACCTCACTGAAGCAGACAAGACACACAATCAAAGAATGGGTTTATTACCCTGGAACTGACATTAACTTGAGCTGGTAGACCCAAAAGAAATATTTTTTTCTGCTCCTTTACCCAATTATCTCCAATTCTCTCTCTGGCACTCTGTCTCTGTCTCTGTCTCTCTGTCACTGTCTCTCTGTCTCTCTCTGTCTCTGTCTCTGCCTCTCTCTGTCTTTCCTTGTCTCTCTGTCTTTCTCTCTGTCTGTCTCTGTCTCTGTCTCTCTCTGCTCACACTGAGGACTGCACCCACAACATTTGAAAAGAATAACAACCTTAGTGCCTTTCAATTTTTGTTTTGAAATAGGTTCTTACTGAGACTGCAAACTGCCAGGGTAAAATTCAAACCTGTGGTCATGCTACCTCAGCATTCAAGAGTGGCAGGATGACATGTGTGAAAATTAATTACATTCTTAAGAACCACCTCAGTGCTGGGCACATAGGAATTAATTCTGAAAACCATGAAGGTGCTGTGGTCAGTGTCAGAGGACTGCCCAGAAGATGTAAACTACCCAAGGTACAAGATAACCCACCAAGAACCTGAATAAGAAATAAAAACTCAAAGCAAGATAATTAACTCTCTTTTTCAAAATAAAAAAGCAGCTTCATACAGCCACCACGAATAATATTTTAAAGCTTTTAAATATAAATATCATATGATCCCATAGTCCCACTCCCAGATAGATACAAAAAAAGAGAATACAATCAGTATATCAAAGAGATGCCTGCAATTCTGTATCTATTCTAGCCCTAGTTCCCAACCCAAGAGATGGAACCAGCCTGTGTCTATCAGCTGGTGAATACATAGAGAAAGAAAATGTGGCTCATGTACATAGTGGAATAGCATTTAGTCTTAAGAAAGACAGAGAAATCTTGATATTTGCAGCAACATGGGTAGATTTAGATGGGATATAAAGCAGGCACACAAAGACCAACATCACAGGATTTCACTCATATGCAGAATCATAAAAGTCAAAGTAGAAGAGTGGTTGACTAGGAGAGAAGGGGCAGGGGAGGGAGGAGGGGATATGGTGGAGAGACCGGTTAATGGTTAGAAATCTCAGGTAGACAGAGAAGATAAGTTCCAACATATTATTACACATAAGGGTTAAAATCATACCATTTATTTCAGACTAGCTAGAAGAGGGTATTGAGTTGCTTACCATGAAGAAATGGCAAGCACTACCCATCGTGGGAGAGTTAACCATCCTGTCTTTATGACTGCACATGGTACCCATCCATCACAAAATCAACATGTCCCCCATAGACATGCACAATTATGTGCCAATTAAAAGTTCTAACATAAAAAGGAAAAGCCGCTTCCTCCTTTCCTTAGGCCATTCCGTTCAGAAAACTTTTCTCTTCTTTGAAATATAACTGCCTTTGAAATATGTGTAAGTCCTTTTGAAAGTTAAAGAATTCTTTTGCCAGATTTAGGACCAAGAGTGTCTTCCCCAATGTCTAGGACCATCCCTTTGAAATGTCAACTTCAAGAGAGGCAGAATCCTTAGCTTGCAGTCTCCATGAATGCCTACTTTTGCAGGATTTCTCTCCAGCTTACAAAACTGCTTGCGATGATTAATTGTGATTGTCAACTGGTCTGAGTTGAGAAACACCTAGGAAATTCATAATGTGAGAATACTTCTGGGGAGAGGGTGACTCTACCCTGTTTCCACAGACCTTTAGCATGTGAGAGGGGAAAATGGAGGCATGACCCATTCTTCGGCAAAGGACCCAGGTGGAACAAAAGCAGAAAGAGGAGAATGTCCAGTAGTATGGCTCTCTGTCTCATCCCCTTTTGCCTCTGCTCTTTGGCCACCGTGACGTGAGCATCTTTCCTCTGGTATGCTGTTCCACCATGACGCTTCTGCCTTGGAGTCCCTCACCATGAACTGAACACTCTGAAACCACAAGCCAAAATAAACCTTTACATTTTAAGACCCTTTCTCTTGGGTGTTTTTTCACAGTCATAGAAATCTAACACACTACCTGTGTTCCTGGTGAAAGATTTTACTTTCTCTTTGCTAAGAGGAATTAACTGACACAGATGGCTAACCCAATCACCCCAGGAGTTTAGTGACCAGGTGTCAGGAATAATGTCACCATGTGCTCTTAAGTGAGCATGGTGTATTGGATTTCCCACTGCTCAAGCTCTATACCTGCCACTAATCACTTAAAGCAGGAAAGGTTTAATTTACTTCATACTTGCGGAGATGTATGACTGGCAGCTGCTAACCTGAAACCTCACAGCAGAAGACCATGGTGGGTCAAAGCTACTTAGGTCATGGTGAACAGGGAGTAAAAAACCTAGGAAACAGTGCCAGAGAATATTGGACCAGGGCCCGCATATGGTACCTGAGGCCTCACTCCCATGACCTATCCAGGCATGTTCAGTACGCACTTTAGTAATCTGGCAGTTGCTTCTTTTCTTAAATTTAAATTTTTTATTTTTAAAGAGAGAAGAAAGTAGTATTAAAACAAAAACAATTACAAATGACACAGAATTTCACTAAACAAAATAGTATGAGGCCGGGGGTTCGATCCCCAGGCCTACCATGCCAGCCCTGCCCACAGGGTGCGCTGAGACAGCCACTGAGACTGGGCGTGGTGGTGCATGCCTGTAATTGCAGCTCTTGGGAGGCTGTAGACAGGCGGATCACTATGAGTCTGATCTAGTAGTGAGACCCTGAGCACTCTGTAGACCCTTCCATAAAATACAAGAGGAAGAAGAAGGAGGAAGAGGAGGAGGAGGAGGAGGAGGAGGAGGAGGAGGAGAAGGAGAAGAAAAATTTCTTAGTATTTGTTGCATTGCATAGAGTTGTGTTCAAATTAGTTGTTTATATTACCAGATGTATGCTTGCAAAATAGGAAGAAATGTATATATATATATATATATATATATATATATATATATGAGATAAAATTGAAAAAAGAATTGAAAGAATCAAACAATACAAGTTAAGGATTAACTGCTCCTTTCCATAGACCAGCACAGTACAGTTGTCCAAACCATCCTGCTTGCATACCTCAATAAATCTCTTTGCCCCATTCCCTGACCTGTCCTCCATGACTCAGTAATTCCTTTCTTTTGAACAAGTGCATTCTCTTTTCTTACTGTCTATCGTACCCTTCAGATGTTATTTTCTCCTTCAGGTTCTCACTTTCCTTTATATTGTGTAAAAATACCACGTCTCCTTTACCCACCCTTCGACTGATGGACACTTGGGTTGCTTCCAAGATTGATGCCAGGTATTTCTTAAGGCAAAGATGTTGATCAATTGGTGTTGGCCACAACAGATATGACTCATCTTGAGAATGTGTCACGTTTATGAGTGGATAGTATCTACCTTCTTGGATTGGACTGTAATCTTCACAGCATCTCCCCGGGTTTCCTGGGAAGAGCACTGTGTTGGGACTTAATGATTATGCAGGCATGATTTGAAGGCTGGGCCAGATATTACCTCTGCCCCAGAGTGGAGACACGAGGTTTTTATATTCTCAGTATTGATCACCCCAAAGCAGTCGAATGGGTTTCTGTGAGACTGTATTTAACCTCAGCAGGTAACCAGCTATTTACCGATCTCTTGTTCTTTTTTTTTTTTTCCCCCCTGCGGAACTGGCGATTGAACTCAGATCCTTGCATTTGCCAGTCAAGAGTTTATCCTACTGAGCCATCTCCCCAGCACCCTGATCTCTTGTTCTTTTTAATGAATGCTATCACTCTCATCTGCAAAGCTTCAGCTACAGTTTCATTCTAAAGATGACCTCGACTAAAAGGAAACGTGTGGACAACAGGTAAGTGGAGGATTGTGATCCACAGAACTGCACAAATGGGTCTCACTTGGGCAGGATTTGCTTAGCGACTGCCCGCTTCTCTTGTCACTTTCCCTGCCTTTCAATTCAGGAGCATGCAGGCAATCCAAAATATGATCCCTTAACATATCTTGTTGGACACTTGCTTATAGTTAATTTACCTATGGCTGCCTAAAGCCAAGAACCTCCACTAGATACAGCCTTCCCTTTCACTAGGGAACTTGAGCCCTCCTCTTCTGTCAATACAGTGATGGTGGCAGACTCTTCCCAGAGATGTCTTGGTCTTGGAGCTATAAGCATACAGCTGTGATATGCCTCAGGTAAGGAAATGTCCCCAAAGACGCTATCTCCATGGTAGCAAAGATCAGGGGCGGGGCTTTTGCAAGATGATTGGCTCAGAAAGGAAAAAGTTAGCTCAAGGAACTAGGTCTCTAGAGACATGCCTTTACAGGATATGCCATTGTTATCATTCATATCTGGATGTACCTCTGAAGGACTCATGTGCTTATAGGTGGAACTTTGGGGAGGTGACAGGGCAGTTGAACAATATTCATCATTGGGAGGATGTAGTTTGGTGCCACAGGCGCCAACCTGGCAAGTGCAGGGTCTTGAGATTGATTCCCAGCTCCAAGGAAATATTCGTCAGTGTATTATCCTAGTGATGAACTTAAAGCTGGGTGTGTTGTGGGGCATGAACCCTGGTGGGAAGGCATGGATCACTGTGGGTCTGGCCTGGGAGGGAGATCACCCTCCTCGTCCCTTAAGTTCTACTCTACTTCCTGGGGCCATGCCATGGGCTGTTTCTCCACTGTGATGCTTCTCGCTGTGCTGCCCTGCCTTGGGGACATCTGACCATGGACTGGAGCCGCTGTAAACTGTGAGACCAAGTAAACCCTTGCATTGGTGTTTGTGGGAGGGATAATTTGTCAAAGCAACAGAAAGCTGATTTACACATTATAATTATTCTTTCTTCCAAAATAATGCTGGCCTTTCCATCAAACTTGAGGTTGCCATAAGATACTTCCTAAGAATTGAAAAATACAAAATTCAGGGACAGCAGATGCAAAAAAGGTCAGTTTCTTCATCAGGGCCTTAAAGGATAGCAGTAATCTACTTTCAGATGCTTAACAAAGAGTGTGTGTTTTGTCTTGTGTGTGGATTTTGGCAGCCTTTCACACCCAGCTGTATGTGTGAAAGCATGCTGAGAAGATTGGGATTGTTTTTAAGAGCAGAATATAATTATTGGGAAAGAAATCTTCTGTGCTGAGAGGAGAAGGACAGAAGGGAGCCTGAGGAGGTTAAGGTTACCCAGAAATCTACCATTTCCAGTGATTTGTATAGAGCAAAACCATGAGGTAAGGTGGGTCTACGGTGGAAAACATAGGAACCTGCACAAGAGGTGGGACAACACCTTAGTCAACCAATGAAGTTACAGGCACAATTGCTCAGGTAAACTTGATTTAATCCAGCACCAAATGGGAAAGCAAGTCACATAGCAAGGGAAAACGAAGAGGCAACAGGGCCTTTTCTTGTAGGCAGTTGGCCAAATTAGTGATTCTTTCTGACTTCTTCAAGGTGACTGATAGGTATTTAAAATATCAGTCCTTGATGCCCATCCCCAGGGAGGCATGTGGCTGGATTTGTTTCATCTTTTGTCTTCAAGTCTGGTGCACACTGGGAATATCTGTCTCCCTCAAAATTGTAATTTCATCTTATGCTCCATATTGTCTCTAAGAGCCTAGCCCTATCTGATTGCCAATAAAGCTTCCCGTAACACTACTATTATATTATTATTACTATTATTGTTGTTGTTGTTGTTGCTATTGTTATCATTATTATTATTGTAGAGGCTTAGTTTTAGGATACACCTCATTATTTAAAATTGACTTTCATTATTCTAAAATTAATTGTTTTTTTCCCATAATTTTATTGATAGACAAATAGCAATGAGACAGGACTTTTCTTTTTAATATGAATACTCAAAGATACCATAATGATTATACTCCTCACTAGTTGTTTGGTATTTTTCTCAAAAAATGTTCTTAGTTACAGTATTATATTTCTAATTTGAATGAAATTACCGAAGCAGACTATTCCGATTTTTGAAATGAGGAATTTTTTAATGACAGCATAAAACAAGCTAAAATTGATTAAATTTCCTTATACCCACTTTTCAAAGATGTAGCTGTTTTTAAAAAAAATATTTCTTCTCTAAAATCTCTTCAAAGTCCATTAGATTTTATCTTCATAATCTCCTTGTCCTCTGTCTTCACTTTATTTAGTTTTTTAAATATTTTAATTCTATATTTTCTTTAAATTAAAAATGTAATTTATTTTCTGTTTGTTTTCCAATATGTAATTTCTTTCTCACTAGTGTATGCATTATATTTTAGAATCTTATGCTTTTCAGGATTATAGGGTTTTGGATCCTTTCTTTTCCTTCTAGCCACAAAGTCCTGCTGCATTGGTTTACTTTCTGTTTCTGGAACAGAAATACCTGCTGTCTCCAGGGTGAAGGAAGAGACGTTTATTTTGGCTCACAGTTTCAGATGTTTCAGCGCATTTCAACTGGCTATAAGGCAGAACCACCATGGCTCAAGGACTTGATAGAGGAGGACTGCTGACCTCGCGGTATCTTGGAAGAAGGTAAAACCTGAGGTCAGTGGCCAGAAAGTGACACCAAGGACCTGCTGCCCCGTGGACAACTGCCTCCAGCCTGGCCCCACTTCCTAATAGTTGATTCTGCTGTAAATTCATCAGTGGATTCAATTATTTATGAAGTTATCAACCACACAATCCAGTCACCTCTCTGGGAGTGTCTTAAACCAGTCAGGTATATGAACATTAACCTGCATCCCTACCAATCTTAAGAATATTGTTATGGTTTCTGTCTACTTGTCTTGCCAAAGGCTCATGCAGTCATGGGGTAGACTTCTAGAGGCTGTAGTTAATTCACGATCCAGTACTGGGATTGTGGGTGTGAGCGTTACATCCATCCGGTGGTGGATAGCCTGGAAACACTGTATGGAAAAGAGACAGGCTTTCTCTCCCTGCCACTGCTTCTCCCTTTTTGCTTTTCCTATTTTGCTGTTTTCTACCACCATGAGCTGCTGCCCTCTGCCATGTGCCGCTCTGCCTTGGAGCCAGCCAAGTATGGACTGAAACCTCCACTAACCGTGAGCTAAATAAACCTTTCCTTCCTTGATTTTGGGTGTCTGTATTTTGTTCCAGCAATGACAGAAAACTAACGAAGACAAGTACCTTTCAATATTCTAATGCAATGTTCTGGTTTTTCTTTCTAGGGTGCTCCCCTAAAGCGGCACTGGTTTGGGAAGTGATTGGTTTATGAGCGTGCTGTACTTGACTCTACGTTAGTCCACCAGTGAGGTCCTAGCTAACTTGCTCACAGGAGGTGTAGGCTGCAGGGAGGCAGCTCACTGCAGGTGGGACCTGGAAGGGCATATTGCCCTCCCAGGCTTTCCTTTTTCCTTTGCTTATTGGCTACCACGACATCAGCAGCTTTCTGCCTGGCCACTGAGGCATGGACAGCTTGCCTCTGCTCTGCCCCTCTTCCCCTGTGTTCTCCTGTGCATGCCAGGCTGCTATGGATTCAACTGTCCGCCTAAATAACCCTCTCTCCCTTTAAGTTTTACAAGTTGGTCATTGGGGTCTCAGCCCTGAGAAAGGGACCAATCTGCCTTTGCATAGACCACCCTTTCAGAAGGTCAGCCTGCTCCTGTCATCTCTGCAGTGCACAAGAGAGACTCTGAGATGTGTGCCACCAGCCACGGCACAAATATCGGCCTCCCGCAGGAAGCTCGGAGGCATCAGCCACGGAAGACACACCACCGTAATCATCATAGTACAGCCTGTCATTCTGTGCAAATACCTCAGCATTTAAAAACAGCATCTGAATGCCAGAGACCTCACACTGTCTGTATTAACCTGTCGTTTGTGTAAATTTTGTTAAAAGCAATCTGATTTTTAGGTTATAATTTGAGAGTACAGTTTAGGGACTCCAAGCTCGGGCTCTATTCATAGGCTGAACTTCTTATCTGCCCCGTGTTTAACAATGAAAGCCATTGTAGTACCTTCGCAATTGGTAGCGTTATTCATTCCCCCTAATAATAAGGTTTAGTTTATTACCCTACATGCCTTAAGGTCTTACTTTATTCGCAGTTACTATGAATTTTACATTTACCGCGACACAGTGAAGAACAGGCAGCAAGCGCTAGATTTAATTTTCTTTCCTGATATCATTTTCCCTCTGTGGAGCTGGGAGTTGTAAGCTCTGTATTTATTCCTTTAATATGCGCAATTGGCGCACGAAAGTCGAACCTGCATCGAAGTTTGCTCTTTTCCCATGAGAATCCTCAAGCGTTCCAGCTCTATCGATTGAAAACGCCACCGTCATTTCTCTGCGGGAGTTGCAGCAGCACCCTGGCCCCGAGTCAACTGCAGCTTTTCCTGGACTCTGCGCATTGTTCCCCTCATCTGTTCTGAAGCCAGGGCCACATTAGCTTAATTGCTATCGTGGCTCACTGGAGGACTGAGTAAGGAATGGAAAAAGTCCAGGTTGTCCATGAAACTAGAGCTCTGACCAGCCCCGAGCCAAATCCTAGCCCAGCATAAAATGATCCGGCTGGAGTTGGGTCAGAGTAAACAAGACTCCCTCACGTTTGGGGCTTCCTCCAGCTAAGAACCAAGCAGGGAGAGAGCTATGTGCTCCTCACAAGAATCAGCTAAGATGCACTGGCTGTGTTTAGCCACTTGAGCTTCCTTATATCCAGGACTATTTCCAGTTTTCATATCTGAAGCTTCCTACTTTCCTTTCTCCCTCCCTCCCTCCCTCCCTCCCTCCCTCCCT
>NW_004524867.1:1723327-1724876 GCF_000260255.1 Octodon degus | reverse complement strand
AAAAAAAAAAAAAAAAAGTTTACCCAGACATATATGCATATATGCAAACAAAAAATAGATAAATAGGAAGTAGAGTGATCATTTTCACATGGATACAGCAACAAAAGTTAGAGGTAAGGATGTGGAAATAAAAGAATCGAAGGGAAAAATTATAAAAATAGAGCTTTACCAAATGGAACAGTGACCAGGAATTAGAAGGAGCAGGGAGGGAAGGGAAAAAACAGGAACAGAAAAATGAAAGAGAAATAAAATGTGGTACGTTCTTGTCCCAACTTCACATGATAATGTACTGGAGACATGAAATGAAAGACGTTTAAATTGTAGCAATTAGTTTGTTGTGTTTAGTCTACAAGTTTGAACAGCATTTTCAAGATCTACTTTGAAAGAAAATACTATTACAAATTGCATTTAAATATTTTTACTTTTAAACTTTGACCGTTGCCTCTTATGTCCCTGTGTATGGTTGTGTGTGTGTGTGTGTGTGTGTGTGTGTGTGAGAGAGAGAGAGAGAGAGAGAGAGAGAGAGAGAGAGAGAGAGAGAGAAACACTGCACTTTATCTGGTTAGAGGACCTACACACATATTGAGTGGCTCTGAAACATTCCATCAAGGCTACAAGTAAAGCTGACAGACTTAAAGAATTAATTCATGTGCTAAAGTTCCCAATCAATCAGCTAGAAAGCACAACATTACAAAATTAATGATTTTGCCCTGCAACTTCTACTTTTAAAACCGGAGCAGTAAATGTAAAGAAGGAGTTGTATCCAAAGCTAAAGCAGGGTATTTATAAAGTGAAGGTAAATTTATGCCTGGAATTTACTTGCTTGAAGTTTCCTTGAATTCAAATTTATTAACATGTTACAAAAGTCCTTTTCTCTTACCTATGTTCTTACGGTTAAGCAGAAAAGATGCCATAAAGTTATTTCAGGAGATAGAGCTATACATAGGTAATAAAATAAAGTTAATAGGACCTTCTGAGTTCATACTATACTACAAATACTTAAAGATTAAAAAGAAAAAAAAAAAAGGAAAGCAGGCTCTTTTTTACTTAGTGTGTTCCAAAAATTCAGAAGTATCATTCTTTAAGAAAGATGGTTTCTGTTCTACATTCCAATAATAACAGTGATTAATCAAATAACCTAGAATGTCACCTTTTCAGTAAGGGATATCAGTGCTACAAATCATATTTTCATTTTAAAACATTTGTGGTCCCTGAGTCCTCAAAATAGTTCTGGCTTAGGGTAAATCCTCTGTGTGTGTGTTTCTGTCTGTGAGAGATGGTGGTGGTGGACTGCATAATCTGAAACATGTTGGGAAATTCTTTTGTGGGCACGAGGGGCTCATGCACAGCGATGCCCTTGTGTGATTCTAGTTCATTCCTTCTTTCAGGTCCCTGATCATCCTTTCCTATCTTCTTTCCTTACTCCCTCTCATCCTCCCTGCCTCCATAGTTCCCTCTTTTCATCTTCTGTTTTTCTTCTTTCTTGTCATCTTCTCTCTCTCTCTCTCTCTCTCTCTCTCTCTCTCTCTCTCTCTCTCTCTCTCTCTCT
>NW_004524867.1:1720149-1721156 GCF_000260255.1 Octodon degus | reverse complement strand
GGAACTGGGAATTGAACTCAGGCCCTTGTGGGAAGTGCTTATTCCACTGAGCCATCTCCCCGGCCCTAGTCTCTACTCATCTTTTTCTCTTTTTCTTCATGGAGAAGAATGATGCTGCTCAGCCTTAGAAATACTCAAAGAAGCAATTAATGAAATCCTGTAATTTCTCAAGAAACTTCCGAGAGGAACAATACAAGAAGAGTAATATGTAGTTTATGTCCACATAATGGTACGTGTGCCCACAAGCAAGGTACACTTTTGTGTGTTTTTGCATGTAATAAATGGGAGATCATGTATTTTATTTCTAATTTTGCAATGGTCATATTATCGTGCCTCTAATGTGAAAGAGTCGGTAGCGTGACAGACATGAAAAGCTCATTTATGGCTTCTGGGGAATGGAAGATCATCCCTTCACTTTTTTTCTTGAAACGAACCCTACTCTAGGCTGTATACCTTCTCTTCAGGGGGCTATAGTTGCTAGGAATGAGACACATCTTTAAGATTCAGTAAGGCTGGGAATTAAATTGTACAAAATTTCACAAGTGACAAAACCAGCACAGTGCATGCTGGGAAAAATGTCAGTTACTGAAATAAATCAAGAAACTCAAATTACGTTTATCTACAGGGTCATAGGCCAATAACTCAGAATAGAAACAAAATTTGCTCAATGAAATCAACTGTGATTGTGTACAAAGTTTGTTATCTGCATATCCATGCTATTTAGGTGTACGTGATGTCCTGGGAATATTTAAAATTATGCAACTGTAGGTTCAAAAATATTAAACTGGTACAGATCTGGGATACATCCCATCAAATTAATAAATATGTAAGTGTGGCTGAGATTTGTAGAGGTTAAATATTAAAGGATTTTGTCTCTTTTCCTCACATCTGAGAGTTAAGTGACTTTCCTAAAACTATTTTGTACAGGTATTCTTACAGCTTAGAAAGCCAATTGCGTTATTGTAAAAGTCCCTCTCCATATATATTTTCTTTCTTTCTTTCTTTTT
>NW_004524867.1:1712572-1719147 GCF_000260255.1 Octodon degus | reverse complement strand
ATCTATCTATCTAATCTTAGCATCTATTTATCCATCTAACTTAGCATTTGTCTATCTTAGCATCTATTTATCTTCTATCTATCTTAGCATCCATCCGTCTTAGCATCTATTTGTCTGTCTGTCTGTCTGTCTGTCTGTCTGTCTGTCTGTCTGTCTATCTATCTATCTATCTATCTATCTATCTATCTTAGCATTTATGTAATATATCTTAGTATCTATCTATCTATCTATCTATCATCTATCTATCTATCTATCTATCTATCTATCTATCTATCTATCTATCTAATCTTAGCATCTATTTATCCATCTCACTTAGCATTTATCTATCTTAGCATCTTTTTTCATCTATCTATCTTAGCATCTATCTATCTATCTACCTATCCTCAGCTATCTGTGTAGCCCCCATCTATCCATCCATCCATTCCTAGCTCTCTCCTGACTTATCTAATTTTCACCTATCTATATCCATCTGGACCCTAGATTCAGTACGAGTTTTTACATACATATTTTCAAATTGTTACTGTGCATTAGGTATTCAAAAACCACATGTAGAATTGTTCTGCATGGTTTAAACTTTGCATGAATGCTATCACGTTTTCACACTTTCTGGTACTTACCACTCTTCCGGCCCCCAATCTGTGATAGATGCTTTGGCTTCGGATGTGTTGAGCAGAGAGATACTGTGTTCTAGCACATAGTAGACTGGTAACCAAATTCCGCTGAATATTTCTAAATATGTCAAAATAGGGGGCCTGCCAAGTAGCTCAGGGGGTTAAAGCACCTGCAAGCAGGTGCCGGGACCAGGGGTTCGATCCCCGCCCCCGGGGTATGCTGAGATGGCAAGTGAGACTGGGCGTGGTAGTGCGTGCCTGTAATCCCAGCTCTTGAGAGGCTGTAAACAGGCGGATCACTACGAGTCCAATCTAGTAGTGAGAACCTGAACACCCTGTAGACCCTTCCCTAAAATAAAGAAAAAAAAATTCAAAATAGATTTTGAATGTTATTACCACAAGGAAATGATCAATATATGAAGTGGATAGCTCTATGCTCTGATTTGGTGATTATACCTGATATACGTGTATTGAAACATCGCACCAGTGCTGTGTGAAGGTATATAATTACATATCAATTGAAAACAAAATACAACACTTTTAGTTGAATATTCAGTCCATTATGCAAGCCTTTGATCGTATGACTACACCATACGGTATGGTGTTCTCTATTGATGGAAAATCAAATTTTTCCATTTTCTAGCTGTTATAGGAAGTATCTGAAGATGCTTTTCTATGTGGAAAATGTTGAACACAACTATGAAAGCATCTTCAGCCCATAATTAGGAGCCGCTTTGCTGCCTCGGGGAACAGGTACGGTACTGTACTGCTCTTTAGTGCAGACTGAAGCCAATTTCAACCCTACACAATGGAGCTGGGAAGACTTTTTTAGTATCTGTCAGTCCGACTGTGATGAAATAATGCTTTATTGTGGTTTTACTTTGCTTTTCTTGAGCTCTGACAGTAAAATGCCTTTTTATATGTTTATTAGCCATTTAAATGTTCCCTTAGAGAATATTCTATTCATCCTCTTTGGCCATTTTTCCTAATAGACTTAGAGAAATTTACAAAGACCAACACAACATCTGTGTGTATGAGGAATACAGAATCTTTTGTAATGTGGACACAAATTTGCATAATTTTTTTTTCTTTGAAGTTTAAAGGTGTTTTCTCACATTCAGGTACCATGGATTCTGCTTTCTCTCAAAATGGCATTGCTGGGCTGGGGAGAGAGCTCAGTGGAGTAAGTGCTTGCCTGGTACATGCAAAGTCCTGAGTTCAATCCCTGATACCACGCAATTAATAATAGTAGTAATAATAATAATAATAATAATAATAATGACATTGCTTCAACTTTCACCTGGCTTCTGATTTTCCATAGTTTTCCAGTCAGATACTCAAGGTAAAAGGAGTATGACCATCATAGTTGGAGAATGGAAATGAAATCCACTCAACATGCCTGGGCTTGATTGCTAATAAAAAATAAATATACTCGCTGTAATTCTAAAGTAGCCTTAACAACGGTAGCAGAAACAGACACAATGATAATGTGCAGTTCCCTTCATTGAAAATGTGTTGATATTTACTGCCTGTTATTAGGCTGGCAGTAAGAGCTCTATCCACAGGAGTTGTGTTAATTCCTAAAGCAAATCACTCCTATTTAAGGGTGCAGGGTGCTTAATGCTGAAGCCTAATTGAGACCTTCCTTCAGACCACTTTGAATTCCAAAGTTACCATCCTCGAAGAAACCTATTCCTTCAGAGCTGCACACCAGCCCCCCAGAAACGCAGATCACTTACTTTCTCCTGGCTGTTACAGAAACTGACATTTTCTTTCATAAATTATTCAGTGTCATCGGTGTTGAATCAGCTCAACCACACAGGATCAATGCCGAGTAAATGGATAAAAATTGTATTTCTGAGGCGGTCCTGGCCACACTGATTCAGGAGCAGAGTTGAGGGTGGTAGTCAATAGCGTCTGTGCCCCTTTGGCCTTGGTGGAACAAGACGTCGGCATCATGTGAGCAAACCATGCTGGAGTGGGTCAGGTGGTACATAGAGCGTTCTCACAGTGCCTTGTAAGTGACCCCATTCATTATGTGTATCAACTTCACCGGCTCAGGAGATGCCTAGGTAGCTGCTTGGCCAGTGTGCTCATGAGTGACTCTGTGAAGAAGCTGCAGGTTGAAATTGGTATAAGATCAGGTGGTCTCTGTCAAACATAGATCCCTTTCCAGATGGGTAGGAGGGGCTGAATATGAGAATATGACTCAGACTCAATATCTCTCTCTCTCTCTCTCTCTCTCTCTCTCTCTCTCTCTCTCTCACACACACACACACACACACCCCTCTTATGCTCTTATTGTTCTTGTTTCCAGAAAACTCTGAGCCCTACATGAGCTACATCGTCAGACCTACCTGCTCCGTATGTATCCTTTAGCTCTTCCTGTGGGAATTTGTTTGATTATTACCAAACATTGGTGTAAGGCTGTGGTGTCAAGCTGAAGCCCTATGAATCCATAGTAGCTGCAAGTAACAACAAGCCCCTGGAAACTATGCTCATTCCAAGGCTGATCTCTGACCTCATTCAGAAAGACCAATGGTGGATGACAACTCGGAGAGGTCCGCTGAGTGACAGATTCTCAGCAATGATTCCTAGGATCTTTATTTGGGGAATGCCCAATGAGGAAAAAAGACAGGGATGAGGAAAAATCCAAGCAATATGTGGGTTCTGCAAAGTTCTGGCCTCAGGTGGGTCTCTGTGGAGCACTGGACTCTACATCACTCTCTACCTTCCTCATCTCTTCTTTCTTCACTCCTCCTTCTTCCTTGGTCCCTACCCCCTTTTTCTTCTCATTTTTGTCTTCCTCCATTTCATGCTTTGTTCTTCCTTGTCCCTCTCCCATTTCTTCCTTCCTCTTCCACATCCTCCTCATCTTTTTCCTCTTCCCTGTTTTTTCCCCTTCTTCTGTTCCTCTTCTTCCTCTACCTTTGCATCTTCCTGCCTTGATTCTCAGAAATCATCCTTCTGCTGCTCCTTTCTCTCCTCTCCCTCTCTGCCTCTTCTTCCCACTTTCCTCCATCTCAGCTTCTCAGACATCCAGAGGGCTTGGCAACCCCCTCCTCCCTCATCTATGTACTGATGAAATTGTCCATGCTTAGAGCCTTGGCGGAATCACCAGATGAAGATGCAGATTGGGAAAAGGATGCGAGTGATCACTTCTCAAGACTCCAGTACTCCAAGGACAGATAGGGCCCTTGATAACAGCAGCACAACAAAGCACTGACAGCCAGTGCTTGGCCCATAGAACTGGAGGCTGGGCAGCAGGATTTCCCGAGAATTTGACAGCAACTGCAATGTTGGCTCTAACGTTCACTCCAGGTTTGTTGAACTGAAATCCTATGTACTTATGGGCTCCAAAACGACTCAATCTGTGACAAATTGAGAGCTTCGAAGGAAAAAGAAAGGCCCTGGAATTGCATCTCCATCTCAGATGTATTTTTTAAAAGGAAAATAATGTGATTGTTGGTGGTATTTTTCTCAGCAATCATCCTCGAAGAAAATTGCCTAATCACAAAATGTCCTTTTAAAAACAGATTCTGTCAGCCATGTGTGGCTAATCGAATCTGGAGTTTGTAGGAGGGAAATTGGTTGATCAAAAAAGACAGAGGGGACTTAATTTGGGGAGAATTATTGAGGAGATTTATGTAACTGCAGAAGTGGTGATAACTTGGAAGGCAGCCAAGAAAAACTGAATCACAGGGATTATAGTGTGATCAATACTCCCGTAAACAGGTGCCTGTGCTGAAAACAAGAACCTGTGAAGCGTGGTCCAAAAGCAAGACCAGCAGTTTAGTAGGAAAAGACTTCAGAGATGCAATAGATTCTCCCAAAACAAAGTGGTTTGAGGAAAACAAAAAATATTATTCAGTCATATACTTTGACGGGTTTTACCATGATTAGTGATTTTTTATTTAAAAATAATAAAAGAATAGGGGTTATTCTAACAGCTAGCTAAAGGTGCTGCTGTTTTTGTGTAGATTTTTTTCTTTGTTCATTCCCTGTCCATATTTGCCACCACAGGACAAAGCACAAGTGGCAGATTGCAGTTCATGGGCTGATTCCTTCCCATCATTGCTTTTGTCAATAAAGTTTTATTGGAACACAGAACCATCCATCCATCCGTTTATGTGTTGTGCTTGGCAGCTTTTGTGCTGTAAGCATTCAGCAGCTGTGAACGAGAGCAATGTATGGCCCCTAAAGTGGAAATATTGTCTGACCTTCATGGAGAAAATTTGCCAGCCTTGCATTAGGTTATGGATGAGTTCCAAAATCTGCACAACTTCTTTCCTTTCCTTCTTTCTTTCTTTCCTTCACCCGTTTTATTGGTAAGTCACTCATACGTGAGCAGAGATTCCACATACCAGGGTGTTAGAGTCTGTCTCAAGAACAAAAGTATCCTATTGTCCAATATTTTCCTTATAAGCTTCAAATATAAAATTAAAAAAAAATACTGATGGAAAATGCATACAACTTTATACCATGGTCTCTCTCTGAGAAATGATGTCATAAATGCATTTTTAAAAATTCTTTGAACGTTTCTAGATTTTCTGCATTTTCACGATATGCATATAAGTACATCTTCTGTGTTTCCACTAGGTTGACAAGAATGTGAGGCAAGATTTGTTGTAGCTCACAGTTTCCGGGTCCCAGTTCATGGCTGCTTGGCTGCACCGCCATGTGGTTGAGATAGAAATGCTTAGGGGAAGACAACCGTTCCCTTGGAAGTGCAACAGGGACAGGAAGAGACCCCACTGAACATTCAAGGCCACGCCCACAATGATCTCATTTCCTCCTCCGAGGCTCCACCCCTTAAGGGCTCCACTCTCCAGAAGCCCAAGCCCGGAAGATTCCTCAGGCTAACTGTAGCACGTTGCATCCTAAAAGTTGCAAGCGTTTCAGGGAAGCATTCTATCTTAATCAGTAGGCAGCAGTATTGGATTGAGCATAAATTAATTTATTTGTGCGTGTGTGTGTGTGTGGGTGGGTGGAGGGTCTCACTATGTAGCTCAAGCTCGTAGTGATCTACCTGTTTTCAGCTTGCCCAGTGCTAAGATTATAGGCGCACACCACCATGTCCCGTCTCGGTGGCCCGCTGTGCACGCCTGGGGGTGGGGCTGGCACGGCGCGTGGTTCCAGGAATCCAACGGCAGCCCCTGCGCTCGCCTAAGCAGGTGCTCACTCCACTGAGCTGTCTTATCCACCCTCATACAGCGACTTTCAATCAGCATTTTCAGCACAAAGACAATTTTCCAAATTCTCCCAGAGGCAAGAGAATAATTCCCCAGATTAAAAGTACCGTTCTTCACGAGGACCCAGAAACTTTTCTAGCTGTTCTGTGTTTGCTAATGAAGTCAGAGGTGGATATATATATGTACAATGGAGTCAGAGGGGGACCAACTTTATTGGTCTTCGCCGGGTATCATGTATATCAAATTACATACTATTAGATAAATTAGAAGCTTTGTAACATTTGTACAAATAAATAGTTAGATAATAGGTCAGTTTCATAATGAGTGTAGAAAAAGTCACAGTGTTGAACACAGTAATGTTACCAGAGGAAAAGCATGTATATATATATATATATATTTCCGACAAATATGCTAGCAAATAATAATAAATCATGGAGTAATTGGAGTAATTTTAGCATGATCATCTCCATTACAAATGTGTGTATTAAGTAGGCATTAATATTCATAAGTAAATGATAAGAGGGATTTTAATAGACATTTGATTATGAGCTCTATTTTCATAAGTGCCTAAGTTAGATTAGGTGTTTGCCTCACGTACTTAAAATAGGGTTAATAAGAAGCTTTTCTGGAACTACCGCTTTGTAATTTTCTCCCGTAAAGGTCAACTTTGTGGGACGTTCTCGTGTGTCCTGCAGCAATTGGCTAAACATGTTTGGAGGATGCAATTGACCTGACTTTATCCACAACCACGAGGGCTTTCAGAGACTTTGCC
>NW_004524867.1:1710040-1711397 GCF_000260255.1 Octodon degus | reverse complement strand
AGCTGCTGATGCTGATACTCCCTTTTGCTTGCTTGCTCTTTGCCACATATCCAAGGCAGAGCGGCACATGGCAGAGACAGCCGCGTTAGTGGCAGCAATAAAGGGCATTGAGCAAAAAAGGGCAGGAGGTATGGGCACAATGGCGGCAGACAGCAAGTCCGTCATCCTTTTGTTGCATTCAGCCTATCTGTCCCAGGCCAGGCATAGCACTCTCGCCCGTAATACCAGCAGCATTTACATCCATAATCCCAGCAGCACTCACACCCATAATCCCAACACTGGATTATAAATTTAATCACAAACTATAGAACTCTGTCCCATTACTGCATAAGGTTTTGGGTGGGGGACACAAACCATAATACCCCCATTATGAGATAGCCATGTCATCACCATCCAGGGACCATTGCCCATTGTGACATCACTTGCCCAAATTCTGGCTGTGACATCACCATTCTGCATTATGACCACTGAGCTCCCTCTTGTGAGGTCGCCATGTCATCATAATGGAAACATCATTTAATATCATGACATCACCCTCCTGAGTTCTGGCTATGAGATCACCATTCTGCAATATGACATCACATTTCTTCATTATGAGGTCAGCACATCATAATTGAAACACTGTCCTCTCTTAGTTCCTTCCCATAGGTGAGTTCTTCTGTTTGTGAGCAAATTTGCAGTTCAGGAGCTAGTACTTTTCTGCCACTTCCTTTCACAGGACTGAGATTCCCCCCTTGACTTGGTGGAAGACCCTAACCATCCTGACGTTTGAAGGGACAATTAGGAGAATTATTGGGCTTTAATTTAGAGACTACAGAGTATGTTGGAATTTTGTTACATTTTCTCATACTACAAGTATATATGAGGGCAGACCAAATAGCTCAGAGGATTAAAGCACCTGCAATCAGGCACAGGGGACAGGGGTTCAATCTCTGGGCCTGCTGTGCTGGCCCCGCTCCCTGGGCATGCTGAGATGGCAATTGAGACTGGGCATGGTGGCACATGCCTGTAATCCTAGCTCTTGAGAGGCTGTAAACAGGTGGATCACTATGAGTCCAATCTAGTAGTGAGACCCTGAATGCCCTGTAGACCCTTCTCTACAATACAAAAAGAATAAGAAGAAGGAGGAGGAGGAGGAGGAGGAGGAGGAGAAGGAGAAGGAGAAGGAGAAGGAGAAGGAGAAGGAGCAGGAGCAGGAGCAGGAGCAGGAGCAGAAGCAGAAGCAGAAGCAGAAGCAGAAGCAGAAGCAGAAGCAGAAGCAGAAGCAGAAGCAGAAGCAGAAGAAGAAGAAGAAGAAGAAGAAGAAGAAGAAGAAGAAGAAGAAGAAGAAGAGAGTAAAGCTAACATATTTCTCAGG
>NW_004524867.1:1707559-1708075 GCF_000260255.1 Octodon degus | reverse complement strand
CACACGGCACAAATCCAACCATTAACTCAATGAAGAGCACAAGTACTCACAGGAACGTGATTCCAAATGGCAGTAGAACCTGTGCTTCTCCCTGGTTATAAAGCAACAGGGATGCTTCTTTGTTCTACATTCTTCAGTACCTCGGGCCTCTCTGGCCTTCCCCCAAGGGAGCGCATCCTTTACCAAAGGCTCATTTTGTGTTGCTCCTGGATTAAATTCTGGCTGTTTGTCACGCATCACCTGCTACTTTGTACCTTTATGTAATCCTTCGAGAAATGGTTCCAATAACATAATTTCATTCATAGGTGTCTGCTGGGATTCAATGTAAGAGTTTGTATTTTATGCTTAGCTCATGATTAGGGATAAGAAAAGGAAACTTCACTTCCATTAATAACTGCTAACTTTGATGACAGTCAGCATTTCAGGAACTCACTGTCCACCCATGTCCATCTACAGTAAGAGCTGAATATTTCAATGTGCTTTTCTTTGTTTAACCAACCTGTTCGGCGAACACTT
>NW_004524867.1:1703914-1706224 GCF_000260255.1 Octodon degus | reverse complement strand
GTAGGACAGGTTTATTTCAGTTTATGGCTTCAGCACATGGTGGTGCAAACATGACAGCAGGCTGTGGTACAGAAAAAAATGCTCACCTCATGCCAGCCAGGAAGCAGAGGCAGGGAAATAGCTAGTGAGAAAGGGGATAGGAAGTAAATATAGTCTTCAAAGTTATGTTTCTGTGACATACCCAGACTCACCCAGATGTGCACTTTACTAAAGCTGTAGTTATGTCTGAACTGAATCAAGTGGATGATCACTTAAGGATCACACTTCTGTTTGGTAAAGTTCCCCACCTACTTGGACAACTGGAAGGAAGGTAAATGACTCTGCGATTGTGATGCTCAATTCCATTTGCTCCTAAGCCATTCGTCGGTAGCTGCTGGGTGGAAGGGGTGCCAGTGTCTTCCCAGTTACACCTTGAATGAAATAGATTTTTCTTCATATAAACATCAGGGAAGTTGAGTCTGTTGGTTGATCAAGCTTGTCACATCAGCCGTGATTTTTAAGATCTTTTGTGAGTGAATGGATCCCCCACATTGTGGCCATAATGACTTCTATGAGGATCTTCTTGAACGGAAGGCATCATTTTCTTCTGCATCTTCTTTTCAACTTTATAAGCCATATAGGTATCTCCTTCCATATAAGCAGTATTGTAAGTCACTCGGCACAAATATCTTGGTGCGCATACATGTATGCACATTGGCAGGCTCCATTCTTTACTGACAAAACTCATCCCAGAAAAAATGGCTGTCATCAAGAAATCAACCATGGGGGCTGGAGAGATGGCTCAGTACAGTAAGCTCTTGCCTGGCAAGTACAAGGGCCTGAGTTCAGTCCCCGGTTCTGCAAAAAAAGAAAAAAGGAAAGAAAGAAAGAAGAAAGAAAGAAAGAAAGAAAGAAAGATGAAAGAAAGAAAGAAAGAAAGGAAAGAAAGAAAGACGGAAAGAAAAAAGATGGAAAGAAAGAAAGAAAGAAAGAAAGAAAGAAAGAAAGAAAGAAAGAAAGAAAGAAAGAAAAGGAACCAACCAAGGGATCTTTACTCAGTGTTGGTAGGAGTGTAGACTGCTGCAACCACTGTGGAAATCACTGTGAAGATTCCTCGTGAATTAGGATCAGAGACCTTATTTGACCCACCTAGTCCCTCTCTGAGTATCCTCTCACAAAAAAATTAAAACATACCGCAGCAATATATGTGTAATGTGTTGATAGCTTCACAGTTTGTAATGATCTTGGAAAGAACCTAAGTGCCCATCAACCAAGGAAAGGATAAAAAAGATTTTTTAATGTAATGCAATATTACTCAGCCACAAAGAAGGATAAATTTGAGACACTTCCAGGCAATTGGGTGGAATTTGAATTCATACCAGTAAGGCAAATAAACCGGACACACATGTGTTAATATCACATCAATTCTGTGGTGTGAGAATAGGCATGATGGTGTGCACCTGTAATCCCAGCTCTTGGGAGGCTGTAAACAGGTGGATCACTAGAGTCTGATCTAGTAGTGAGACCCTGAACATCCTGTAGACCCTTCCCTAAAAACACAAAACAAAACAAAATGTGTAAGTGAGAACCAAAGTGTATAAAAGGTATTGCGAAATAGGAAGAAATTACTAAAAGAAAAAAAAAAAAGGTGGGGAACTAGGAAAGGGGGAAGGGAAAAGGAAGAAATGGAAAATAAATATTTGTCTATACTCTTATGTGAAGTAAATCAGGCACACATGTTTAAATATCAGAGAGAGACAGAGGCAGAGAGAGAAAATGGAGGAAAGGAGGGAAGGAGACGGAGAGAGAAAGATCACTTAAGGTATCTGTGTTTCAATTTTCTAACACATAAAATGATCTGAGCTACTATTGGTCTTATGTTTTGCATTTGATTCATTGATGCATGTATTTCATTTGAAAAAATGGACTCTATCACTATAGAAGAATATATTTGATGACTATAGAAATACTTTTATTCAGAGTAACTCTAAACTCTGTGAATTTAAGCAAACTTTTTAAGGTAGTGCTAAATAAAGGTAGTCATATTTGATATTTTCAACTCAACCCTATTATTTTTAAGATAGCATACCAATTAGGGCAACATAATCAATTCTAATTGTACCAATGAAAAATCATTTTACCTATTTTAATTTGTATCAACCTTGTCCATGAGAAAAGAATAAATGTAATTGAATAACTCTTTGAAGGGCACAGAATAATTAGTATGAAACAAGAAACTGAGGGGCTGGGGAGATGGCTCAGTGGAATAAGCGCTTCCCTGGCAAGTGCAAGGGCCTGAGTTCAATCCCTGGTTCTGCCAAAAAAAAAAAA
>NW_004524867.1:1690268-1703575 GCF_000260255.1 Octodon degus | reverse complement strand
GGCATGCTCCTGTAATCCCAGCTCTTGGGAGGCTGTAAACAGGTGGATCACTAGAAGTCTGATCTAGTAGTAAGACCCTGAACATACTGTAGACCTGTCCCTAAAAATACTAAACAAAATAAAAATTTAAATTTTATTTGTCTGGTACAGAGTCTTGCCATACAGCTCAGGCTCATAGTGATCCTCTTATTTCAGCCTCCCCAGCGCTGGGATTACAGCCATGCGCCCCCACGCCTGGTTTCAGTGGCCCGTATGGTATGCCTGGGATCCGGGGACGGCACCTCATGTGGTACTGGGAATTGAACTCCGGTCCTTGTGCTTGCCAGGTAAGGCCTTAGACCATAAAGCTATCTCCACAGCCCCAAAATACATGTTTTAAAACATGGTTTTGCACTAGAGTGAAAAGCAGCATTGTATCTGGAACTTCCATTGAAAATTGATTGGTATAGTGTGGCTCACAAAACAGTGCTATTTTTAAAATGTCAGCCAGTGAGTTTTCAAGGAAGATTGACTCTGAATCACTGTTTTGGAATGAAAGCCACTGGGAAGTTTGTTGGGTAGCATGCTCTTTTCCCACAGTCAGATTTATCCTTCAGGGAGTCTAGCAATGGTAACAATATTCCTCTGCAGATGTGGGGCCATCCTAGCTGCATGGTACCCAACAGATTGCAGCATAAAAGGAATGGGCAGTGCGTCCAGGGAAGCCTGTGTTCTGTGAGGTTGGTGTGGATGGAGCTGGGTTTCTCTGAGGGCCAGAAACTGGGGTGGAGGTTGCAGGTAGGACTTGGAGATTCCAAAGTCTCCTAGCACCCGGAGGGAAAGCCTTGAGGGTAAAATTGAAGAGGCGGACACTGGATGAGCCAGGGCAGGTGTCTATTGTATTGAGGGGGTATCTGCTTAGCTGAAAATCACAGATACTAATAAGGAAGGCTGGTGCTGTGGTGTCACACCATCTGCTCTTCAACAAATCCGCTCATTCTCCATAGCAATCACAATGACGTGACACCTGCTGCAGGTTCTCGAGAGAGTTGTCTCTCACTATTGTGCTGTTTCTGTTAAGGAAGGTCTTCGGGACCATGGGCCTGCAGGAAGGTATCCCACAGGTGTGCAACATTGTGTGTAAGTATTGACCCAGAATGCCTCAGATCTTGACTTAACCAAAACCAATTCTTAAAACCCTGTAACTGCAAGAGAAGCCTTCTGAAATTCCCACTGGCAAGCATCGGGGGCTTTTGTTTTGATTCTGAGGACATGCATGCTATCTTATCAAAAACACAGTTGTTTGCAAACAACAGAAAGCCTCCTACATAAGCTCAACAAGACTGACAGAATTTATTACAAGAATTTGACAGCCTCCTTCTGAGACCCAGGAGAGGACGTATAGGAGTCTCTTGAGGCCCACAAGGTTCTGCTAAGCTATTAGGAAACAAGTCTTTCTTTCCTTCCCTTCTCTCCTCCCCTCCCCTCCTCTCTTCCTGTCTCTATTTCTCTCCCTCCTCCCTTCCCTCTGTCTCTCCCTCTCCCCACATAACTCCACAGCCAAACCAAAAATTGTACTTCAGTGAAAACTCATGCACTGTGTCTGAGACACATTTGCACAATGTCCTGTTTTAGCCCTGCTCCTCATCTCTGAGCTCTTAACTCGCTCTGCAAATTGCAGGCAGCAGATACTCAAACTCTGTCTTGTTCAATTGAGTTTCAACTGATTCCACAAATAGAAAAAGAGAGACGAGAAAAGAGTCAACAGATTCATCTCCATTTGCAATTCAATTCCTTTGCGTCATGCGATTTATGTCTTCACCCCCCACACCTTTGAACCAGTTATCATGTCTGGCTGTCTCATTGATTAATGAGTAAAATAAAATCTTTAACATGTCTTCCTCCTTATCCACATGAAAATGGAGAAACACATCTTTCTCCTGTATTGTTGTCTTTTCACTTCCTTAGGTTTTTTTTTTGTTTTTGTTTTTGTTTTTCACACTAGGACATACTTATAGAACATAATGATAACATATCTTCTGGGAACTGGCACACGTATGTAACACATCTTTTAAAAATTGTTCTTTGTTTTAAAGACAATAATAAACATCAATAAAAATGATATGCAATTTCAAAACAAGATGGTAGGAAGTTGTTAATAGTGCTTTTTCATCCTCTTCCTCTTTCCTCCAACCTCCCCATGTTTATTTTCCCTTTCTATTTTCCCTAATTCCCAATGTATCTGCAAACACGCCGCTTTTCTCCTTTGCTTGTCTGGACCTCTTTGCACCCAGTGAGGGAGGAGTCTAAATTTCCCTCCCAGTTCCTGCCACAGAGACTTACACTTGTATCCGTCTACCTTTGCCAAAGAGGTGTGTCAGGAAGGGACACTCCAGTGCTGTTCTGTTTGTTGGATCCCGTAAACTAGCCATGCTGGGATAGTGGGGGAGGTTTTCTCCCAGGTGATAAGTGTATGCGTTTATGTACAGGTGAGCTCTTGTTGGGTAGAAAAGGACCTTATACAGGGCACATTGCAAATTGGCTTCCCCAAATATATGGTTCTAAGTGATTTGCACATTCCTGATAGACCTGTTATATCCATGGTACAAAAGAGAACTCAGAACAGGAATTAAGAACATGCATTTCCTAATCTCATAAAACATTATTAAATTATATCTGTTATGTCAATTTGTTGCTAAAGGCTCTAGCATGGATGGAAGGAATATAAAGCAGACACGTTAATTGGTGTGAATCAAATTAGTGGGTAAGAAATGTCTATGGGAATCTGAAAGAAGAAAAAAGGATTTCCTTAGTGGGGAAACTGGATCAAGCTTTGTCATGTAAGTGTGTGCAATGCGGACCATGTGTAGATAGATGACTGTATTGGAAGCTGTGGGACAGGCCTGGGTGGTGGTCACAGTTGGAGAATGATAGGTAGAAGGGTTCTGTATGTCCTTTAAAGAAGGACTAACCTAAACCAGTGGTGGTGGACCTATGGCCCGTGTGCTGCAGGCTCACCATGTCTGGCCTAAGCCAATCATTACAAGCAAGGAATTACCTGGCTTGACTCTGTTGGTCCCACTGATCAAACAGTGTGGAGAGATAGTCAGGCTCACAGGTAAAGACTGATTTAGTGACTTCAAGGAAAAAGGTGATTATTTGAGGTCTCACAGCAAAGTTCTGCGAATAAACATTTGGCCATTGAGGCAAGTTGGCAAATATCCCAGGTAACCTGAGTTAGCAAGAGCAAAAGCAATTTATTTTTCTTAGAAAGACTCAGGGACTGATGATGGCAAAAGCAAAAGTGCAAGCTGAGTGTCTTGGCTACCTTGTGTCATTTCTTTGAAACAAAACACTCGATGCCGAAATTGGAAGGAGAGAAGCTTCATTTGGATTACAGCTCACAGAGGGTCAGTCCATAGTGTGCTCCAAGGCAGAGTGGCATAGCACAGGGCAATGCAGAGGAGAAGCAGCCCATGGCACTCGGAGTGATCCTCCTGTTTATAGCCTTCTAAGAGCTGGGATCACAAGCAAGCTCCAAAGGGCCAGTCTCAGTGGCCATCTCAGCATGCCCCAGAGGCGGGGCCAGCACGGCAGGTCTGGGGATTGAACCCCCAGCCCTTGCTCCTGCTTGCAGGAGCTTTAATCCACTGAGCTATTTGGCTGTCCCTCCCTTGTACTGTATACTAGCTGCACACCCTTCAGAATGTAGCACGCCTATCCAAGGTGAATGTTCCCCTTCTCCACACCCAGAGTTACGCCCATCCAACCAGGGGACTCATTTAGCATTCGCACGCCCTTGATCCTAGCATCCCACACTTGGGAAACATCTACCTGTGAACAGAACTTCACCTGTGGCCACTTGAGACCTTGGGGAGACATCTATCCACAAACCACAACTCTTGAGATATTGTCAGGGAGTCAGAGTTTGCCTCTATTTTACAACCCTCCAGAAAAAAAAATGTATTTCAATAAAAATCTACGCAGGGGCCAGGGAGATGGTTCAGTGGAATAAACACATCCCTGGCAAGTGCAAGGGCCTGAGTTCAATCCCCGGTTCCACCAAAAAATAAATAAAATAATGTTCAGGGCCAGGGAGATGGCTCAGTGGAATAAACACATCCCTGGCAAGTGCAAGGGCCTGAGTTCAATCTCCAGTTCCACCAAAAAAACAAAACAAAACAAAACAAAAAAGCATTTTCTATTGCGTATCTGGCTATGAAACAGTCTGCTATCTCTGAGCTACTCGTCATATTTTATTAATTAATTAATTAATTTATTTGTTTATATTTTAGGACAGGGTCTACAGGGTCTCACTGCATAGATCGGACTCACACTGATCCGCCTGTTTTCAGCTTCCCAACTGGTGGGATTACAGGTATGCGCCACCACTCTTACTCTCATCTCAGCACTGAAGGCCAGGAGATCGAACTCCCAGCCCCTGTGTCTGCCTCAGCAGGCACCTTAATCTGCTGTGCTATTTGGCCAGCCCATACTCTGGGTGTATTTTTAAGCTGCAGGTAACTAATGGCCGTGCATTGGGTCCAGCTATGTTGCACAGATTTTGGGGGATGTTTCACTGATCCATGCAGCTCAATTCCTTTTCTCCATGCTCTCCCTTCTTGTATCCTTTCAACAGATTAGAACCACTGTCTACTTTTCTCATCAATCAAACAAAATCTTTAATACATATTCATTTAATATCTATTAAACAGACATGAGGTTACCATTTTCTGAAAAACAAACTTTAGTGAGACCATTCACTGTCTTTCTTCATCTAGCCCTTAAGTTGCCATCTCCCGTTTTGGAAACTAGAGTCATTGAAATAAAGAGATGTAAATCACTTTAAGACCAAATCACTTTAAGCATTTTTTTATTTTTTTATTTATTTTTTTTTATTTTTTATTTTTTTTGCTCTGAATGCCCTCAGGCATGGTTTGTCTGGCTGGAGTGTTGTGGGAGTCGAACTACAGCAACCTGAGGCTCACAGCTTTGTGGAAGCAGCCACTTAAAGGACTGAGCTATGGCCAGGCCCCCCCAAATCAATTTAAGACCTTACTCCTAATAGCAGAGTTTGGTTACTCTCCCACTTCCCATTTGTCTGGCTCCATTCCAGGTACAGGTCACTGGCAGGGCTCTGGCTCATGTCTTGTGTTGGGAAAAAATTTTAAGTCCTTAAATAATTGCTTTGAGTGCTACACATCATAGGCCATGGAAAGTAGGGTCTCTACTGATCCCAGTATACCTGTAACATCTGATCTATTATATTGATATTGGTGGGACTCTGTTATGATTTGAGTCTAGTCATCCCCCCAAAGCCTCATGCGGTCACGGGGTGGGGACTTCTAGGGGTTGTGATTAACTCATGATCCACTGGGATTATGGGTGATCCAAGGCTGGGATGATGGACCTTAGTACTGCTGGGATTATAGGTGTGTATACTTCTGCCATCCTGGGGCAGATAGCTTGAACGCAATACAAGGGAGACAGAGAGACAGACCTCGCTCTGTTGCCATTGTTGTTCCACCACCATGAACGCTGCTCTCTGCCATGTGTCATTCTCCCTTGGAGCCAGCCAAGTATGGACTGAAACCTTCACTAACTGTGAGCTAAATAAACCTTTCCTTCCTTCATTTTGGGTATCCAGTATTTGTCCCAGCAACAAGATAACTGAGACAAACTCTATTTAAGTGATGAGACAAGATAACGTCCACTATTCAAAATGCACAAGCCATTTAAATTTCATGTACAGCAGTAACTTTTGTCCCCCGAGGAAATTTTTAACTTATGAATCTGAAATCTAATATATTTCAAATTCGATGGAGTTAAAATTCAGAAGGAACCTACTTCAGGATTCTTTTGTCTCCAGGGCCATGGTCCTTTTAATGACAGGAGTTCTTTTGCTTAGGATTTGGTGTAATAAAAAAATAAAGTCCCATTTCCACTGGTGGCTTTATCGGCTTAGCCTTACAAGACAATTTATTGTTGATTTATTGCTTTACAATTCTTTCACTGAGAAACAGGCATGAGTGTCTTTTTAATCAACAAGGGAGACAATTTGATTGCTGTGTTCATCTGGAGCATCTTCACATGAAATTTGAATCATAGGCTATGAAAATATTCTGGGGCAGGAAAATCTATAAAGGTTATAGTTATTCATTGGAAAATCAGAAAACAAATGGAATTCACCAGTGGATGTGGAACCAAAGTTAAAACCTTTACAAGATCTGCCAGCAAATGCAAAGATGAAGGATTTAAATTTAAATTAACCTTTCTAATTCATAGCCACATAGGCAGAGGCTAAAGGATGCCTAGAATGGATGAATGGGATAGATAGGAAGAGAGAAGAGTCAGAAAGCAAAGCAGAAAACATGATCCACTGCTGAAGACTCTGGGCAGGATAATTATAAATAAAAACTTTGACAGCAGTCTTTTCTAAGTTTAATGCCTTTCAGTGGGTATTGATAGTTACAGAATAGAGATAAATTACAAATATCTATATTTTGGGGAAGAAAAAACTCAGAAACTGTAAGAGTTTGGGAAAATTGAGAAGCCACCATTGTATTTTTTTTTTATTTCACAAAATCAGGATTGTATGCTATCACTTTATTCTCTTTTTCCTTTTTTTTTTTTTTTTTTGTAGGTGTATGTCTTTGTTAACTACTTATTTCTTTTAAGTCAAAAGAAAATTTATTAGACTGGTCATGGTGGCTCACACCTGTAATCCCCACCCTTGGGAGGCTGAAAACAGGACAATTACTATGAGTCCGATGTGTGTGGTGAGACCCTGTAGACATTGTACTAAATCCAAAAAAAGAAAGAAAGAAAGAAAGAAAGAAAGAAAGAAAGAAAGAAAGAAAGAAAGAAAGAAAGAAAGGAAAAGAAAATCTTTTACAGATAAATATCTATCTAAAAGGAAACAAACAATGAAGAAAACTAACAAAGGAAGCTGTGGTATCTTGTTTTTTTCTTTAGGTGTGTAGAACATAGCAAAGATTATGGGCATCCTCAAGACTATTTAAACATACTAAGAATGTAACTTTGAAACTGAATTAACTAAAACACTCTGAATGCTGAATCTTCTGAAGCCAGAAACCAGAGAGGGAAACAAACACACTAAATATACTTTGTGTGTTTTGGCATTCTGTAACCTCCTCTTGGTTGGATCATGTGGTCCATTAAATATATATATATATATATATATATATATGTATATATATATATTCATTTTTTGATTTAAAGCTAATATCTTCCTTCCTAATGGACAGTCAACACTTCATGTTTGCAGTGTATACTCAGTAACAGATTTTATAGTTCAACCACCGAAGACTGAGTAACAAGACTGAGTATTTTGGAAAAGATTAACGTCTTCTTGAGCTTATAGAAGTGCGACAGAAATGGTCTGGAGAATTTCTGCTTATGTTTTATAGATCACGTATTGTTTACATTTTACTCTTTTTTTTGCTCTTACTCTTTCTTCTTTATCTCTGTTAGCTATTTGAAAATAATTCATGGAACTTGCCCCTTGACTTAAAAATATTTCAGCGTATGTCTCTTACACAGAACAAAGAACAAAGAATGAACAAAGAAGTCCTCCTGCATAACTATGGAGCTATCATCTCACTTCCGAAATTTGACCTTGATACAATATCTCTATTCACATTCTGCACTTACATCATCTCTATTTCTCATCTATAGTATATTATATATCACTCAATAGTTCTAACTCAAGTGTACACATTGCGTTTTGTCATTTTTCAATGTGGAATATTTCCTTGGCCTGCCATTGTTATGGATTAGCATCCAGTACCATTTAGTGATCCGTCTCTAATTTTGTCAGAAATTGGCAGAAACACTGTAGATTATGCATTTTAAAGTACTGTATTATCATCTCGGTACCAGCCTACTGAGCTTAAGAGAGAAAACGCAGGTAAACAGGGTCTCTGGACCAGGAATACCTACTGCAGACTAAACCCTGGTCTGGAGGATCTTGTGGATTCTTAGCAAGGTGCTTGCCATATTTAGGATTAAACTACTACAGCTAAATTATTGTAAAAAAATCTATTTTATTGAGTCCTTAGATTGCTTTCATCTTTCTCAAAAATCTCTGCAGTATTTGAGGTGAGGTTAAGTTTCTGTAGATAAATGGAGGTAAGCCCAAAGGCCTTGCAAAATACTTGTGGTACACAAATACGGGCTCTTAGAATAAGTAGCCCAAAGAGTGAATGATTTCTCTTAACCAACTCAAGAAAAACAAGAAGAAGAAAAAAAGAAATAAAGAAACCTTCCTCATAGCAGCATCCCTGGGAAGAGCAAAGTGAAAATTTTCTCCATGGATCCACTTTTGGATAAGCAAATCCATTCAACAAATATTTATTGGATATCACTGTGGTTGACTGAGAAATAGAGAGCCTTGTCCTGCCTAAAAGGTGATTATTGGAGTAAAAATAATGAGACATTGTTATGGTTTGTGTCTAGCAGTTACTCCAAAGCCTCACACAGTCGTATGGAGGCAGGGTTTTTACAGGGGGTTGAATTAACAGTTTGTGGTTGATTCCCTGTGCAATTCTAGGATTAAGGGTGGGAGTGCTACAGCGCCCTGGGCTTGGCACCCCACATAGACTATAGGGACAGAAAGAGTCTTGACTTTCTCTCTTTGTGCTTTTTTTTGTGTTCTCTCCTCCATAAACTATTGTCCTTCTTTCACGTGCCACCCTGCCTTGACGCCAACTGACTATGGACAAAAAGCTCTACAAACTGTGAGCTAAATAAACCTTTCTGCCCTCAGCTTTGAGCACCAGCTGATGCGATGTCCATGGGCATTGTGGTAGGGAGCTTGGATTGAGTGAGAATCCATTGTTGAAGTGAGACACGCATCCAATGCTCTTAAATACATGTGTCAAATATTTCTATTTTATTCACAGATATAATATAGAAGAGATATAAAAAGAGAGGCCCAAGTGAATAGCCACATAGTCATGGACAGAGAAACTTCTAGGTAACAATTCCACTGGGAGACTGTCATAGAGAGGAATAGGTCCTTTTGCAAAATCAAGGACAAGGTTTGTAAGAAGACAAGATGAATGAATCTGAGGTTTTAATGAAGGAAAGCAAGAGCAACTAACATTAGAATTTTTCATGGGGGCCCCGGGGAGATGGCTCAGTAGAACAAGCACTTGCCTGACAAGTGTAAGGGCCTGAGTTCAATCCCCAGTTCTGCCAAAAAAGAAATTTTCACGGGGCTGGTGAACTAGCTTAGCAAACTGAAGCTCCTGCTTAGGCAATCGCAGGGACAGGGACTGCAGTTCGATCCCCGGCACCATATGCAGCGCCAGAGCCATCCCCAGGACGGGCTGAGTGGGCCGGAGTCCGGGTGTGGTGGGGCAGCCTGTAATCCCAGAGCTGGGGAGGCTGAAAGCAGGAGGATCACCGCGAGCCGGATCACCACTGAGTAGTGAGACCCTGCAGCAGCGAAATACATTTTAAAAGAAAGAAAAAAAGAAAGAGAGAGAGAGAGAGAGAGAGAGAGAGAGAGAGAGAGAGAGAGAGAGAGAAATAAATTTTCACTCTCTGGGAATATTTAACAAAAGGGGCTGGGCTTGGAAAATGCAAGTATATGACAAGAAAGTATATAGTGAAAGGAAGAAGTGAGGGTTTTTGTTTACTTTTTTTCAGGGTGTTTTGGTAACAGTGAATAAATCCAAAGAAATGCAAGATCCTGCTGAGTGGAACATACCTTTCACTATCAAGGCTGGGCTGATGGAAGGATCCTTGTGAGGAATACCTATTCCATACCTGAGCTGCTGAGACTTTTTTCCCCCTAGTGTTCTAGTGCTTCTGTAATGTAACAAACCCACCAAGTTGTCAGGGTAAAACAGCCCCCATTTGTGGCGTTACAGTTCAAAGTGCCGAGGTGCTTAGCTGAATCCTCAGCTTTGGGTCTCTTAAACCAAACCTGAATCAGTCAACGCGGCTGGGACCAGCAGGGAAAATGTATTTTGAACCTCATTCGGGACTGCAATCTGCATTCCCCTGATAGTGATGGATTAGACTTCATACACACTCCAGAATTGCGTGTGATTGGAAGGCACAGGGAGGTCAGGTCAGCTCATGGCTGAAGGTGTTTTAGGAGGTGGGTCCAGTTGGCAGTGGGTCCTGCGCGTGCGGCACGGAAGGGTCATACCTGTCTCCAGATCCGTGCTTATTCTCTGCTTCTTGGCTGCCACGGGCCGCTAGCTGTCCTCAGCCATGCCCTTCACTAGGCTGTCTCTGCCCTGGAGCCAGCCGACCATGTATTGAAACCAGGAGCAGAATTACAGCTGTCCTCCTCTAACCTGAGGTTGCCGGTATCTCAGCGTAGAGATGAGAAGATGAGCAAGGCAGCGGCTTTTCCTTTGAAGTCATTCCCAGCTTCAAGGCGTACCTCTAGTTCTTTAACACATGTCCCTTTCCATCGTCCAAAGCAGGAGTACCACACGACATCCTTCTTGTGCTTAGGAGTCCTCAGGTTTTTCTATTCCGTCCCGCTTTTTTAAGTTTTTATTTCATTTTAGCTTTTATTTATTTTAATATTTAATTCTTTCTTTCTTTGGTATGGCATCTCACCAAGCAGCTCAGATTCACAGTGATCCTCCTGTCTCAGCCTCCCCAGCCCTGGGATTGCAGGCAAACACCACCACTCCTGATTTAGGTGGGTGGCACTGTGCAGAGCCAGCGCAGAATGTGGCACCAGCAATTGAACCCAGGTTCTTCCGCCTGCCAGTAGGTGCTTAGGCCGCCCAGCTATCTCCCCGCCACTTATTTTATTTTTGTAAAGAGAAGAAAATATTACAAATAGTAAAAATAAAAAATAAAAGCGGTACAGCATTTCACTAAGCAAAATGCTAGGCATGCCACAATAGCTGTTGCATTGCGTACTGTTGTCTTCAAATGAGTTGTGCATTTTACCAGACAGAAGCGTGGAAAATTGATCAAAAATAGAAAGGGAGAAGAAAAATTAAGGATCAGCTGCTCCTTTCAGTAGAACAGCAGTACAGTTATGCAAGGTAACCTGTGCGTATACATAGATATTTCCCTTCTCTCTTTGTTTTCCCCTTTAATTCATCCCAGTTCCTTCCCTTTGGACAGCTCCTTTCCCTTCCACAGTATCCACTGTACCTTTCGAATTGTATTTACTCTTTCGTGGCAGTCCGCCTCTGCTTTGAAGCACACTGATGATTTTCCTGGATTCTCCAGGACAGCCACAGATCATCTCTCCATGTTAATTAAGGTCCGCTGACAGCCACTCTAATGTTGCCTGCAAATTCCCTTTGGCCAAACAAGACGTCCTGTTCACAGCCTCCTGGATTAAGTCATAGAAAGATCTGAAGGGGTGCCAGAGCCGCAGAGTCCAGATTTGAATTCTGCATTGCCTCTGCTAGATTCAGGATTGCAGGCAAGTTCTTGCACGTCTCCACCTCCTGCTTCTCAAATGAAGAAAGCGGTGGCGACTCCACAGAGGACAAGTGTGAAGGATTAAACAAGATACTACTTGCCGAGTACAGAGAACAGTACTTGGCTTGGGCCTCGTGCTCCACGAAGGCTGAGTTTTACTTTAAAGGGACAGACAGAATGCAGTCAGGTCCAGGACTTAGAGACAAGCTGAGAAACTACTGTTAAGAACGTACATCCCAAATGAAGACCACGGGCTCCTTGGAGGATTAAACATGGTTCTTCTTGTCCTTGCATGTTTAGCTTATAAGCAGGCAGATGTGATTATTTTAGGTGAAGAGGACTACTAATGGGAGTGTGCACAGGCACGATGTTCTAGGGAGAAGGCTCTGCCATATTTGTTCCTTTTCCCTTTAGGGCCATCCCAAAAGTTCAACCGAGTCTGATGGGCAGTGTGATAGAGGGCACTGGAGTGGCTCATTTTTGCTGATAGGCTGCAGAGAGGAGAGACACTTTACCTGGACTGAATTCCAAATGGGAAGAGCCCGTCCAATGTTTTATTCCGAGGCCGGCTCTCTATGGAAGCAAGATGATGTTTTCCAACTAGTAAGTGTTGTTTATAAATCTGGTTGATCAAGTTGTACAGAAACCTGATTGGGAGTTGGTGCTCCTCAGCATGTTATCACTGAGAAAAACCACTTATGCAAGGAGGGGTTTACGTGAGCTCATGGTTTCAAAGGTTTCGTTTCTTTCAGGCCCATAGTAAGGCAGGAGTGATGTGGCAGAAGGGTGTAGAAGAGGAAAATGTGTCATCTCATGGTGGCAGGAAGCAGAGGGAGAGAGAAAGAGGTGGCCAGGAAGGGAGTGGGGTGAGACACATTCCCCAGTACTACATTGCCCTACACAGTTTCTTCACCCAGCTCAACCTCTCTCTTGTTTCCATCCCAGTAATGCTGCCAAATTATGAACCCACAGTGGATGCGGCTATTGGGGAACATAAATGTTCCACTTGCTTCCCCAAAACTCATCAGTAGGCAACTGATATCAGCTCTCAACAATAACAGAGCTCTTGTAAATTTATTTGTTGGGTCAGCGAGATAGCTCAGTGGTCCATAATGCCTGTGTAGGCAAGCTTAGGTAAGTACAGGGACCGCGGTTCGATTCCCCAGCACTATGTGATGCGCCAGCCCCTCCCCCAGGGTGGGCTGAGCTGGCCACCAAAAAAAAGCAAAAAGAAAAGAAAAGAAATTTATTTGTCCGTGTAAATTAACCCACCCTACTGATTTACTCTGCTTATGTTTTTGGAGAGATTTTGAGATGTTATTTTTAAACAATAGAAAATAGTTTTAAAAAACATTCAAAGTTACACAGTATTTTGCTAAACAAAATGATAGAAATTCAACAATGGTTGTTACGTTGCATATTGTTGTCCTCAAATAATTCTCAAATTAGCTATTCAGATGACCAGATAAAAGCATCCACAATTGGTAAAAAGAAAAAAAGGTAAAAAAGAAACTGTAATGAGAAGAAAAAATTTGAGTATTAATTTTCTTCCAATAGACCAGCAGAAATTGAGAACACAATTATCCAAGCTATAGCTGAATATTGGAAACAACCCAAATGCCCAACTCAGGAATGTACAAAAAAGATATGGTATTTTTATACAATGGAGTATCACTCAGCTATCAAGAAAGATAAACTCTGGGCTCTTATAGATAAAGGGATGCCACTAGAGGCCATACTCACAAGTGAAATAAACCAGACCCACACATTTAAATGTCATATTGTCTCATTAGTGTAAGAACCTGAAAGAATAAATAAAATCAGAAAGGTACAATAGATACTATGAGAGGGAAGGAAACTCTTCAAAGTGAAAGAACAACTGGGATGAGAAAGAT
>NW_004524867.1:1678830-1679953 GCF_000260255.1 Octodon degus | reverse complement strand
AAGAGAAAGAAAAGGAAGAGAAGGAGGAGGAGGCAAAACTGAACTCTACCATCAGGCTGCTGTCACTGACTATAGTGTCTCTCCTACCCCCAGAGAAGCATGAAAGCCATTATTAGGACTGGATTTCCACAATTTGGGATCTCCAGTTGTTCTCCCCCATTCCATATTAGCACCTCAGGCAAGATGAGCGTTTTCCTCATCTGTAAAATGAGGACATCTGAATGGAAGCTTCTTCACGTGGCTTCATCATGTTGATTGAGGGCAGAGTAAAGGGGAAGAACTCTGGTTCATAGCTTTTAGTGCACACTATGTCGACATTAAAATGACTGAGCTTTCAGACCTGCAACTTCTCCAACTTCCACCTGCAAGCCCAGCCATCAGTGTGTGGAATATTTGTCATCTTCCCAATAGTGAGAACGAAGATTAGACGTAGATAGCAAAACCAGTCTCCATCGGAGGCAAAGCAGCACTAAAGGCCCACTAAAAAGAAACAGACCAACATACATCAGCCTCCAGAGTGTTCAGTATTCTCAATCGATGCTCACCCTCAACTCTGACTTGAGGAAATCTTCACTAATAAGCCCTTTTCCACGGCAAAGTGGCGTACCTATAGCCAAGAGTACAACTGGTAGTTACATAAGGAGCTGGTTTTACTATTTTAAGCAGTCCCATAAATATCAGGTTAAAAATATTTGCATCATACTTGAAATCCACCCTTTCACAGCATGGGCAATTTTGATGACTGGCATTCTAAAGTCTCTGTAACTTTACATTTTATAATACTCTTAAGCCTTTTCACAGAGAGCACATTGGCCAAGCAATGGCCGTGACTCATCCACATGGCTGACACTGACAAAGGTTCTACAATCTGAGGTACAGGATCTCAGGGTAAACCCTGTGAGGATTTCACTGACCTTATCAGATCCAAAAGCTACAACTCTTGATGCATAGGTCCTGCTTTATCTTGGTCTTAACCATTCAGCAGAAAAGTATAAAAATGAAATATAAGAAGTAAGGCCATGCCGTTATGTTGAGCTGTAGGGGACTCAAGTCAACAATTTCTGACATTGCCAGTCAAGCGGAAGACCCAATACTATTATGGGCTACTGGACTCTTTTAGAAT
>NW_004524867.1:1675051-1678145 GCF_000260255.1 Octodon degus | reverse complement strand
ACTTAATGCTAAATTTTTAAATCAGTTTTGTATTCCTATATGTGATAATCTGAATCACAACTCCAAAACTAACACTATGCAATGCAACATCCATTGTTGATTTTCTTTTAAAAAAAAAGCATACTGCTTAAGTAAGTTTCTTGGTACCCTGGAATATTCTGCTAAGCGTTCAAGTGACATTTCATGTGTTAATAAGTCTTTCTGTGGAAATAATAAAAGAACATGCAGCTTCTTCAGAAACCACATCACACACACACACACACACACACACACACACACACACACACCCCGAAACCCAGCCCTGAATATTTCTGTTGTAATAAACACACGAGGAGGTGGTAAACCAATCTGTAAGTAGAATGCATTGAATGAGGGAAATATGTGCTTTGTGTATTAAAGGGTTGTTTATGCATGCATCCTCAGGAGGAATTAAAAATGGTTTAGGTTTACGTTTGGATATGGAAATAACGAAGCAGACTTTGAAGAAAAGTGCACCTTAAATCAATCATCTCCCTAATCATGTAGGAAGGACAGTAACACATTTCTTCACTATGCATCCAAATTCTTAAGCTACCTGTGTTGATTCCTAAGCCACCTGTGTTTATTAAAAAAGAGAGTATCAAACATCTTAGTAATTGGTTTTGAAACTGTCTCATTGCTATTTATTTCTCAAAAAATTATTTTTTTTAAAAAAGAGAGTTTATTCAGATGAGCTGAATGGTAGGAGCTGCATCTTCTTGGAATCCACCATGATTTAGGACTTTAAGCTATTGTTAAGCCTTAAAGTCACCTGCAAGGAGAATCTCACTGCATGCATTGTAAAGATGAGCTGGGCAATTCCCAAGGCAACAGGCATGGAGTGGCCCTCTGGGCCCTTTATATTAAGCACCAGGAGGTTGTGATGTGGACATTGTTGGTTATACGTATGGACAACAAGGATGATGCAAAGATGTGTAAGCATCCATAGCCAGCACAGATAAAGGTAACAAATCCAGAATGTCACTAACACTGCTTCATTATTACCCTGGAGGATTCTGGTAAGTTGTTTGCTCAGATGATAGTGTCTAAAACCTTTTGAACATTGTTCGCTGCCCTAGGGACATAATTATGTGCCATTCTCAACTCACTCAACTCGTATGGTAAATATTTACCAGGATGTGGGCTTCCACCCTTCTTTGCTCTGTATTGAGATGAAAAAAAGATTAACAATGGAGATTTTTCTTGAATTGCCAGGCACCCTTCCTCTTTCTCTAGTCTTGGTTTCGCACAAGGTTTTGTCAATACCAGCGTCTGTGTTTATAAATCACAAGCTACTTTTCTCACACAATTCAATCAATTTTCAATAAAAATACATGTTCTTTGTTTTTTGGGGTTTTTTTTTTTTCTTTTGGCAGAACTAGGGGTTGAACTCAGGTCCTTGTGCTTGCCAGGGAAGCGCTTATTCCACTGAGCCATCTCCTCGGCCCTAAAATATATGTTTTTGTCCTTCTTCTACCTAACACAATGATGCGCTGGTTCTATACCCTTTAGCACTTCCATTCTCTTGTGTAATTGTCTTGGGTTTATTTTTCTTAGAGCATTGCATGCTGAATTTCAGAGGATTCCAATCTGAATCAACAAAGGTTAAATTTGGAAGTCAACCCATATGACAGCTGTTTGGGGACAAAATGCATATTTGATGGGTGGTGGAAATCACAAGGGCATACAGAAGGTTTCTTTTTTTTTTTTTTTTTTTGCCACTTTGAAGATCTTATTCACCAATTGTGTGTAACTTCTTTATTTGAAGCCGTAGAAAGATCTCACTTTCCAAAATGTGAAAGGAAAGAATTAGGGGGAATTTAGAAAGGAAGCCGGACTGTGTGACACAGCACAGCTCTAGAGAAGTAGGCTTGAAAGTCAGAAGACAGATGCTGCAGCCAGGCCAGGAGCAGCCAGGGCTCAGAATCATTGTAATTGTAAATGAAATAATAATTATTGGAGATCATTTGCTAATCAGCCAAACCGTGGAAGAGGCTGCTGACAAGTGACAGCGAAATAATTAAGGTGAAGGGCTGCATTTGCATTCATTTACACTTTGATCATTGTTTGCAAGATCTCTTTCTAGAAATAGACTTGGCTTCTTTGAAGATGGAGGCTAAATCAAAGGTCAGAGAAAGTAGGAAGAGCCTGTGTTCCCAAAATTTAAAAATCCCTCACAGGGAGGAATATCTAAAGATTCTCTTGCTTTTAATTATAAGATCTGGTTCACCTAGTGATTTTTACAAGGCTGCTACATGTAGCTAATCAGTAATTGCTTTTCAGTAACCAATATAAATACTGAAATTGGCAGGTTTGTTAACACATATTATGTTCCTGGGGCTGCTCAAGACTTGCCACTATTGATCACATCATAAGTCATATAATCTCCGTCCACCTGTTGAATGGCCTGTCCTAACATTTATGCAGAAGTGGCCATTGCTATTTTGTATCACTTCTCAAAATATGTTATGGCTTGTGCCTAGATGTCTCCGCATAGCCTCATGGGTTCATAGGTGGGGCTTCTCAGAGGTGGCTGGATCCCGAGCCTGCGTTTCTAGGATTGATTTATAGTGCAGCGCTAGGCTCCAGGGCATGAGGACTAAGGGCACGGGTGCTTCCTTCCCTAAATACCCTGGACAAGATAGAAGGGCGGAAGAACACGGTGAAGTGTCTTGCTGTGTTGCCACATTCTGTCAGCCATGAACTGTTCTCCGTGATTTGCCGCCTAGCATTAGAGCCAGCCAATTATGGACCAAAACCTGTGCTACAAACTATGAGCTCAATAAAGAAGCTTCCCCCTTGGAGCTCTGGGTGTGGATGATCTCCCCTCAGCAATGAGAGAAATGTAACTGAGACAAGAGATTGCCATTATTCAAATGCAATGCTAGACAGAAGTTTTATGGGTGGTTGGGACTCCAGGGCTATGAAACGTAGCTTGTGCATTGCAACTTAAAGTAAAGCTTAAGAAATCTTCCTGAGAAGACCCCCCATGTGAATGTGTTTCAGCCATAACATGGTGTGATCTAAGCAGAGAAGATGTACTCTGGATCTTGCCTTTGACTAGTTCAATAACTTA
>NW_004524867.1:1668535-1674951 GCF_000260255.1 Octodon degus | reverse complement strand
ATGGTTTCTTCCGCTCAGGTTCCTGAGTAGCTGAGACGACAGGTGTGAACCCCTGTGCCTGGTTCCCATTTGCATCTTTCTGGGATTTATCAACCAGTGTGTGATTCTGTCTTTTTAAATTTTCTCCTCTTGTGGCTTTCAAAATAATGGCTTGATTTCCCACCCCGCCAACCCCAGGAAGGTCTGTCTTGAAGATATGTGAACTTTTAAAACTTGCCCTGAGATTCCCTGAATGTCCTCAGAATGAAAAGAATGAACAAATTGCTTTTTTTCCCCTCCTTCTTCTTTTTTCTTTGCTGCAGAGTATTAACTGTACTTGTTGTGACCGAAAAGGAAGATACTGTGTAGAAATGGGGTCAGCGAAGGCCACAGCACAGCATTTCTTTAGCTTCGGGGAGGATTTAAAGTTTGCTACAACTCTCGAACTACTAAAAATAAAATAAGAAGAAAGACATTTTTATTAGAATTTTCTCTTTATGTCTGTGACTGTCATTGGCTAAGTGCTCTGAAAAAGATATTGCTTGTCTGTACGGGCTGCAGGAGGGGAATAAAGCTGTCCATGACGGAGCCAGGTACAGACATAGTCAAACTCTAGGCAGAGAACTTTAAGATGTTATACAAGAAAAGTTGGGTTTTAAATTTAATTACTTGTGTACTCAACCAAGTAATTTATATGTTGCTTATGTATTCAACCCTGCCTATCTGTGGACTCCGTGTTTGTGACATCAACAACTTAGGAATGGAAAAAATCAGAGAAACTTTAGTGCTGTGTGTTACAGACTTTTCTCATTACTAACTGAACGATAAAATATGACAACTATTTGCCCAGCATGTACATCATCTTCAGGAATTATAGGTCATCTTGAGATGGTTTAATGTATATAGGAGGATGAGAGTTGGTTATATGTAAATACTATTTTATTTTCATAGGAGGAATGAATAGCTACAGATTTTAGCGTGCAAGTTAGGTCTAGGAACTAATGCCCTACCAATTTGGAGGAATTAATGTCTATGTATCTCTATCTACTATTGATTCATTTGTTAATCCATGTATCATTTTCTATAGATTATCCTCTTCATTACCAATCTATCTCTAATCTACCTATCATCTGATAGCCATAGACCTATGAATCATCTACCCATCACAAGATTTGTTATAAATTAAGGTACGTTATGTACCATATATTATAACAATGCATACGTACATAACATGATGTTTGTTTTATACGATCACGTTATGTGTGTGTGCTGTATGTAATGCTTTAAATACATAGTACTTTAGATGCGTACATGCGCATATATAGCGATGCATACACATGCAGTATTTAAGTACATCTGGCAACGTCTTATCCAATTTTGTTAACTAAGTTTTTTCTTTGTATGTTAGAGGAGGGTCTAAGGGTGTTCAGCATCTTACTACTAGTGACCCACCTGTTTACAGGCTCCCAAGAGCTGGGATGACAGGAGCACGCCACCATTCTCTCTCTCTCTCTCTCTCTCTCTCTCTCTCTCTCTCTCTCTCTCTCTCTCTCTGTCTCTTTCTTGGCAGGACTGGACCCCTGCCCTTGCCAGGGAAGAGCTTATTCCACTGAGCCGTCTCTCCAGCCCCAACCACACCCAGCCTCAATACCCGTCTCAGTGTGCCCCGGGACCATCACAGCAGGCCCAGGGATCAAACCTCCTGCCCCTGCTCCTGCTTGCAGGCACTTTAATCTGCTGAGCTATTTGACTGGCCCAATTTTGTCAACTATCTGAGATAATCCAGCATCCAAACAGGTTGGCAATGAAATCATTGGTGCCATTTACGGAAATACATACATCATTATCCAAGGAATTGGATATCAAAATTATTTTACTGGCTTCAGGGATATACACTTAAATTCCTGGCTGACAGTAAGAAAGACTGACATTTCTCTTGAAGATAACCATAAGAATTCAGCCTAGTAGCCTCATGCACAGTATCTTTTTACATTTTTCATACAGAATGACGTTCAGTCATAGAAAATAGTCTTGCAAGTGCCTGCTTGCTCTTTCTCCAAATTATGCTTTATCAATTAATTCCTCTGCTGAGCGCAGTCCCTTGACAAGCATGAGAGAACAAGCTGGGGCAGGGTGAAGCTCTCAGGCAGGGAGACAGGCAGGTTCCTCCGTTGCTGTGTGCTCCACGAAGAGGTGATCCTGGGCTGGACTGAGCTCACACTGGGTATGGGCCCTGGAGTCCTGATTTCTCCCTTGCGCAGAGACTCCAGGAGAGGAAAAGAGATGGCAACTCAGGTGACTGTAGTGGCTGAGGGTGGTGAACACGCTTCTGTGTGGGGCCAGCTGTGTGATGCACGTGGTGGGCAGTGCCCCGTGTAGCTGAGCCTTCCAGTGGAAAATCCTGCCTGTGCCTAGGGCCGCCTTCTCAGGGAAGCATCAGCTGACTCTGGGGCGGTTGGTGCCCAGGAAGGGGGTAGTGCCTTTGTGCCAACACAGAGGCAATCCGTTTGCCTCCTTACCTTTCCTTCATTTTGGAGGAGACCAAGTAAACACCTGCTGTTCACTCCTTCCAACAGATTCCTCATTAGGAGCAGTAATTATCTCATGAGCTATCCCTGAGAGGGCTGACACGAAGCCTTGCTTTGTCACGGAACAAACATTATAATTCATGGTAAAGTGCAGTAACCTGAAAGGCTTCTACTTGTTTAATTCGTGCTAAAATTAAATATATAGTGATCTTAAAGAGAAGGAGCATGATTTTAATGGAAGCAAAGCAAACTCTGATGCATCTGGTTATAAATATTAAACTCACCTTAGAACATAGACTTCAGCTGTGGGCCCAGGGGGGAGATAATACAGATGAAAAAGGGAACAAAGACAATGATACTTTCATATAATTATTCTCCCCCTAGGCTTTAATTTGATATTATGCATTGTTTTTGCTTAATATGCAAGACTGTTTTCTCTTTCTTTCCTTGTGTCATCCTGGGCTGACATGAAAACTTTATCATCTCTCATCTTTTGTGAATCCTGTTTGGAGCCGAGAAAAAAGACAAAAACAAATGCTACTTCTGAGGTGTATCTGTGCTTTCTTTCTCTTTCTCTTTCTCCTGTCTGCTCTGATCTCTAAGCTAAAGTTCACGTTTTTTGTGTGTGTACAAAAGGAAAACTACCTTCTCCAAGCCCAGTGTCAACTATAACAATGCGTGGTACAGGGGCTTCGTCTCCTTGTGTGGATCACTCATGTCTTACTCTCCTTCTCAGGCTCCATCAAGATAACCTCTTACATTCATAAATGTATGCATACCATACATCTGTACCTTTTATGGCCACCTGGAGGACGAACTCATGGTGGACATGTGACATCTGTCCTAGAACATTCAGATCCAAACAGCGTGTTGAAGAACTCTGGAATAATTTGACGGAAATGCGGAATCTTTAGAGAATTGCATATGATTAATAGTCACTCAGATTTCTTGAATACCTACTATGTGCAAGGCACAGTCCAGACACAAGGTATTGTACCACAAGGTGTGCAGAGACCCAAATCGCTGCCTTCTCAGGGTTAGAGGATAACTTTATTGACAGTGACACGGATAATGAAGATTTTAATTCACAGCTACCAGTTTTCCTATGACTTTGAGGTCTTTAAAAAGGCTTGTATGGTAATTTGCGTTTGTTTGTTGTTTTGTTTTGTTTTTTATGCACTTGGTACAGGGTCTACAGGCTCTCACTAGGTAGACTGGACTCGTCGTGATCTTCCTGTTTTCAACCTCCCAAGCGCTGGGATTACAGGCTCGGGCCACTACGGCCAATCTCAATCGCCGCACCCCAGGGGCGGGTCCCGCACAGCATGTGGGAGATTACACCTCGGTTCCTGCCTCTGCCCACGCAGGTGCTTTAATCCACTGAGCTATCTTGCTGGTCCAGGCAATTTGTGTTTCAATTTCTCATTTGGGAAGGCTGGTTAGGCTTCTAAACCTGTATTGTATCTTCCTTGTTCTCTTTTTGCTCCATGTTAGTTTCCAATTTCTACACCTTCTTGGGGTGAAAATACATTAAAATGTATTCTACGTAGAAGAGACCACACAGTTTCACAGGAATGGAAATTTTAAAAGTCCGCTTGAGACAAATACTGTAAATGCATACATTGAAGTGCATCGAAGAAAACCACAAACTGTTGTACAGATCAGTCAAGCCATGCAAGGAGGCTGCAAGAGGCAAATGCTCAGTGTAGCCTGGTTCCCTCTGAAAACCGTCCTGTGGAGTCAGATGCTCAGAACGGATGCACTCCGGGGTCCTGCCAGCAGTTCAGCAGTGTGCCTGTTGCTTTCACCACATTGGTTAAGCCCTCCCTTCTCCTCCTTTTGGTCCCCTTCTCCCCTGTGGAGGCAACTTATTCTTCTGTCCTGGGGAGATGGGTCACCAGAAGCTCATAATATCCCAACATTAGCAGCGTTAACAACAAAATCTGCTCATGCTTAGCTCCGGTGGGAGGACATAGCCAAAATGCTCTGTCTGAGGTAATGTCTACTCTGTACAAAAATCAACCTGAACGGCCAGGGAGATACTTTGGAGGTCCAAGTGCCAGAGTGGCAAGTGCAAGGACCCGGGTTCAATCTTCGGTACCACAAGCCATGCTGGCCCCTTGCCGAGTTGGCCATGGAAATCGGGTATGGTGGCGCACGCCTATAACTCCACAGCAGGGGAGAGTGACACAGGAGGGTCACTAGGAGTCCAAGCTGTGTAGCGAAACCCTGTACAAAATACATAAAAGATTGAAAAAAAAAAAAGGTGCGGGGAGGGCCCGCGAGATAGCTCAGTGGACTAAGCACCTACTTTGGCAAGCACAGCAACCAGGGTTCAATCCTTGGTCTGGCATGCTCTGCCGGCTCCACTCCCAGGGTGCACTGATCCTGGTGTGGTGGTATGCACCTATAATCCCAGTGCTGGGGAGGCTGAGATGAGGAGGAGCTCTCCAAATCTGAGCTGTGTAATGAGACCCTGTACCAAATACATAATTCATAAGAGAATCTTGGGGAACCGACGACAGGTCTCTAGCTGTACCTGGAAGCCCACTGGGGCTCATGGACCATCTCTATGAATGAGAGAAAATTAAGTTCATGTTCTGCATGGTTACACCAGGGCCATATGGGTTAGAAGGGCATCTGTGTCTCCGTGTGAAGAAGACGAGGGTCTATAGCACGTGCCACCCAGCCTCTACCTTCTTCTCACTCAGAATTGACACATCACCTCAGTTCTTCACAATGGATCTGGAATCAGAATGCTTCTCAGTCATCTTGTGATTGTTGCAACAAAATATGGGAAATAAAACCAAGTTCAGGGAGGAAATGCCGATGCTGATCCCTAAGAGTTCAGAGGTTTCAGTCGGCGATCCATGGCCCTTTCATTTCTTGCTCGGTGGTGTGACACAGGGTCACACAGCAGAGCATCCTGCTCATCTGAGAGTGGCCAGGAAAGAGAGAGAGAGAGAGAGAGAGAGAGAGAGAGAGAGAGAGAGAGAGAGAGAGAGAGAGAGAGAACCAAGCTTCCTTCACTTCCTTCAGGGGACATGCACTCCAGTGCTGCTTCCTCCAGCTGTACCTTACCCCCCACACCTGCTGACACCTGCCCGCAAGCCATCTAGTTACCCATCTGTCAGTGGATTTGGTGAGGTTGGAGTCTTTCAATCCGAGCACATCCTGAAGACCTAGCAACATAACTTCTTTAAGGATCAAGGCTCCACACGTGAGCCTCTGGGAGACATTTCCCAGTCATCCCTAACGATTCTCTTACTAAGCACCTGTTGGATCAGCTTCACCTCTGTACATCCCAGTGTGCCCACGTGTAAAGCGTACACAACAGACTCAATGTCATTCTTTCACTATGCAGATGAAGGCAGATAACTGGTGGTCAAACATAACAACGTTTCGGTTAGAAGAGGCCATAAATTCAAAGGCCCTACTGAACAACATGGTGACTACGATTAATAACAATACATATGATGGAAAGTTAGTAACATAGTAGATTTTAAGTGTTCTCATCATGAAAAAGTGATAAGTATGTGAACTGTTTGGGTCTGCTTCATCCTTCTATGACAACATACCATGGACTGAGGGATTTATAAAGAAAAGTTATTTTGCTCTTAAAGGCTTTGAAAGTGGATTGCAAGGTAAGAGGCCCAGACTGAGTAAATTTCTTCTTGTTTTATCACTCCACAGCAGAAAGCAAAAGAATTGGGGAGAGGGAGAGGGAGAGGGAGAGGGAGACAGAGACGGAGAGGGAGAGGGAGACGGAGAGAGACAGAGACAGAGACAGAGACAGAGACAGACAAAGAGACAAGCAGAGAGAGAGAGAGAGAGAGAGAGACAGAGACAGAGACAGACAGAGACAGAGAGGGGGAGGGAGGGGGACAGAGACAGAGAGTGAGACAGAGA
>NW_004524867.1:1667179-1668435 GCF_000260255.1 Octodon degus | reverse complement strand
AGAGAGAAGAAAAAAGGGGGAGAAAGACAAAAAGCAGAAGGAGGAGGAGGAAGAGAAGAAGAAGGAGAAAAAAGAAGAAAGAAGAAGAAGAAGAAGAAGAAGAAGAAGAAGAAGAAGAAGAAGAAGAAGAACAACAACAACAACAACAACAACAACAACAACAACAACAAGAACTTGCCTTATAAAAGTCCACTCTCACAATAAAGACCTTAATCTACTCAGAAGAACAAAATCCTCATGACCTTATTACATCCCCCATCCCACCATTGCAGATGAAATTTCTGATGCATGACCCTTGTGAGATACACTGAAACCACAACACGATGGGATGCATACATTAATTAGGCCAATTAAACCATTCCACAAGATGAAGGAGTTTGCCAACATCATGCTGTGCAGCATAAACACACATGATAATTATTTTCACTGTATGAAGTAAGCACATCATTTTACAAAGGGGCAAATGCGTCGGAGTGATTCGTCTTGTATCTAAGATGGTGTCCACGCGTGGCAGATATTAACTTGTTCATCAGGTCTTTCTTTGTTAATCAATGCACCCCAGGTGATACAAGGGTGTAGCACCATATGCTATCTCATACATTCATGCTTCTGAAGGAGACAAACACGCCCCCAGTCACTCCAAGGTGTGCAGGGATTATATTTTTAAAAAAAGGATCTGCAACATGAAGACTGATGCTGAAATTGTTCATCTTCCCATATCCCTCCATGTGCCTGTTCCGCCCACCTCTAAGTGTCTGTCTCACATTGTACACTATCACCTTGACCCAATGCTTTTGCCCTCAGTGCTTAGTGAGATTTTCCTCTAACCACTTGATTTACCCTCGAATAGCCCTTCCATTGCTGCCCAGAGCTCCTTCAACTATGTATCACAAGATGCTCACTGTTTTTTTTTTTTGTTTTTTTTTTTTTTTTTTTTTTTTTTGGTGCTGGGGATCAAACTCAGGACCTTGCGCTTGCCGGGCAGGTGCTAAAGCCACTGAGCTATCACAAAACCTAGCTGCTCATCTTAGACTTCAACACAATTGTCCAACAGACCTATGTGCTGTCCACTCCATTACCATCTGACCCTGACTGGTAGCTGTTAGCATGTTTACTGGCATCCTTTCATGCTTCTCTGCCTGAAGATGAGGCATGAGCACCCTCAACTGCAGGTCTGAGGTGGTTCCATTTCCTGCCATGTTGGATTTTCTCTCGTAAAGTGTGCATTAGAACATCTGACAAACTCAGAGATTTTA
>NW_004524867.1:1664925-1666214 GCF_000260255.1 Octodon degus | reverse complement strand
AGCCTAATCTGCTGAGCTATCTCGTCAGCCCCAGGCATGCATGCATTTATTTATTTATTTCTATTACTATTATTTTAAATTTTGAAAACAGATTTCATTCCGTTGCTTCCTGTGGGCTTCAACTGCGGTCCTCCTTCTTCACCTTCCTAGGTACCTAAGATCACAGATTATTCTTCCTGGGTATCTAAGATTATTAGTTATTCAGCCTACGTCACTTGCTGTTCAGTTTTACAACTTGCTTTTCAGACATGCCAGGGAAATATGTGGCCAAGTTCACCCAGTCGAACTAAATATTCCAAGTACAGTTTATCATTTATTTGACTTTTTGAATAGTGCAGTGGATGACATACCTTTTTTTGAAAAAAAAAAGCAATAAAAATATACAGAATTTATTTTTTAAAGTGTTCTTACAACTACTTATCATTAGCTAAATAATCAAGGATTATGTTATAGCTCACATTTATAAAAATGGTTTTAGAATTTTTACATTTCACTCTGGCCCCAGAATATTTGTAGAACTGGCCTCTAGATTTTTGGACCACATTGACTATAGCCAACCTTCTCGTATTTGCTTGTATTTCTTGGATGGTTGCTCTTTATTGTAGCTCATTTGAACTCACTATTTTAGACTCTGAGTTTGGACTACCAATAGTTTGCTCTTTTTCATCCAAGTAACTCACTTTTCCTTTTCTGTTTTCCAAGTTCCACTCCTCACACTGAGCATGAGTAATTATGATTTAGCAGTAGAAGCTTGCCCATGCCTTTATTAGGAAACCTAAGTGTGATATTGGGGCAGATCCCACTTCCTCTAATGAGGAAGTGGTGAACATTGCTTCATTTGCAGGTTTGTGCTCTTCTTCACACATAAAGAGTAACATGATTTGTCACATTGGGCTTTTTCTCCCAGTTTCACTTCCTGGTTTTGTTAGCAAACTTTGTAATAGGTAAAAAGCTCACAATTTTAAATACAAGGTGATTTTTCCTATTGTCTTTATGACGTCAGAAGCTTAATGCAAATTAATCTTTTAATAAAAGTGATTTGCAACTACATTTCATTGTATATAGCTTGGCTACTGAATAAGAGCATTTTAGCAAAATAGGAAAACATAGGTTAAATTGAGACTATAGTATTTTCTTAGAAATAATAGTATTTCAGAAAGAGAGACACTGTTAACAATTTCCACCATGAATAAATTAATTAATTTCACCTGAATTGTCTACACTTGAAAACATACCCATCACTGATTTTAGAAGATTGAAAAATTAGCTTTTGGGCTGGAGAGATAGCT
>NW_004524867.1:1640726-1658267 GCF_000260255.1 Octodon degus | reverse complement strand
TCCTCCCACTCTCCTTCTTTTACCCCTTCCCTTCCCCTCCCCCACCCCATCCTACTCCTCCTTCTCCTCTTCCTTCTTTTTCTTTTCCGTTCTTATTTAGAAAATTAAATTAACTGACCTCAAGTATATTGATGCCATGGAAAGTCTTCCATTGCCTACACTCAGAAAGAATCATAGAAAGGATGTACATATGCCTAGAGAACTATGCATTCACTTGGACATGACATCACTCTCTAAGTGTATTGGTTCAGTTCACAGATGATTTTGTTTTTCTTTACTTTTTCCTTTTTTTGTATTTTAGTGAAGGGTCTACAAGGTGTTCAGGGTCTCACTACTACGTCAGACTTGTAGTGATCCACCTGTTTATAGCCTCCCAATAGCTGGGATTATAGGCATGTGCTGCCCACCCAGTCTCAATTGCCATCTCAGCTCATCTTGCAGGCAACACAGATGATTTTCAATTTACAGGTTATTTAGAATATTTCTTTGTCTTGTCAGTAAATATCTCATTGCTAATTCTTCCTGATGATCTCTTTAAACTGATGGAGCTCTGCAAATGAAATTGTGAAACTGAACATAGAAACAGTGAATGAAGGGCCAGCGAGATAGCTCAGCAGACTAAATGCCTGCTTAGGCTAGTGCAAGGACCGGGATTTGATCCCTGGCAGTGCCTGCTACACCAGCTCCCCTCCCAGGCATGTTGAACAGGTCACTGAGACCGGGAGTGGTGGCTCACACCTGTAATCCCAGTGCTGGAGAGGCAGAAAACAGGAGGATCACTATGAACCTGAGTTTTGTAGTGAGACACTGTATCAAACACGTTTTAAAAAATATAGTTATATAACTGTCCAACTGTTGTCAATACTAGAAAACAAATGATAAATGAATGAGGCCTTATATGCCAACAGAATTCTGTCATGTTGACTATTTAGCAACCAGTCCCATACAACACGTCATGCCAGAATCATCAAGAACTCATTTATTTCTAACATCTGCATATCAGAAAATAAATTTATTTATTGATCATTTATTATTTGTTATATCTGCTTTGAGCTCTGGACCAAGCAGAGAAAGTAAATATGCTTCCTAATCCTATTCCATGAGATTTTTCACTTTCCAATTTTGTCTCTGTCCAGCTCTGCCCTATAATCAGTCTCCAACTACAGTCCTCTGTTTGCTCAGAATAGAATATCTCTTGCTCACTACTTGACATTGAGTCTCTGTGTAAAGCCTGTAATAAAGGCAGACTCCTTTGCTATAGCACATATGGCATGAGTAGCTCTCATTGGCTCTTACTTCTGGGATAGAGAGAAAGCCTTCACTTATTTCCACAGAATAGTGCTTCTTGCTAAGACTGACTGATACAGTAGGTACAGGCTAAATGTATCACCATGAGTTTTATTGACAGAAATCAATTTTCATGTTTCACTATGGATGTTTTATATTTTGTGAAAATGAGAAGCAAACATGGTTCTTTCCTTAAAGAATGAAAAGGTAAGGTTAGTTTTGGGTTTATTTGCTTAATACCCCCTTAAACCTATGGTGCTATTGTTCTGGAAATTCCATTTCTATTGGTAGCTGTCTATTGTTCTGGTTCTTGGTTTTGTTCTGCGATACCTGGAATGGTGCTTGGAAATTTCAGCCAGAATGTTGCCAAGTAAATGTGGACATAAGATGCAGGGAATTGGAAGAGAATCAGGAAGAGAGTGGTTAGCCATTTGTAGAGCTGATTTTGTATAGAAACAAACTCTGAGTGCGATACCTCTCCAAGGGAAATTTTAGCAATTGGAAGGCAATTTATGAGATTGTTTTTGAGGAAAGACAAGATTCATGGGAACATATGGAAAGATGCAGAGGCACTTTAGTCCACAATTTGCTACATCTAAGTACTGCCAACAGGAGATCAAGGTAGTTCACTCCAGCAATTCCTTTTGAGGTGTCATTGAGTCTGAGGTTTTCCTCTCCTGCATCATGTGATGCTAGGCTCTGACTTCTGAAGGCTTTCTCTCTGGAAACCTGGTTCCTTACCTGTGAGCATTTGTAAGAAAGAGAATAGAAGATGAAGCACTGTGCTAAGAGCTGTGTGATATCTTATGCTACCCCAGTTTGCTGAGGATCTAATAAGGCTTTTGGTGCTCTTTGTTGTACAAGGGAAACCCTTAGTCTGTCTCTCCATGAACTTTCACTGTGGGTGCTTTGAAGAGACAAGGTATTGCCGTTTAATTCGGGGGCAATTTAAGTAAAAGAGACTCAAGAACAAGTTCCGGATTTGATCCATCAGAAATGCAAAGGAGACAATGTTTCCAAAATTAGAAGCGTTTGAACATAAAACAGAGTGATCGCACGAAAGCCATCTGCTGTGTTGGATGGCCGTCTCACTCCTGTTTCAACCTCTTCTTCAGGTAAAATTAAAGTGGAGCTAGCCTTTCTTTTAACCTGGAATCTTAAGCTATTGATAGACTTTGTAATTCTGCTTAGGGAGAAGGGAACTTTAAGATGTGCTTTTCCTGTATTGCCTTACAAGAAGGAAATGCCAATATGCCTGGAGGTCTTTATCAACTCAGCTAGACTGCCAAACAGACAGTTGTCTGACAACAGCTCATTGAGCACTTTCTGGAAAAACCTTAAGGTAAACAGGGTCAGAACTTGTGGGAGTTGTCTACTGTTAGCAATTCTAGGTAGCTCAGGGGCGGTCTCTAGGGTGCTTTCTCCCAGCTATGTATAGTTGCAGAGTGAATTAGAGAGAAATAATGGTGCTGGCTGGTCCCCAATAGCACTGGAGCTGTCCAAGGCTCTAGTGCTGAAACCTGAACCAATAAAGGAATTTCCTGGGTGTGAGGGTTCTGTTATATTCTGTTCCCTGAGGTAAGCAAAGTTTGGCTTGGAGAAGCCATAGCATACTCTTAGAGATGTGATTCATCTGGCTACCTGGCAATCAGTGTATATATATCAAAATCAAGACATGGATTTTCAAACCATGATTGTGATCTTGACTCGTGAAGGAATCCTAAAATAAGAGCAGTTTATTGAGCATTAGAGGGAAGACAGAAATTCAGTCGCTTGCTGGAGAGAGACGGGCACTAATCTGGTGGCAAAGTATGCTTTGGCAGAATTAGATTATTTAGAACTTTTTCTTTTTTTATTTAAAGACTTAAATGAGGAGCAACGAATTAATAACTTTGAAAAATCAAGTGTGACATGGATTTATTTTTTCGGGGTTAGATTATTTTCATAAATGACTCAGGAAAAAAGTTCTGAAGTATAGTTATTCACTCGTAAAAAATGTATGAGCCCTTCTGGCTTCCTGGATCAAAGGCATGTTCTATGAAGGCAGCTTTCTGGTCAATTGTGCAATGACAATATAGAGAACTACTAGCTAGTATGCTTGTCCAGCACTTACTGTACCATGAACTGTTTGATGTTCTTTTAACTTGAGTGACTGTCTCAGTCAAATTGCCATTAGTAAGTATAGGCTATTAGCAAGAAATACAAGTAGCTTTACATTTAAATTACAAAGTCATTTGTCATTGTCTGTCCTCTTGAATTATATGTGGGCAATGTTATGTGATCCTGAATGGTTTCAGCAATAACAACAAAATAAATTGAAGCAACACAATGAATCTATACTGGCGGGAACATGTATAAGAGAAACCGACTGCTGAAATGAGGGTCGTTGCTATAGACTATGATGCATGTGTCCTACACTTAATGTCACGAATAAAAAATATTTCTGCCTCTCAATTTACTGTACAATAGCTTAATTGATCCTTGGAATGGAATTACTATAACTTACTGCATAAATATAGTCTATGTTTTGCCTTTCACATTACAGTTTTACACAGTTTAGACTTGCTACCAAAATGCTTATTGCTTTATTTTGATTAAACACATCCACATCCTATCTCCAAACTTACATGAAGCATTAACTAAGAAAGTACACATTCTGTTCTCCTAGAATACACTGCATACATTAATTAGCGGCCAACTTGTCTGAGGGTCAGTTAGTGCTGCATCGTGCCCTCAAGTGACTGCTGTCTTCTGTATTGATTTCCACTTGATGCGGGTCTCTCCGCAGCCCAAGAAAGCATCTTGGCGCTTGATTTGCACTCTTTCGCATCCACTTCTCCTTTACAATGTGTCAGTAGGGTGTCTGGCACTTCAACCTGGCTTATCTGCCCTACGTATCTGCATTCCAGAGATACTGCTACTGCAGCAGGAAGATACTGTTTTACTATCATTCATCTCTGCAATTCTGTGTGGAAGGGCCCGGGAACTCAGTGTGGGGATACAGTCTATGGTGTTTCACTCATGGATCTTTCTTCTTCTATTTATCTTGCCCCAGATCCACACACCATATAGTATTTGTCGACCACTAGAAGACCTGCAATAACCACTTATTTAAAGACTTGAATCATGGCACTTAAAACAAGACTACCTTTCTCCCCACGTGGGATTAGAATCTAATAGAAGTGTAGTCCACAGCTATGTGTTCTGACAGGTGTGAAAAAAAAATTTTTTTACTACTTTCTTAGTCTGGACCAGCTGTGGAAGGTGTCAGAGAAAAGGAACTCACCATGGCATGGTTTCTTACCTAGAAAGATGAATTAATTCATTCTTTATTTATTGAGCACAACATATTGTGGGTAATAAAGACAGTGACTAAAATTTTAAGACTGTATTACAGTAAAAGATACATTAGCCTTCTTTTATGTGAAAATATGGCTTCTTATTCTGAATTAATTTCTCCCATCATTCTTGCCACTTTCTGAAGAAGTTATGGGGGTCTTCTTGGTCCTGGCTGCCTTGTAGTCCTGAGTAGATTCAAAATGCTTAATGAAGCTTCTGAAAAATAGAAACATTTCGAGCTATTATCTCTCTTATTTATTAAAATCTGTTGCTCTGTGACCTTTGGCTCCTCTCCAAAGTCTAAATGACTGTAAAAGGTAACATAGAGGCAGCATAACTAAAGACATAGATAAAAGAAGCCTTCCAGAATGATGAGATAGGGGCTGAAGAGATAGCTCAGAGTTCTAAGTGCCTGCCTGCCAAGTGCAAGGACCCAGGTTCAATCCCCTGGTACCTCATGCTGTGCTGGTCCTGCGCCGAGCCAGCCACCAAAACCAGGCATGGAGGTGCACACCTGTAATCTCAATGCTGAGGAGACTGAGACAGGAGAATCAATATGAGTCTGAGTGGCATAGTGAGATCCTATACCAAATAAATAAATAATTATAAAAAAAGAATGATGAGATTAAGTGTATTTGAAGTAAAGGGGGTAGGATCTTTGGATATTAATGATGTGTTTTCTTTATGTTAACATTTGAAAAATGTAAACTTTGCCACATTTTTGTGACCACATCCTGTATGTTTCATCTTGAGTTTTCTGCTAGTTATAATAAATTCTTCTTTTCCTGGCAAAAAAGCGACAAATATTTCGGACGCAGCAAGCTATTGCCCTGCAGACGCCAAGGGTGTTTCTGTACAGACATCAAGAAATGGGGAGTATCCCTCTTCACAAAGGCAAAGCCATGATTAATTCAGTATCTGCATACTGCCCTGAGCCAGAAGCCTACTGATTTCTGTAAGAAGAAAAAGATTTTTCTTACTACCACCCCAAGGACATCTGAAGAGGGTTGTTCCACTCGGAGCACCTGGTCACGCCTAGGCTTTTCCTTTTCGTTAATTGCTCCCGGTATGAGCCTTGACTTCTCATATATATTGTGCATGCCTAGGACATGGGCCATGTCACAGATTGGAAGGGGCTGGAAAAGCTCCAGATGCATGGCAGCTTTTCAATGAACAGTTGTCCAGTGAGAGTCCTTCAGCTTGAATTATGAGTTCTAGCACAAAGCCAGCTTGCTTTTGCATGCTTAGAAGCTGAAGACTGAAAGAGGAGATGGGGGCTTGCGTGAGATGCCAGCTGCTTTGGCTCTTTTCTCTTCTGCCTAAAATCTCCTGTGCATGAAATAATTTTAAAAGCTACAATGCAGAAATTCCTTGCAGTGGATCACTGGGAATTATTTGGAAAGGAGTCCATTGCATCCTACTGTACTCCAACAAGCTTGAACTATCCCAACATGAACAGTGGAAGAGGGCTAGGAAATCATGCTACGCTTACCCAGCTTTGTACTAAACCTAAACCTGATATATTTAGATACGTATTCTTAATGGCTTTATTGGTAAGTGCTACATGATCTGTGAGTCTCCTTCCTAGTGTATAAAATTGTACATGTGCATATGTGTGTTTACAGGAGCCCTACACTTTGCTCAGTTCTCAACAATATCTGTTTCAAGACCGTGCAGAAGACTCAGGCTGAAGGACCAAGGTTTATAATCCCAGTGCTCTGGAAGGCTGAGGTAGCAGCAGGAAATGAACCCAAGTCCAGCCTGGGCAACTTAGTGTCTTAGCAAGATCTTATCTGAAAAAGATAGAATGGTCTGCAGGTCTAGCTCAGTGTGACCGCCCTTGGGTTCAATAGCCAGTAAAACAGAGAGAGAGAGAGAGAGAGAGAGAGAGAGAGAGAGAGAGAGAGAGAGAGAGAGAGAGAATAGGAGAAAGGACCCCCTCTCCTTCCAGAGAGCTGTTTATGTTCTGGCTGATTTTGCAGGTAGAGAAAGTGTTACCATAATCTGCCGGACTCAGATAGCCTCCTGCATGGACAGCTTGACCTTCAACTTTGTTTAGAATCCAGCTTCTGTGTCCAGTAGTTGTACTACTGTGCTTTCACATGCACAGCAAACGTCAGGCTGCAAAGGCTCCTTGGGGTCTTTATGTAGGCTAGCTGTACAGTCATGCTGTGATGAGCAGTCACAAAAGGTCTTTGCCGCATTCTTTACCACCAGCAAAAGCCCCTGGATTATCCAAGATGTCAGTTGGCTGTGCTGACATTTCAGTTCACAAAGAGGTGATTATAGAAGGCATGAGTCAAAGCACTTCTTTTGTCACTTCCGAACTCCTTCTCCCTGGGCCATACCTCTTTCCTTTTGAATTCCTCTTCAGAACTCAGTCCTACAGAGGAGTTTATGTTGGAGCTATTAGTCTCCCCAAAGACGTCCTGTGATGGATTGGCCCGATCACTACGCTCCACTTGTCTTTCATTCTCTACATTCCTGGACTCAACTTAATTCAGTTCCACCAGGCAAGCCATTCTTTCTACCTCCCACCTCTTAGAGATCAATCATTTTGTTAGAAATCATGACTATGTAATTCTTAGCAGCTTAGTGCTGTTCGTTTTGGAAAATGGAAGGTGATTATGCTTTGCAACGATTTTGCACTGACTGTGCACTTTCTGAAATCCCGCGTGGCATTAGGGATTAGAATGCGTTTCGCAAACACAAATGCCTCATGCATTGTAGAATACCAGAAAAAAAAAAAACCAACAAAAAACAACTTTGTAAATATCAGGCGACGGTCTCTAAACATTTGTCAATTGCAAGAACAATTACGTGGTAACAACAGGAATAAAAGATCTCTCTCTACATATATAGTCAAAAATATTGGTGAGGATTAAGCAGTCCTGGTGTTAATCGAGCATCCCCAGAATGTGTTCACAGGGCCCTGGAGTCTCTGGAGACTTTTTGGGGTAGGCTAAAATTGTCTTCGTGGTAGTGCTTAAAAATATTTATTTTTTCTTCACTGCATTGTGTTTGTAGTTAGAGTGCAAAAGTGGAACCCGATAAAGCTACTGGTACCTTAGCAGAAATCAATTTAGCAATAGTCAACTACGTAGTTTTTATAGTATTTCCCCCTGCTGTGCACAGCTGATTTATTAAATGCCAATTTTACTAAAGAATGCCTGTGAAAATCCAGGTGCAGCGGCAGAGGCCTGCAGTCCCAGCACTGCAGGAGGACAGCATGTGTTGGCTCTTCCCCTATGTCAACTTAGTGACATAGGTAGACCTTGTCTCAAAATTAAAAATGAGAAGGTCTGGGAATCTAGTTCAGTTCAGAAACCCCGAGTTCAATCCCCAGTACTGAAAACAGAAATCCTTGGTACAGGAGAACATAACGTTAATTTTAATAAGTGTTAATCCCAAGGAATACGTCTTCTTGGTATTTGAAATGCCAAAACAAAAACATTGCAGAGATCTCTGATAAGACCGTAGTGTTATGATTACTTTTGTACTCATGAGTAAAATTCCTTCAGGTGCCCACCACACTGATCACTTTTGTCATGGGGCATTATTTTCATTTAAAAGAGCATATTCTAGGTGAAGCCTTTGTGTTTTATACTTAAGTTTATGTTCTTAAATACGTGCCCCGGATAGGCTGGTCTTTCCAGGAATAGTGAGAGATGATCAACATTGTCAGTGATATCTGACAGCTTTCCAGTACAGAAGGACTTTCTAGGAAGACCACTGGGACTGGTAACAAGCAGAATATTTTCATACTACCCAGTAATGTGTGAGCATTCAAAAGATTATGAATAAGCTACAGAAACTAAATTTTATAAATGCACACTGCATCCTGACACAAAATTGTGCAATGGTTGAAATGATCATTCAAAGTGCAGGACAAAAAATTAGAGAAAAAAAGGGCTATAAGGACAACCAACATTTTTGCCCTAGCCATTCAAGGTCAGTGAGGATTCAGGACATAAGAGAAGTTGTATTGTAAATCCTGTAATTCAATGCTGTCCCAAATTTTCTCATCAAGGAGATTGTAGGGTCACAGAGGAAAGTGATTGATGATGTAGAGTGTGCCTAAGGAGAGTCACATGGAGAGAAAATATTCTCTCAGGCTTTCACAGAGAGCACATTGGTCAAGCAATGGCTGTGACTCATCCATATGGCTGACACTGACAAAGGATCTACAAACTGCGGTACAGGACTTCAAGGTAAATCCCGAGGGGATTTGACTGACCTTATCAGATACAAAAGTTACATTTCCTATTATATGGGTCTTGCTTTATCTTGGTCTTAACCATCCAGTAGAAAAGTGTAAAAACAAAGTATAAAAAGTAAAGCCATATTAATATGCTGAGCTGTAAAAGCCTCAAGTCAACAACTTCTGACATTGCCAGTCCTACGGATAGCCCACTACTCTTATGGATTACTGGACTAGATTGGATTATTTTGCTGGATTCATGCACCTGCAATATTTAAATGGCAATGGAATACTCACCTCTGACAAAACTGAACAAAGAATAGGATAGATATACAGCTACTTTCTCTTAGTTCAATGAGAAGAAAGATTTGTACTAATAGTATTTGGACAGGATATCATGTTTGCATCTTGTACTATGAATAACCACTATGAAGACAACAATGTGCAATGTATTCACTATTGAAACTGTCTTACTAATCGATTTTGAAACTGTCTCATTGTTATTTTTTTTCTCAGTAAACTTACTAAAGAAAAGTGCAGGACAATAGGCCGGGGAGACAGCTCAAGGTATAAGTGCGTGCCTGGCAAGCAGAAGGTCCTGAGTTCAATCCCTGGTGAAACAAACATGCGCACACACACACACACACATACACACACACACACACACACACACACACATACACACTTGCACGAATAATAACAGAAGTGCAGGACAAATCCATGCAATTCGTCACAAGTTGCCCAGCGTGAATACAGATCACAGAATGCACATTTCAAGTAATCTCTAAGAAAGGCCTCTTTGTAGAGGCGAGGTACAGTGCCAAAGAAGAATGTTGACTGTTATCTGAGAAGCCCTGCTACACAGTGTCTCACAAAGTCTAGAGTACTCACCACTTAGACTCTTGGGATCTGACCGGATCGTGGATACATTGGGTTCCTCAGGGGTTAGATCCACAGTTGAGGTTGTAGCTCGGTGTGCTTCAAGGGGGTGGCACCAGGTGGGATCACCGTGGGTGTGACTTGAAGGAAACATGGTACCGTCCTCCCCGGCTCCTCCTTCCCTTCTGCACTTCCTGGACACCAAGATGCAAGCATTTTCCTCCACTGGACCTTATTCCCATGGCCTGTCTGCCTGGAGCATGCTGAGGAAAGACAGCATGCTTCAAAAATTGGGAGCCAAAATAAGCCTTTGTTCTCTAAACAGTGGGTGGTGGAAATTTTGCCCCAGCAATGTGAAAATAAGTCACATAATGCTGCTAGACCTCTCCAACCTTTTCCACCTGTGCATCTGTGTAACAGTGGATTTTCCTCGGGGACTCCAACCAAAACAGCATGACTATTGATTTAATGTAGGAGCTGCCATTAGGATCCATCCATTGTCTCTGAAGCCAAGGATTAGAGATTTACAAGAACATAAAATATTACCCTCCATTTCACTGCTTTATTTTATTTTATTTTATTTGTCAGAACCAGGGATTGAACTCAGGCCCTTGTGCTTGCCAGGGAAGCGCTTATTCCAGTGAGCCATCTTCCCGGGCCTGATTCTATTTTATAAAATACGTTTATTTACTAAAATACATTATTTATGTTGTGGCATAGTATTCCCAAGTAAAAATTCTAGCAATGTCCAGTTTTGATTTCTAGCATAGGTAATTAACAAAAGATTCTGCCCTCATATTTACTCAAGGTCATCCTCATAATTTTAACAAGTACAGCAGAATGTGGGGGAAAAAGAATTTGTTATGTGTTATTTTGACGGCTGATGCTAAAATAGGGATGACCATTAAGATACAGCTTGGCGTTTTACAACACGCAACCTTTTCTTTTACCTTCTCAAAGCTGCAGTTCTGTTCTGGGCTGCAGTCCAGATGCCCTAGTGCCTGCTGTGGTCATTGCAACAACTTTGGTGTCTGGACACATAGGATTTATCTCATAAACTTTGAGAGCAAATAGAATTTACAGACCACTCCATGCATCCCGTTTTTACGTACTTAGTATCGTACCCAGGGCCTGTGTACACTAGACAAAACTCTACCACCAAGATGTAAGATGTAAAAATTTCATGTTTTAAATTCTCAGAATAAATGCGGATTTGCATTTTTTGCATACTGGCTCTTTTTCAGATTTGCTAACATAAGTGGACATGAGTGTTGTTTAGAGAACCTGGAAAATGGTCTTTTTATGAGCATTCATTTGTTATTATGTGATCAGGAAGAAGTTAGTCTTTTGTGTAATAGTGCGTTCTCTTAGGCTTGGAATCATGTTGTTTAGATAAATTACTCAGAATATAGGGGTTGGGAATACAGCAGAGCAACATAAGAGCCTGCCTGGCAAACATAAGGTCCTGAGTTCAGTCCCTGGTACCTAAAAACAACCTAAACAGAAATGCTCAGAATATAAAACACATCCCCCTACTCACGTTATTTAGTCATCCATAAAACACAAATGTTATTTACTTAACTAGTTCAATCTCAAAAAGAGCACCTTGTTAAAATCTTCAATCCAATTAAAACATAAAGTACATTGTTCCTTTTATAACTTCTGTTATTCATCTTTATGTGTGAAATTATATACATTGAGGAATAAACTGGCCCAGATATTTTGTTTCGTAGTATAGAAAACTGACTGTAATTAATAACGGTAAGAAAGGAATTTGATCAATCAGGTTGGGCTCGCACAAGGGTTCACAGGTAATAAAAATACAGCCTGGGAAAAAATTTACCCAAGATTCATTTGGATTCAAAAAATTTTGAGTATATAGAATGCATGCTGTCATGTGAGTAGGAAGAAGTGAAGTCTAGAATGCGGTTATTGTCTGCTTTCAAGAACTTTCTATCCGGAATGAGGATGAGAAAGTTAGAGAGTGTTTCACACAATGTAGTAACTCTAGAAATGTTTCCAGACTTGACTGCAGGGTAAAATTATCTTACCATTTGGGAAAGTTCCAATTAAAAGCCAACAAAGCGCTTCCTTGTCTGGTTGACATCCCCAAAGCGAACAGGAAGTCCAATGCCATGTGATAACTTATTTCCAGCTGGGCAGCTGAGGATGTGTCTAACTGAGCCTCGACGTCTTCAAATAGTGACCTTTCCCCTCAAAAGGCTCTCTATCATGAAGTCACTTGTGACTTTTAAAAAAATTATTATTTTTTATGAAAGTGTACTTAGAACGTCTACAGAGTATGGAATGTTGACAAATGTCGCAAGAAGTAAAAAAAAAAAAATTCTGCATTGGTTTTGGTCTGGAGGAATTTAATAGGATGCACTTGGTGATGGATATGTTGTGGACGATTTCCCATTGTTGTCTGGTGGGCGGGTCAATTTGAGAATGACAGCAAGAGTTTTTGAGTGTGTGATTGCCGTGATCATTCTAGTTAAGTTCTTTTTTATTTTAAAGAGAAAAGAATGACTGGCAAGACAGCTCAGTGGAATAAATGTCCGCTTTGGCAAATGTAGGGACTGGGGCTTGATCCCCTGTCCTGCATGCCACATGGGCTCTACTTCCCAAGTGCACTAAGCCTGCCACTGAGTCCAGGGATGGTGGTCCACGCCTGTAGTTCCAGCACTGGGGAGGCTGAAAACAGGAAGATCACTACAAGTCTGAGCTGCGTAATGAGACCCTGTATCAAATACATAAATGCAAACAAACAGACAGAATAGAAACTAATTTAAAAGAAAACATTAGAAACAATACAGAATTTCATAAAACGAGATGATGGAAATTCACCAATAGCTGTGATACTGCATATTATTGTCTTCAAATTAGTACTTCAGGTATAACCCTATAAAACTGGTCAAAAAATAAAGATTAACTGTTTCTTTCAATAAACCAATATAAATTAGTAGCATCATTATCTTAGCTATCAAATATATATATATGCATATATATATATATTTCTTTTTTTCCCACTTCCTTCTGTCTTTTCTTTTTTTCCCCTCATCCCAATTGTTCTTTGCTATTGAACAGTTTCTTTCTGTTTCACAATATCGATTGTACTCTTTGGATTTTGTTTACTCATTCAGGCTCTTACACTAGGAAGATAATACAATGTTTACACATGTGGGTGTGATTTATTTCACTTAGGAGTATGCTCTCTAGTTGCATCCATTCACTTTTTTTTGGCAGAACCGGGGATTGAACTCAGACCCTTGCACTTGCCCGGGAAGTGCTTATTCCACTGAGCCATCTCCCCGGCCCCCATCCATTCACTTATAAAAAGCTTTGAGTTTATCCTTTTGATAGCAGCATAATACTCTACTGTGTAAAAACTCCACATCTCTTTTCATCCATCCCTCAGTTGATGGGACTTGGTCTTGTTTCCAAGATTTAGCTGTGATAAATTGTCCTGCTATACATATGGGTGCACGTATGTCCCTGGGATACGATGCTTGTCGGGGTATTTAGCTGCAGGATGTGCCAACTGAGGTACCTCAGAGGTCGTGTATTTGGGTCATTAGTTCCAGGTGTCTTGGCACTGAATTTAGGTTTGGATCAAAACTGGGATCCCAGCAGCACAAGCATATATAACTATACTTTAGTACATGGTGTGCTAGATTATATTGACATATTTATATGTCATTCGTGAGATCAAAGAAAGCTTGGTGAAAATATTGAAATCGAATTATGCACCTGATTGCGTGGACTGGCTATACCTTCTTCTATAATAAGGGATGAGTACCCTGGGAAGTAGAATTTTTTAGGAATTGAAAAGTAAAATGATCTGAACCAGGTAAAAAATAAAATAAAATCCAAACAGTCTAAGATCCTACAGATGGCGGTGGCCTACGCTGCAGGATGTCCACCCCGTTTGGGGAGCGCAGTGGGGTGGTTCCATGCGGCCTGCAGAGCCAGCCTGTGGCTCTGGCCGCGGGGGGGCAGCGAGATCCTGAAGGGCAAACTCTTCAATTCTACCATAGCTGATGAGGGGACATGGTCTTTGGAGGATAGACAAATGGTCCTCATTGTTCTTACTAAGACAAAGAGAGACGCAGTGAAGTGCTGGCCTTCTCTTCTAGAATCTGAACTCGCTGCTGGTCCGTGGGGGCAGGACCAAACACAGTGAACACTGATGTCGGAAAGGTTCCAGAAAGACAATCCTGGTTTTGACTTCAGTGGAGCAGGAATCTCAGGAAACTACAGTAGAGGTGAACCAGATTTCTCAAACCTTGAGAAACAATTGCTATTTTTTAAATGCATTCTGTGGATCCTAACAAATGTTATCAATTTAATCAAAGGAGCAGATGATGAGACAGAAGAATGGATGCCTACAGCTAACAAATTGTAAAATATATTTAAATATGGGTCTAAAATTGTATTTAAATATGATTTACATAGGAAACATGCTATGAGAGCTATTCTATAGATATATGATAACTTTTTGGACTTGTTTTTGCTCAGCATGAAGTTTTATATGCTGCATTTTACTAATTCCACATTTAATTGTATTTTTTACTACGAAAAACATTAACAACATATGTAACGCAAAATGAAAGTATGCCATCAGGGAAATATTTTTCTTTCCTAAATGTGGTGTAAGAATGACATTCCATAAAGTCTTCTAAATAGAAAAAAAAAGATCCTATACATGCTCTGAAATGATTAGAGAATCATGTAATGACAAAACTAAAGCGGAGGCTACTTTAAAACACTTAAAAGGTCTAACAAAAGAATTACAAAAGGACTAGGGAGATAGCTCGGTGGTCTACGTGCCTGCCTGGCAAGCACAGTGACCCAGGTTCGATCCCCAGTACTGCGTGCAGTGCCAGCCCTGTGCAAACCTGACAACAAAACCAGGTATGATGGTACATGCCTGTAATCCCAGCACTGGGGAGGCTGACATAGAAGGATCTCTACAAGTCCAAGCTTCATGGAGAGAACCTGTACCAAAGAAATGAATAAAAATATTTTCTTTAAAAAAAGAATTATAAAAGAATGTCATACAAAAGTCTGGCAAATTACCTAATTATACAAGAGAAATTATCTTCTAGGAAGGTATAAATGGCCAAACTTGATTCTCCCAATGTGGAAAACTTTAATAAATCTCTGCTAAATTCTGTGGTTGATATCTATCTACCCTGCTTTGATGAATAATCAGGGCAGCTTGCAATGTTCATTCCAAAAGTGGTATAAAGTTCTGGCTCAGGGCTGGTAAGGCAACAGCATCTGTGAAGTTGGTAGAAATGAAAATGATTGGGATTCTCAACAGTTATAACTGATTAGAAGCTGGGAGGGGGGCTGCAAAAAGCAGAAATGTACAATTAAAAAAATATCCTCTTCAGATGGCACCTGTACATGCCAAAGACTGAAAAGCAACTTTTTAAACATTCTAGACATTAGACAATATGTAAATTGTCCCAGTTCACTTTATGCAGGAATTCAATATTAATAAAATGTTACAAAGTAACTTTTTTTTAAAAAAATGACAAAAAAGAATCATTTCCTTTATGAACAAACAGCAGAAATTCTCAACAAAGTGCTTAGAATTATGCAGAAATTATGCATACCAAGCAACAAAAATAATATATTATGCCAAATGAAAATGTATTCCATAAATGAGAAAAGAAGCTCAATTTAGGGAAATATATTCACATCCATAATTAATAACAAAATTTGTTGGAAAAAAATCTGTATATCAATGGATGCTGTATAAGTATTTGACAAATAGAACAAGTCTTTCAAATAAAAAATATAAGCAAATCAGGAGAAAAGACTGCTTAAAAGTAGTAAATGTTATTTACTCATAATAGCAAAATCCAACTTGACAGCAGTGTTGTAGCTGAGTGTGGTAGTGTTAGCCTTTAATCCCAGAACTGGAGACGGAGGCTGGAGGTTCGGTGTGAGTTCAAGCCCGGCCTGGGTGACACAGTGAGCTCAAGGCCATCCTAAGCTGTGTAGCGAGACCCTGTCTCAAAAAGACAAACAAACAAAGACACAAACAAACAAAAAAAAATCTGTGTTCTGTAAAATTTCCAATGCGTTTGCCTCTAGACATATAAATGTATTATTCAATTTCATGCATTTTGCTAAACATTTTCCTTGGGATAATAAAACCATCGAGAAAAAGAACAATTGTCCTTGCATCAAACTCAAGACAGAAGGTCAGACAGACAGCTTAGCTGACTAAAGCACCTGCTTAGGCAGCGCACAGAGGCCAGGGTTCTAACCCTGGGCAGGGTTCTATGCCATGCCGGCCCTGGCATGCTGAGATGGTGATAGAGGCTGGGCGTGGTGGCGTGCTCCTGTAATCCCAGCGCTTGGGAGGCTGAAAACAGGAGAATCATTACGAGTCCAATCCACATAGTGAGACCCGGTAGACCTCGAACATATGCAGACCTAGCTTATTGTGCTGAATTGTCAAGTTTCATTTTACAAATCACAAATACGTTTTGTTTTGTTTGTAATCCAGAGTCAGATTCAAGACCTCTCACTTGCCAGGCAGGTGCCATGCCACTAAACTATATCCTCTGCACAAAGGGAGCCAGCTCAGCGGTCTAAGTGCCTGCCTGGCGAGTGCAAGGACCCAGGTTTGATCTCGGGTACTGCATGCCGTGGCAACATGCCGGCAACTGAAATCAGGTGTGGTGGTGCACTCCGGTGATCTCAGCACTGGGGAGGCTGAGACAGAAGGATCACTAAGAGTCTGAGCTGAGTAGTGTGACCCTGTCCCAAGTAAATGAATAAATATTTTAAAAGATATTAATTGCATGCAATCCAGTAAAAAAAAAAAAAAACAATTGCTGAGTGGGAAGAACAAATACTCAATTAACTATTTTTAATTTTCTAATATCAGAAAAACATATTGCAATAATATAGTGTTTGTATAATAATGTCCGAATTTGCATATGCATACATGTGTATAATTTGCCAGAAATTAACATCCGTCATGAAGTGCTTCTTAATATTGGTGAAGAAATGCATAAACATGTTAATTAAGTGATTACCAGTATATGTCTCTATATATACGTACTAAGTAAATAATGCACACTAGATACTCTGCTAATCAAGGTGACAGCTTAATTTAGGACAAATAGCTAAGATTGATTTCTTTCATAAGTGTATTTTCATTATTGGTTATCGACAACACAACAAAAATCCTGTAAGATACACATTCCCATATCGAACCCGTTTTGCAAGCAAATTGTAGATGGGCTTGATAATTAATAGGAAAGGTACAGAAGAAACCTGAACGCATAACATTATTGATCTTCAGTTCAACTTGCATGCTGGGTCTTTTGTTGGATAAGCTATTAAATATTGTTTGTTTCTTCTTCTTCTCTTCTATTTTCTTTTCTTTTTTTTTAACCAGAGATCCAACTCAGGACCAAGCACTTACCAGGCATGTGCTTAAGCTGCTGAGCTATCTCACTGGCCCACTGTCCTTTATTTTTAAGTGACCTTATTTTACATTATGTTGGTAGTGAAAACCTCTTTACTATAGATTGGTACATTGTGCTAGACTAAGCAACCATTATGTCATAACTTAGTCTTAGTTTCTACAATTTACAAAGGGCTGGCCAAATAGCTCAGCGGATTAAAGTGCCTGCTTAGCCAGATGCAGGGGCTGGGAGTTCAAGCCTCAGGCCTGCTGTGCCGGCCTCACCTCCAGGACACACTGGGATGAAGATTGAGACTGTGCATGGTGGCGCGTGCCTGTAATCCCAGCACTTGGGAGGCTGTAAACAGGAGGAGCGCTACAAGTCTGATCTATGCAGTGA
>NW_004524867.1:1622668-1638216 GCF_000260255.1 Octodon degus | reverse complement strand
TTTTTTTTTAACTTATGTATTTCATACAGGGTCTCTCTATGCAGCTCAGGCTCACAGTGATCCTCCTCTTTTCAGCCTCCCCTGCCCTGGGATTACAGGTGTGCGCTGCCACCCGTCGACTCGGTCCCCAGCTCAGCGCACCTGGGGGTGGGGCTGGTGTGGCATGCAGTGCCAGGGATTGAGCCCGGTCCCTGTGCTTGCCTAAACCGATGCTTAGTCTGCTGAGCTATCTCACCAGTCCTTAAGAGCCATTTGTTGTGCAAGCACTGGGCAAGACAAAGATTTCTAAAACATTTTGATTTGATAAACAAGTGGTGTCTTGCAATATGAGGAGCACACACCACTGAATGTCACAATGATCACTACAGAGGCAGTAGCTTTCTTGTCTGCCTCTGCGTCTCTCTCATTCTCTGTTGGATTACAGCTGATCATCTCCCTGTGAAAGAGGTTATAGGGAAGATCTCTTCTAAAGCAAGGAGGGGAAAAAGGTGGAGCAAACCCTGGGTTCAAATGAGATGAGGGAGGTGTGTAAAATACGGGAAAGAGTGAAGCATTTGGTAGAAAATACCACCAAAGGTAAAAGGCAGTGACTGCTTGAGTGATTGTGAGGGTCCCCTATGCAGAGACCCTCCTCTCTCTTGTCTGCCTCAAGCCAGCCCTGAAGGTTTCCAAGGGAAACTTCAAGTTAATTTGTTTTTATTTTGCACACTGTTTTCTTTATTATTTTGTATTATGTTACATTATTGTAACCAATTTCTATGAATATTTTTTGGGTTGCAAGTGATATCTGAGTTTCCATTAATTCTTACTGGGAAATTTGCCTTGATATGCAAGTGATTTGGATTGCAAGCATGTTTTTGGAATAAATTATGTTTGTAAAATAAGATATTACTATATCTCTATCTCTATCTCTATCTATATCTATATCTATCTATCCCTCTACAGCCTTGAATTCTACATACTCAGAATGCCAAATAAAAAGTACAAGATTTCTGAAAGCTGCATCTTTCCTGAACACACATAGAATTTCCTTTGACATTATCTCCTAAACAGTATAACAGCCACTGGCATAGCATTTACATTGTGTTCGGTATTAAGAAATATCTAGAAATTATTTAAAGAATAAGTGTGATACATAGACTTTTGTATAAATGTTATGTCGTTTTATAGAAGAGACTTGACTATTTTCAGGTTTTGATTTCCATGAGGGACGAGGTTCTGAAACCAGATCTTGGTAGATAGAAGGGGATGGTTGCACATAAGGAAAAAACAAACTAGGGCAACAGATTTCACACCCCTTCAGTCTCTCAGGAGTTATTCTCTCTTTTTTATGGTACTGGGATCAAACTCAGGACCATGCACTTGCTTGCCAGGTAAGTACTTATTCCAGTGAGCTATCTCTCCAACCCCCTCAGGAATGATTCTCCATTCTCTCATTCCTATTCCCATTCCTTTTCTCCCATAAGTTTTCCTGCTCTTCAAATAAGGAAAAAAATGTTAGCAATATCCAATATCATCATTACTTCATATTATATACTACAGACAACTCCAATTAGGATAAATGCAAAAGGCAAAGGTGTGAAACACTTACAAGATGACAGATAGAAATACTATGGTATTAGAAAGCATGTTAAAAACTAATAATTAAAAAGTATGTTTGAATAAGACACCAAAAAAGCTTAATCACAAAGAAACCACTTGATATAATTAAGTGAATTAAAATATAAATTCGGGTTCTTCCAGATAAGTAAACAAATGCAATCTAAGAAGAATCCAAAGGAAAACACAATTCAATAGTCATAAAGCAGTTCATAAATATTCCGAATATCTCCTTTGTGACACATGGTGTTTCTCGCCCACTGGAAATTAGTGGGACCATCTGCCTTGTTCTGTTCAGTGGCATTTGTATCTTTCTTACGTACTCCACAGGAATGTGTTTGTTATTATTTACCACAAAGAAGATGGTAGCTTTTAAACCTAAGCTGACGTTTATGTCCCAATTTGGGTCCATATGCAAGTATAGAGTGTACATGCTGTGACACTTCCATCCAGGCATGCGTGGCTAAGTCTTCGATGCATTAGAAAAAGGAAAAAGGAGAAGGAGAAGCTTTCTGCTTTTCTATGACTTTCCAATCCCTTAGATTCTCCTTATTTCGCAAGCCTACAGTGTAGGTTTCTAGATAGTTGAGATTAAGAGACTCTGGACAGATTGGGATAAAATTAAACAAGGAAGTCACTGATGACAATCAGAGGAGCCAGCCTAGGCAAGGCGTGGAAAGCAAGCAAGTCATGCAGGCTTGTGTGCAGTCATGACCCAAGTATGTACCAAAGAGAAACTCCCTGCATATGCGGGCAGAGCACAGGATCCTATGGCATTGTACGATCGCATCAAATGCCCAGGGGCTCGCCCCAACCCACGGACCATTCCTAAAGTTACAGGTGTTTTAGTTGGCCTGAGGATGGGGATGCCATTGCTTGGAGTACTCCAGGACCTATAGCCACCTCATCTATGGCTGGTGGCATTGTATCATCGACAGGTACCTAAGAAATCCATGTGGTGAGACCGAAAGAGTTTGATTATCTGCAGTAAGTGTATTTGGGATCGACAGAGATTTTAAGATAGGTGCAAAAGAGAGTGTAGTGAGAGTGAGAAAACTGTACATTAGAAGAAAATAAGTTTTGCAAGGAGAAAGAAGGACCAACTGCCTCCAATGGAGAAATAAATCAAAGCATATAAAAAAAATCAAGGTGTACTCTGGAACAAAGAGAAACATAAGCATGAATATATAGCTCTATGCATGCATATGATATCTATCACTGCAAGGAATTATACCATGTGCCAAAGCAGTGCTGTGTGCCTCAGACATAAAATTAACCACCATCCCCATTTTTGCAAATCAGCACAGTGTATCTATCACAGCTTCTGGCTTTCACACATCCAACCAAATAAAATACAGTCAGGTATGTTGTTAAAACAGATAGACGACACGGAGTATTGTGCCGAAAGTGATCGCTAATCTAGACAAGAGAAAGAAATTGATGGCAATCAAATGTGCAACTTTTGCTTACTCTATATTTTCCTGGGATGAAACCTCTATAGTGTAGCACTTCAACATTACTCATGATTCATGAGGATTTGGGGTCTTTTCGCCCCACTTCATTTATCATATGTGAGTCTGTATTTCTTTCAACCTGAAATTCATGCCCAGAAAGCCAATCTGTTGTTTTATATTCCTTTCATCTGCCAGGGAGAAAAAGAAGTTTGCTTCTGCCATATGCTGAAAATCTGTAACATCCTCATGCAGTGAGTTGAAGAAAGAAATCCTCAAACTCAATGCAATATTTGATAGAATGCTTGTGCACTTAAGAAAATGAAGACAGAGTAGAACTGTGGTAGCTTACGGTCCTGAATTTTGCATCATACTGTAGTTCTCAATTTTAGAAAAATAAATGGAACATTTAGAATTCCTATATTAATATTATAGTGCACAATATCTCATTAACACTTTGTTTTGGGGCTGGGGAGAAGGCTTAGTAGAATAAGTGCTTCCCTGGCAAGCACGAAGGTCTGAGTTCAATCTTCAGTTCTGCCAAAAAACCAAAAACCCTTTTTTTTTAAGGCCGGTTTAGGGGGGTTTTAAAGGCTTTTAGGTTTATTCCTCAAGTTGTTTGGAAATTATTTGGAAGTTCAGGGCCCCCCCTTCCAAACTTGATTGTTATTTTTGCCTTAAGGCTTATTTTTTTGGGTTTTGGGGGGGGGTTTGTTTTGGACGTACACAGAATTACATGCATGAGACACGGTGACTTTTAATAAAAGTGGCAACAGTAAGAAAGAGCTACTTACACAGGCACAAAGACCAAAAACATGGAAAGTGAAGTCTCACTTCTGAAGCCATTTGGGAATGTAAATGTTGGTGAGGCTTTGGAAAGTTCCCAGATTGCAGTGTTTGTTGTGATTCAATTTCCCGGTGATAGAAATTCTTCGTTAGATGCAGCATCGTCGGGATTCACATTTCCCTAACAGCCACAAAGACTAAACCTTTGTCTCTTATAATACTAATACTGGCAAGGATGGGGTCGGGAAGAAAGACATCTACATTACAAATGAGAGTGTAAACTGGTACAACCACTATGGAAATCAGTGAGGAGATTGTCCAATCAGAAAAAACCAGAGAAATTCCATCTGACTCAGCTATTCTCGTTCTAGGAGTCGTTTCAAAAGACACACGAACATTAGGGTGATCCATGGATACCTGTGTGTACAGCAGCACAACCTTTAATATCTAAATCTCAGAAGCAGTCTGTTTGTACATCAACAGATGCAGAGATAAGGAAATGGAATATCTATATATTCCAAAGTACTCCCCTGCCATGAAGAAAGATAAAATGGAGTCATTTGGCCTGCCAAATAGCTCAGCAGATTAAAGCACTTGCAAGCAGATGCAGGGACCAGGGGTTCAATCCCTGGGCCTGCAGTGCCGACCCCATGCCTGGGGCCCTGAGACAGCAGTTGAGACTGGGCGTGGTGGCACGCACCTGTAATCCCTGCTCTTGGGAGGCTGTAAACAGGTGGATCACTAGGAGTCTGATCTAGTAGTGAGACCCTGAACACCCTATAGACCTGTCCCTAAAATACAAAAAAAAAAAGAGTCATTTGTAGGGAGGTGGGTATATCTCAAGACAAAGGTATTAAAACAAAATATATCAGGAACTTAAATTTCAGCATTCCATGATTTCTCTTATGTAAGAAATCTAAAATAGAAAGGATCAAATAGCAAAAGAAAGGATAGATAATAAGAAATAGGGAGATAGATCTTTTTGTAAATGGAAGGGGTTTGAGTTGGATGAGGAGTGTCATAATTATATATGGTGAAAGTATACTACTAAAAAATAATAAAATTCACAAGACTGACCAAGAACAATAAAGACAGGGAATTCACTTGGCCAAATTGCTCTAATTGTATCAATTATTAAACATAAAAGATACACACAAGATTACTGTTGACTCAGCTTTTAAGAGTACATTATTTTTAAATGGGAATTTCTCCCACTGGCCTGTAGAAATACAACCTCAGCAGGTCTTCCAGGATGGAACTCTTACCATGAGTTCTTTTTTTAATTAGTTGCTTCAGGTAGCTCCTTCTGAAAACAATTATGCAGATTTAAATGCAATTGGGTTTGATTAAGCTCCAAGATTGTGTGCGTGTGTGTGTGTGTGTGTGTGTGTGTATGTGTATGTACATGTGTATGTGTATGCATGTGTGTATGTGTGTAAAACAAAACAGTATAGAGGGACACTAAAAACATTCCTCAAATTTACTATACTGCCATTCGACAAAAATCCATTTTTCCTGGAGTGTTTCTCTCTCACGTGTCAGAAATACTTTGCAGGCCATGCTAGGATCTTTCAGTTTCTCATGGGAGTTGGCAATAGGATGAGAGTTATGATACGGAGAATGATTTGTAAAATTATTCACCACTTACAGTGCAAAACTGAACTCTGTTATTGAGAGACATAACACCGCTGATGTGATATATTTTAAAATTTTATTTATTTATTATTTATTTTGCTTGGTACCAGGAATCAAACTCAGGACCTTGCGCTTACCAGGCAGGAGTCGAGCTGCTGAGTTACATCTTGGCCCTAAAGTGATGTGTTTAGGACATAAAAATTATAAAGCATCCTTGAAGAATAAAATATGAAACTGTGCGATGAGAAATAGACGCAATAGCCACTCAGAGAGGAGCTAATTGGAGCTTAAGGCAAAGGGAAAAAAATTGATTGATTGTTCATTTCAAATTTCAGGTATGTGTATGAACAATTTTGCACCCATATTGAACAGAAGCAATATTTGCACCAAATTATATTTGTCTGCATGTATAAGGTGTGTGTGTGTGTGTGTGTGTGTGTGTGTGTGTGTGTGTGTGTATCCCATGAAAGTCTATGTGCAGAACAACGAAGGACCACACCTTGCTTACATTTGTCCCAGGCTTGGCTGGGGAGTAGTAAGGGGGGAGACAGGAATTTGCTTCTGCCTTTGAGAGGTTTTGCTTCATTATCTGTGGCATGTACCCTTAGTGTGTTTTTTGTGTGATGCCCCCACATGCCTCATTTGCGTGAAGAGATGTTTTCTGGCTTTTCATGTTGCAAGCAGACCTGGAGCTGCACATCTGACCTATTTGATTTGCTCTTGTGCCATTTGGCTGTTTTGCTTACACCAAATTTGGCAAAAAACAAAACAAAACAAAAAAAAAAACACAGTAACTGCTCACCATAGGAAGCTGGGTGACAGAGCACACTTGCCTTTAATAAATATTTACTGGACATTTGCACCAACAATACAAATAATAATTCTTGAAGCTAATTGCCCTCGCTTGCCATAGGTATGTTGTACCCTCTCATGCAGGACTGGGTTTTCACTACTAAAAACATGATAGTAAATACACTTACCTTGTTAGCTGTTCATGGTGCCACTTGCGTACTTGGGGACACAGCTGTGTCCCCACTTCCAGCATTGTCACGTGAATATGTTGAAGGCCAGAGCTTGCAAAGGTAAAGGAAGGGAGACAGAACTGCTGCACATCTTTGGAAAACTCAAGTGTGCCGGTCAAGGGTGTTGGAGTGGAGCCACTAATGATGGTGACTTGTGAACTGAACTGGAGCACTTTTTCCTGTTGCTTTCTTTCTTTTTCTCCCTCCCCCTCCTTCCTTCCTTCCTTCCTTCCTTCCTTCCTTCCTTCCTTCCTTCCTTCCTTCCCTGCTTTCTTTTGTTCCTTCCTTTTCTGTTATTTTTTCTTTTCCTTCATCATTTCCTACCTTTTTCCCTCTTCCCTTTTTTATTGGTGTATTTCTGATTCATATTAAACTCTTTCATTTTGGGGAACTGGTACTTATGGACATGGAATCATTGTGCTCTTCACTTCTTTCCCTGCAGTCTCTCCCTTCCTCGCTCCTCCCCCCTCCTCCCCTCCCTTCTCTTTCATCTCCTTCCTTTCACCTTCTTTCACTCTGCACCCATCTCCTGCAATTCTCAGAATCCTTTCTCATCTCCACAAAGTCTATCACCTTGTTCCTATCATCTACCTTTTGTTTTTGCTTCTAAATATTTTACATTTTGGGTTTTCCTTATAAAAGAAACTATGTGGTAGTTAATTTTTAATGTCCGATTTATATCACTTAGCTTTATGATCTCAAGGGGCATCCATTTTTCTACAAATGACTCTTCTTTATGGCAGAGTAATACTCCATTGTGCGTCGATAGCACATTTTCTTCATTTATTTGGACAGGTTCTCACTTTCTAGTGAAGATTGGCCTTGAACTCAAGCCCACACAGACTTCAGATTCACAGTGATCCTCCTGTCTCACCCTCCAGAAAACTGGGATTACAATCATGCACCACTATACCCGGCATACCACATTTTCTTTATCTATTCTTCCACTGATGAACATATAGTCTGTCTTCAATATTCAGCTCTTACTTTTGCCCTGATATTAGCATGTGTATACATGTGTCACTGTGGTATCATGTCTTTAATTCTTTTGGAAAAACTAAAAGAAAACAACAGAGTTATAATTGGGTGAAGTAGAAACTCTAATGCTAGATTTTTCAAGAATCTTCATCCTGGCTTCCACAGAGGTTACACCACTCTCTATGAACCCCCCATTGCTTTGTTGAGATAAAATCGACAAGTAGAATTGTACATGCCTGGGCTATACAATGTCATCATTTGGCATTCATCTGATTGAACTGGGATTCTCAAGACTGTATTTACAGGTTACAGTTAGAGTTTGTTGTTATAATTTTTGTGATCCTTTGGAAGACAATGTACCACTTTGTAACCTGCAAAACATTCCACGTGCTCATGTGCCTGCATCATAGATGAACTAAACTTATTCACTACTGGAGAGAAAGTGAATAGGAGACACAGAATGTGCCTATCAGTAACTCTGTCTGAATGTAGCACACAATACAGCAAGTATCTGCTCATCTTCATTAAACATGAGTAGCCACCATGGCTTGGGCTGATATAGCATCAGCCATAACACCACAGTTGTATACAAATTCAAGAGTGTAGTGTATGTAGAGGCCTCTGATGTCTACACACTTACAAAGAATAGCTGCTAACAGCACAAGCTGAATTTGTAAAAGAACTTTATTAAACGTTGAAAAGAGATTTAATTCTATGTCTCAGAGGTCTTTGCTTTTACAAGCTAAGTATGCATTAGAGATGATGAATATAGTTTTCGAAGTGGAATTCAACTCATTTTGCAAGTAGTTATTGAATGCGTCCTGGTTTCTAACTCTGGGATTCAGTTTTCTTATTTTTTTTAAGAACGTAAAAGCTTTTGAAATGCTAATCTTTAGAAAAAAAATTTAAACTCTGTTGGTTGATAATAAAATCTCAGATATAAATAAACTGGAAGGTGTGGGTGAATTTTCATCAGCATTGTTGGATCATAGACAGCATGCCAGAGCTAAGCACACATAAATGCGTACTGACGCGCAACTTTTGCATTCATAATTTGTGGAGGATGTAACTGTAGACAAAGAGATCCATGTCAGCTTGCACTCTGTCCCTCACAGTGCCATAATATTCTTGAATATCTCTGTAAATTCAGTTTTCTCCTCTTCCAAATTGGTGAAAACAGCACAGACTGGGTGTTTTTCTAATGTTTAAATCACTGACAATATAAAATATCTAGCAGAGTATAAATATGCTCTAAATATTTTTTTAAAAAATTATAGCTGCTCTCCAAGAAAACACATAAATGTATAATTTAGTAATAATTAGTCATGAAAACATAATCTTGTAATATAATGCCTGAATGGAAGTATTCATGTGTGTACCCAAAGATACAACTTCAAATTGACCGGTTATGTCTTTTTTCCATTGGCTGGATTTTGTTTGAAAGACTGACCATGAATATATGTTTAGTAAACAGGGAACTCTACATATTTATGGACTAGAAATTGATCATATGCATGTAGATTGTATAATAATTAATCAACATCATTAGCAAGTCCGTACCCTGAGACATTTACTCTTCATGAGTATTGGGAACTTTAGAACTCCTCCATTCTGCTTTATTTTATTTTTTAAAATTTGTTTGGCCCAGAGTCTCGCTATGCAACTTGGACTGGTAGTGAGACTCCGTATCAGCCTTCCCTGTGCTGGGCTTACAGGTGTGCCCCACCATGCTCAGTTTGTGGCTGGCATGGCGAGCCCAGGTTCCAGTGCTGGCATAGTGTGCAGTACTGGGGATTGAATCCGAGTCCTTTTGCTTGCCAGGCTTAGGCTGCCAAGCTATCTCCCCAGCCAAGAACTCCTCCATTCTACTTCTTTATTAAATATGCAACAAATTGCTGTAAGCTAAACTCCCTCAACTAGGCTATAGGACCCCAGACTTTATTCTTACCTAACAACATTTTTTGACACCTCTTATTCCTTTTCCCTGAACCCTTCTAACCTCTGTTGATCACAAGTGTACTCTGCACTTCTATGAAATAAACTTATTTCTTGGTGCCTGGGTTATTTGGAGATGAAATTTGGGGTGAAATTTTCTTGAAAGGATTTCACCAGTTTCTGAAAGAATCCAATAAAAATAGATATACTTGGATCTTGATTGATCCAAAAGTATCAATCATGCTACCTGCATTCAACCAAAGAATTGAGCATGAAAGTTTTGAAGACAAGAACCCTGTCTAATCAGTGTGATGTTCCCCCAAGCCAAGATGTCTACTGGCTTATAAATGAGCTCAGTAATCATTATTACATTATTTCTGTTTTTCAGCCTTCCCTTTTCTTCCTTATTTTTTTGGTTCATTCCATTTTAATTTCTACCCTGTAGGAGGCTACTACATACAAATTAGCACTGGCATATAAAGAGCCTGAATTATCTTGGACATTTCTATGTCCTTGTTGCAATTTTCCTTCGATGTGCTAACAATCCTTTTAAGAAATCCAGTGTTGATAAGCCATGACAATGGCATTCTAAAGAGGAACTTTTCAAATTGTCACAAAAATCTAGAAAAATTCAGAGAATTAAAAATTATGGGTCCATCTTGAAGTGGATATAAGTCAACAAAAATATAGTCTAAAATGACATGTGTTTATTGCAAGACGTTAGGATATTTCTCACAGCATTCCTGAAGACGACAATGCCTATTCAGTGTGGGTGATTGTTAAGATGAGTGAATGACTCACGATATAAAAGAAGAATCGACCAAGAAGGTTGAATTCATGCAAGCAATAGACCCTTTGGTCAAATAAGCCCTTCTTCTCTTGGGACACATGTGTATTTTCCTTCCTGCAATTCTTCTTCAGATGTCCTTGGGCAAACATTTTTGTACCCACCTGCTCTGATTGTGGCAGCAAAAGTAAATCTCACAGTAGAATGACTGTGAAGATGAAAAATGGAGAAATGCTTTGGGAAAAGAGAAGATTATGAGTTGGCTTCAATAACATATTCTAGTGAGAAGAAGAGCTAGAGGATTTCTTCTTTTTTTTTTTTTTTTTTTTTTTGGTGGAACCAGGGATTGAACTCAGGCCCTTGCGCTTGCCAGGGAAGTGCTTATTCAACTGAGCCATCTCCCGGGCCCCAGAGCTAGAGGATTTCTATCGGTAGTTCAGAGGCAGAGCTGGGTGAGGCATGAGGAGGCATCTGTGGGTCTGTGACCTTCTGAAGGTGAAGAACAGAAATGAAATGTCGAAAGGGGAGCCAAACCATTGTGCTTACCAACAAGATGAGTAGGAGGCCCCTTTGTTCTCCGGTGCTATTCGGCCTTCTTCTGAAGAGTGACTAGAGATTTCGTGGCACCGGATTTCTGCTTTGATGTGCATTCATGACTTTAATTTCCCTCTGTATCCTCGCCTATTGAGGTCCAGTTTTCCTGTCTGGCCATCCAATCCCATAAACACACATTCAACTGGTGTTCTACACATACCGGTTTTTCGGTATGTGTAACATGGTCACTTAATTGCCACTGGTTCTCAGTCCACATGACATGCCTCTTCTTACTACATGCTGCATTAACACTTTTTGCTTGGATTCCAATGGTTGGTCTCAGCACATTAATTTTAGCCAATCTTGCTGGGATGAGATGGAATCTCAGTGTTGTTTTAATTTGCATTTCTCTCAAGATCATAGAAAGGGACAATTAGTGTTTATATCATTTCTTCTTTTTAATTTCGTGACCAATTTTGCACTTTCCTATCTGATAACCTGAGCAACTAAATTGAATACAGTACACAACATAAGAACCATGGTTGAATGCCTATCATTTTGTTGGGTGAAATTCTGCATCATTTCGATTTTTTTGTTTTTTACCTTTTGAAAATTTGCTTTAAAATTACATAGTCAGTAAACACAAAATGATACCAAAAGTGTAATTTCTTCCTGTAAGCACCTCCTCACTCTTCTTGGCTGAATTCTGTGATGGGGGTGTTGTGGTATTGATTGTCATGGTCTATGTGATTTTCTAGTTGACAACTGGCTACATGAAGCCAGGACTGTATCTTTCTAATTCACTCTGTATCTGACCTACAGTCTGACCTCTACTTTATAGTCCTCAACTGCTTTTGAATCCACAAGCAAATATAGCCAAGGACAGCAAGTTGAGAGAAACATGAATGTGGAATGGAAGGAAAGGATGGAAATGCCCATGTGGCATAGATTAAGGGTAAGAGCGTTGTAGACATGTGTTTCTAATACGACTCACCAGCTCATGAATATTATCCTTTCAACCCTTTCTGCCACACTTTTCTCTTCTCTTTCTTCGCTTTTTAATCTTTCTCTCTTATTTATAAATTTCCTCTGAATTAGAGCTCTTGTAAACATTTCATGAGTGCGCATGTATATTAGTCAGATTTTCATCACTATAACAAAATACCTGAGGCAGCATATGTCATGAAGGTAACTTCAGGAAATTTTTAGTTCTTCACAGTTCAAGATCAGGTGGGACACCACTGGTTTGTTTTCTGGGAAGGGTTTCTGATGGTAGTATATCACTGTACTCTGTGTGTGTGTGTGTGTGTGTGTGTGTGTGTGTAAGAGCTTAAAATACAAACAGGAAGTCCAAAAGAGAGATGAGCATCTTGCAAGACCTTGAAGGGCAGGATGACAGTTACCTAACTCTTCAATTAGACTACTCTGGGTACCAAGGCAGCAATCACAGTGGACAGCATCCAATTCATGTTGTGCTCATGACTGTGCTTAGTACATAGAGAATTCCATTGGGTATTAGGGACAATGAAGATTATGCTGTCTCAAAACATTGCTGCAAAGATCAAAGTCAGGGAAGACATCTGGTGTCCATTTGTACAAGGTGCCATCTATATCAAAATTTAGAAAGCATGATAATTATGTAGGCCAGACGAACAGCTTGGACATTAGTGGAACATATATTGAACAAGGAAGACCAAGTTATGAGTCCATATAGGAAACTCTGTCTTATCTCTGTAAGCCTGAGAAGAAAACAATACCAACACTCTCCAAACAGTAATAAGGCTAAGGAAAAACACATTTTCTGTCTCTTGGGAATCACATGTGTGGTGGCTGTATTTATTTTTATCTTAGTTTAGGATAACATATAAGGAGAAATACATAAATACATGGTAAATCCTACTAAGGAAGTTTGGGACGAGTCGAAGAATCTGTGAGGGTTTTGCTGTGTTGTTCTTCAACTTGTTGCCTATTTCCTATTTTCACATGTGAATAGCAACTTCCTCATGTAATAGAGGAGAGGGAGAGCGTATTTCCAGTGGTCATATTCTCATTTCTGGTTGGGGAATTTTGGAGAGGCCTCCTTTCCATCCAAAAGGAAAACCTGAGAAACTCTGGTTTGAAATATGCCATGCTTGATCTTGTATTGTATAACCTGTAAACTATTACATTATGGATTTGTACTTATGCATGCTGATTTCTATAAATCCCTACAATACCAGGTTATCGTAAGTTTATCACCCAGGAATTTCTTGACTCTTTTCCCCCAATTGCATTTGTTATTTTGCCAGCTGCTAGGCTACCCAGCCAAGGAAGGATGGAAGGGAATCTTGCACACATGAGACCCCTGGAAGTTGGCAAGAATTGTAGACTTAGGGTTGTGGCTAGCTCTGCCTGGAGTGATCTCAGTCTCACAGGTGTCATGGCCATTCTTTAGGAAAAGGCAGACTGTGGAAGACTGAGAGAAGCCACAGCGCGCTTTGCCCACGGTAGGCGAGTTAGCAATCTATTTGTAGACGGCTGGGCCAGACATAGTGCAAAGGTTAGTGTTGACAGTCACTGTCAACCACACGAAAGTTGGCACTAAATGTAGCTCAGCCATGCAGACATAATCTAGGAAGCCACTGCCTTTTCCAAACTGGCCTTGTTTGTTAGTAAAATACATGGTATTGATCCTCCCTTCATTCAAGTGCCAATATTTCAGATAAACTATATATCTCCCCTGGCCTCCACCATGATAAGAGACAGGTAGGACCAAGCGTTTAAAAAATGATTTGAAAGGACAAACAATTGGCTTCCCAACAGCTTGCAAATGGTCTCATAATATAAGCAAGAAAATTAATTACATGCAAGTGGATTCTCTAGGGTGTTGTAGATTCTGTGGAGTATTTGTTTTCACAGAGCTCTGAGTGAAGGCTTCAGAAAAGAACAAAAGGTTCAACGGTCAACAAAGCCCAGGCTTCCAGCCCTCCAAAAGCCACGCAGACTTGATTTAATGTTTTCTAAGGTTCTGGTTCTCAGGTGCAACCCACCAGCTTTTCTCCATGACAACTGTAATTTCCAGCAGAGCTCAAAGGAAAATATACCCATCCAAGGTCAAAAGCATTTGGGTTCTCAGAATTTCCTATTTAAAATTTGAAAGCCTCTATGACTGACATCTCTTAGGCACATGAGTGTTGGGAGCAGCTGAAGCTAGAATTGGATCCTAAGTGGTAGGGCAAGACAAAGCCCCAGTGTCTAACACAGTTAAGCTACCTCAGTCTTGAGGAAAACATCCTGCCTGGACAATTTCAAGAACTAGTCACTAGGCAGTCTTGTGCCTCATGACACTAACTTTGCAAGAGTATAAATAAATGCCTGTACTTTTGTTCTTTGGGTCCTTTTCTCATCAGGCAAACAGACCTACACCTAAACCCTGCTCTTTTCTCTTGTCTGTCTTTTCCTCATTCTTGCTACCATTTCTGTCTGGAGCACACCAAGATGCCAACAAGTCCCTACACATGAGGTGGCATGATATTCCTATAATGACCTTCATGAGCATTAAGCACATATGTAATTTGATGCCCTAATGCAAACTGCGAAATTTCCACTGGAAAACACACCCAAGTTACCTGATCTTCCACTAGGAGTATGTGTTCCGATACTTTAGCCACTGCAATCTTTCTTTGAAAGAAAAGAAAAAAATCATGAAAATGAAATGAAATGGTTTTTTTAATTTGGGAGAACATTTTTACTATAGAAGAGTGTGTGAAGTAGATGCAAGCTGCAGTTGAGACTGGTGGCCAAAAGTCCAACACGGGGGATCAGGACAGTAACAACAGGATTTCCCCCTAGACTGCAGTTTCCACCTGCAGTGATAGAAGCCCAATGATTAGTGTGACTTCCATCCTAACTTACAGGAACAGTTTTCTTTCTTTTTTTTTTTTTTTTCATATTTGTTTTTGTTTGTGAATGTCTTTGCACCAAGATGAGTAAGGAAAGAGAAAAAGGTTTATGTTTTCTTCTGTTTCCAGGATATGATACTAAAAGTGAGTGTTTTCCCTTTGGTGCTAAATCTAGAAAAGGGTTTTCCCGATGGGGAAAAACACTGCCAAGACACTGGCCCTCTGAGGGGCATTTAGCCATGTTGTGTTGTTACATTTTGGGGTAGGACAGGAAACTTCCAATGTCTTATAGACAGAGGTGCTGAATTCTAGAATCTACTGTTCTTTCAGCCATGCAAAGTTGATCCAGACCTAAGATATTCTCATCTGAACTAGAAAGAGGCCTTCATCAGTGTGTTGAAAGGCCATAATTTCAAGCGTCTTGAGATTTGAGGTAGGTGATACAGGTATTGACATAAATGCAGAGATCTGGGATGAGGCATTAGGGCTACTGTGTAATCTGAAGTCTTTTTTGCCAAAACTGAGAAATTTTCATCTAGGAGAGAATTTCAAGACTGTGGAATTGCAATGCCTTGAACAGAGAGGATGGGCAAGATTTGGGAGTTTTCCACGTTTGTCCACAGAAAGGACTTCTTTAAGGACTTGCACATGTGTGTTTCCTGTATACTGAATGGGAATAAAAAACATCTATAATTTGGAAAAAGAAATAACCTTATGTGACCTTATGAAATTACCTTATTACCAATTGTTTTGTTTTAGCAATTAATGTTGTGTATTTCCTAATGTGAGAAACCTGTCTCTCTTCCATCCTTTTTTTCTATGCCTTCCATATTCGCTTGTTTTATTTTTATTATATTTTAAAATGTATTTAGTATAGGTCTATAGGGACTCACTACACAGACAGGACTCGTAGTGGTTCTCCTGTTTTCAGCCTTCCAAG
>NW_004524867.1:1609069-1622568 GCF_000260255.1 Octodon degus | reverse complement strand
GATAAGAGACAGGTAGGACCAAGCGTTTAAAAAATGATTTGAAAGGACAAACAATTGGCTTCCCAACAGCTTGCAAATGGTCTCATAATATAAGCAAGAAAATTAATTACATGCAAGTGGATTCTCTAGGGTGTTGTAGATTCTGTGGAGTATTTGTTTTCACAGAGCTCTGAGTGAAGGCTTCAGAAAAGAACAAAAGGTTCAACGGTCAACAAAGCCCAGGCTTCCAGCCCTCCAAAAGCCACGCAGACTTGATTTAATGTTTTCTAAGGTTCTGGTTCTCAGGTGCAACCCACCAGCTTTTCTCCATGACAACTGTAATTTCCAGCAGAGCTCAAAGGAAAATATACCCATCCAAGGTCAAAAGCATTTGGGTTCTCAGAATTTCCTATTTAAAATTTGAAAGCCTCTATGACTGACATCTCTTAGGCACATGAGTGTTGGGAGCAGCTGAAGCTAGAATTGGATCCTAAGTGGTAGGGCAAGACAAAGCCCCAGTGTCTAACACAGTTAAGCTACCTCAGTCTTGAGGAAAACATCCTGCCTGGACAATTTCAAGAACTAGTCACTAGGCAGTCTTGTGCCTCATGACACTAACTTTGCAAGAGTATAAATAAATGCCTGTACTTTTGTTCTTTGGGTCCTTTTCTCATCAGGCAAACAGACCTACACCTAAACCCTGCTCTTTTCTCTTGTCTGTCTTTTCCTCATTCTTGCTACCATTTCTGTCTGGAGCACACCAAGATGCCAACAAGTCCCTACACATGAGGTGGCATGATATTCCTATAATGACCTTCATGAGCATTAAGCACATATGTAATTTGATGCCCTAATGCAAACTGTGAAATTTCCACTGGAAAACACACCCAAGTTACCTGATCTTCCACTAGGAGTATGTGTTCCGATACTTTAGCCACTGCAATCTTTCTTTGAAAGAAAAGAAAAAAATCATGAAAATGAAATGAAATGGTTTTTTTAATTTGGGAGAACATTTTTACTATAGAAGAGTGTGTGAAGTAGATGCAAGCTGCAGTTGAGACTGGTGGCCAAAAGTCCAACACGGGGGATCAGGACAGTAACAACAGGATTTCCCCCTAGACTGCAGTTTCCACCTGCAGTGATAGAAGCCCAATGATTAGTGTGACTTCCATCCTAACTTACAGGAACAGTTTTCTTTCTTTTTTTTTTTTTTTTCATATTTGTTTTTGTTTGTGAATGTCTTTGCACCAAGATGAGTAAGGAAAGAGAAAAAGGTTTATGTTTTCTTCTGTTTCCAGGATATGATACTAAAAGTGAGTGTTTTCCCTTTGGTGCTAAATCTAGAAAAGGGTTTTCCCGATGGGGAAAAACACTGCCAAGACACTGGCCCTCTGAGGGGCATTTAGCCATGTTGTGTTGTTACATTTTGGGGTAGGACAGGAAACTTCCAATGTCTTATAGACAGAGGTGCTGAATTCTAGAATCTACTGTTCTTTCAGCCATGCAAAGTTGATCCAGACCTAAGATATTCTCATCTGAACTAGAAAGAGGCCTTCATCAGTGTGTTGAAAGGCCATAATTTCAAGCGTCTTGAGATTTGAGGTAGGTGATACAGGTATTGACATAAGTGCAGAGATCTGGGATGAGGCATTAGGGCTACTGTGTAATCTGAAGTCTTTTTTGCCAAAACTGAGAAATTTTCATCTAGGAGAGAATTTCAAGACTGTGGAATTGCAATGCCTTGAACAGAGAGGATGGGCAAGATTTGGGAGTTTTCCACGTTTGTCCACAGAAAGGACTTCTTTAAGGACTTGCACATGTGTGTTTCCTGTATACTGAATGGGAATAAAAAACATCTATAATTTGGAAAAAGAAATAACCTTATGTGACCTTATGAAATTACCTTATTACCAATTGTTTTGTTTTAGCAATTAATGTTGTGTATTTCCTAATGAGAGAAACCTGTCTCTCTTCCATCCTTTTTTTCTATGCCTTCCATATTCGCTTGTTTTATTTTTATTATATTTTAAAATGTATTTAGTATAGGTCTATAGGGACTCACTACACAGACAGGACTCGTAGTGGTTCTCCTGTTTTCAGCCTTCCAAGTGCTTGGATTACAAGGGCTCGCCACCACGCCCAGTCTCTATGGCTGTCTCAGCAATCCCCAGGGGTGGGGCCAGCACAGCACGCTGGGGAATAAACCCCAGTCCCTGGCTTTAATCAGCTGAGCTATCTGGCTGGCATACTTCCATATTCTATTGTCCTTCTCTCTTTATCTAACATGAAAGCTTTTTGCATTGTGCTGTATCTCTTCTTGTCACTAAAATAGAATTCTTCAAACCCTTTCTGTTTTGCAGACCCGTTGTGTTTCAGGTGATAACTCAACTTGCCTATATTACACTACTATCTATCAATTTTTGTTTAAGGTCAAACCCCAAAAGTCCCATTCTCAAGCCTCCTCAGGATAAGTAATGTACCCAAGAAAGATCCCTCCTGGTGCATCACTCACCATGGTCAGGGCCAGTCGTCTCTCTCTGAAAGTTCCCAAAGCAGAAATACACCCACTGTTCATCTTTAGAGCCCCAGCCTTCAGGTTAATGGCCACAAGTGCTGAACATTTGTTATGAAAGTCCTACATATGGCCAGTGGTGGCAACTTACCGTCTCCACAGTGTCACCTGGTCATTTTCCAAAATCCCTCCTTGCACATCCTGTGTTAGTAAAGTAACTGGCAAACAATGCACAGATGACGGATGCTTTCCCTTGCCGGGTGCTGATGGCTTTGCACAAATGCATTCCCGGAGTAGTAAGCTTTAGTATGGTCATAGGAGTGCAATAATGAAGTTTGCTTTGGCGAAAGGTGAATGAGCAACTCTTTTGCTGGGGTACCCTGCACCCCGGCCCGAGGGACTTATCCCTCATTCCACAGTTTTGCACCTGCTGTTGCATGCTTTCCAGCGATGATGAGTTATCTGTTTCCCTGTAGAATTTTCCCGGCCTTAACTGCCTAGCAGATTGCGTTCTCTGCACCCAAGTGTCTTGGCCAAGTGAAGCTACAATTTGAACAGCAATAGTGACAATTCAAACAGGGACTGTTGAATGCTTTGCAAAGAAATCGATAGGCAAGTCTTCCCTTGTTTATGTTATGCTTGTGATTTGGAAAGGGAATATCCCAGACTGCAATTGGCAAATGCCTCATCCTTGAAGGAGTCCAAGTCCGGCTCCATGACATGTCGATGACACAGTCATTCACATAGTCCATTAAAGACTCATTTGTGTCACGCCACTGAATGTCATGGTACTTGAGCTTGTGAACCTTAAACATTCTGGTGTAAGACCTTTCCTGCTTGGCACAGATGAAGAACAGATAAGGAAAGACATCAAGATGCTTAAAATGTGATGATCTGTGAGTGGAGCAGACCAACAGACTTCCTATGTTTTGTTTCTTTCCACATGAGCTCCACTCTGAATGCACAGCCTGAACATAGACAGGTATGTATGAGGGAATGTCTAAGTGTCAATGCGTGTATGAGAGTGTAGTGCTTGATAGATTGCGTCAACTTGAGAAGTTAAAAACAACTAAATTGGCTCAGCAATTCCACACCCGAGGGGATGGAGGCCCCACCCAGAGTGACTTGTCACTTAAAGTATATTAAAAAGGAGTTGAGGAATGATGGAGCATTCATTTTCCTCAGAAGAGCTCCCATCTTCACAGTGAGATGGACTTCTCCTGGCTACTGGCGTGGACTTTTCATCTTTCGCCTTGGCTCCTACAGCCTTCTGGTGTAAGATCCTAAGCCTTCTATCACTAACCCATCAGCTACCTGATCTTTGCTTCTGTTGCAGACCTATTGGTCTCCCGATACGAACTTGCAGGAAACACTGCAGGGAGCTCCAGACCGTGAACTGAATCCTTGTATCCAATCTGTGCACACCCTCTGTGTGCCTAGTCTGACTCCAGAGCCAACCGTCATAAACCAATCTTGTAATTTCTTATACACTACTACATCTTGCGTTATATCTGTTTCTGTAGTGAAATCCTGAGTGATCCATCGGGAGAGATGGATTCTTAACCCAGATGTATATAGAATAGATTAGCTTATTGAGTCCAATGGGTATTTTGAAACATTTTTCATTATCAGTACAAATTTGCAGTACACATTGGTGACATTCACTACAGCGAGTTGGTACCTGTATAGAGCACATCTTCATTGATTTTACAACCCCTTCTCCTTCCCTCCTTGACTACATTTCCATTTGCTAAAGATTCAGCTCCTTCTTTTCAATTATTTTTCTTTTATTTTGCTCTATAGTTTATTTATTCTTTGGGTGTCTCATATAAGATAAATAATGTGATATTTAAGGGTTTTGTTTGTTTGTTTGTTTGTTTGGCAGAACCGGGGATTGAACTCAGGGAAGAGTTTATTCCACTGAGCCATCTCCCTGGCCCTGTATGTCTGATTTATTTCAATTAACACTTTGATTTCTAGGAAATCCTTTTGTGTACAAGTGACTCAACTTTTCCTTTGTCATCATGGAGTCATTCTCTGCTAGGTGCAATTACATTTCATTTATCCATTTCTCTGTTAATGTTCATGCTTTTAACATTGACAAGTTGATATTTTGATGACTGAGAAGATCTTTTTAACCCTTGAGCACTTGAAGGAGCTTGACCTCTGAATGTGTGTTGCACTTTTCTCTATTTATTTTTCATTTGCTTTTTTTGCTGGCAAGCACTTATTCTACTGTGCCATCTCCCCAGCCCCAGCCATCTCCCTGGCCCCTGGATAAATTCCTGAGAACTCTTTTGTTTTGTTTGACCTTTGCTCACAGGACACAGTGAGATGTGCTGTATGACTTCTCTCCGCAGAGAGCCCTATGCGTTTAAAATGTCCCCCTAGTCTGCCATCAATTCTAGTGGGGTAAAATTCCAAAGCAAAGGACTTTTGATCACAGATTTTCTAAGAGTACAGATACATTGCAATCTTCAGAGCTCTTACTTGGGCGAGCGATTTATAGTTCACAAGGAGTATGTTTCAAGATGCATTCACCTGGAGAACAACTATGAAAAGTCTCTTTTGATATATTCGCTGTGACATTTTAAAAAGGTGATGTGTATCCAACTTGTGATTTCTGCCAAGCTTTTTTGAATAGGACATTTATTCAGAGTAAATGCTGCACCATATGCGGGAGACAGTGAGTGCTTTGAGTGCTTCCCGTGGGTGGAGGCAACTGTCCAGTAGGAGACAAGAAGGTGTTTAGAGTATTGCATGTCTGGTAGGCTGAATGACGGTGAACATCCAAAGCTGGCAGGCATAGGAGTCAGGGCAATTTTGACAAGGATGCAGTCGGAGCACCCAGGAACATGCAATGCTGCTGAGTCTGGAATGCTGGGGACAGGGCTACACTGAGCTGAGAAGAGAAAGACCTTCTGCAAACAGAGCCTGGCCAGAGTTGGGAGTAGAGGCTCTGGCGAGGTAACTTGGAAGAGTGGAGGAGCAGATGCTGAAGGAGCACAGGTCAAAGGAGAGACAAATCCAAAGCTAAGAGAAGAGTTGTCAGACCAGGAAATACACTTTGTGTACCATGTTAAGGACCTTGACTTCCATTTGGTAAGCAATAAAGTCACTGGAGGGTTTTAAACGCAGAAATCGGGTGATATGTGGGTTTAGAAAAAGAACAGGGGCAGGAGGATTGCAAGTTTGAGAGACAGGCAGGCAGAGACAGAGAGACAAAGAGACAGAGAAAGATGGAAAGACTTACCAAGAGATACAAAGAAACAGAGAGAGAGACAGAGTGAGAAAAAAGGCAAGAGAGAGAGACAGAAAGGCAGAGAGAGAGAGAGAGAGAGAGAGAGAGAGAGAGAGTGAGAGTGAGACAGAGACAGAGATAGTGACAAAGAGATGGATAGAAACAGAGACAGAAAAACAGACTGATTCAGAGAGAAACAGAAAAGGAAAGAGTGACAGAGACCTAGGGAGACAGAGAGAAGGCTCAAATCAACAACTTCTGATACTGGCAGTCCTGTGGATAACCCACTACTATTATGGACTACTGGACCATATTGGATTATTTTGCTGAATTCATGCACCTAAAATATTTGAATGGCAATGGAATACCTGTCTCTGACAAAACTAAACAAAAAAGGGGATATAAATGAAGGGCTATTTTGTTGATATATATATATATATATATATATATATATATATATTCTGTATATACAAAATAGGATAGATACACAGCGACTTTCTCTTAATTCAATGAGAAGAAAGATTTGTACTAATAGTGTTTGGACAGGAGATCATGTCTGCATCTTGTACAATGACTAACTACTATGAAGACAACAATATGCAATGTACTAATTATTGTAACTGTCCTACTAACCTGTTTTGAAACTGTCTCATTGCTATTCCTTTCTCGATATAATTAATTTAAAAAATAGAGAGACCGAGAGACCGACTGACTCCCCGCAAGATGAATGGCACCACCATGAAATGAAAAAGGAGAAAAGAGTTGGTAATTGAGGAAATAAAATGAGTCTGGCATGGGACACAATGAACATCACCTCGTGTGGGGGACAGCGAGGAGGATACTAGAAGGACAGAACCCAGCTAGCCGTTCTGAAATTACCATGAAAATTATCTCTCTACGAGAAGAGCCTGCCGTCTGAACCTGCTGGTTAGTCCTGTATTGCAGAGACAGATGTCCCTCAGGGTGTATGGGGAGGGACTAAACCAGCTCCTGCTGATGCCAACATTCATGGGTGCTCATGCCCCTCTTGTAAAAAGATGTAGTATCCACAGAAACATCTTGCATACCCCCTCCAATGCTTTTGATCATCTCTGGCGTACATATAAGACCTACAGTGCTGCACCTGTTATTTCACTCAGGTGGAATAGTGACAAGGAATGATGTCCGTAGATACCTTGGGTTGGAGGTGGGGATATAGCTCTGCAGCATAAGCACCTGCCTGGTAAGCACAAGGTCCTGAGTTCGATTCCTGGTACTGAAAAAAAAATGGGAAAACAAATTGCATTCACTCTGTATGCACACAAACTCTGGAACATTTTTGATTCAAGGAGGATCAAAATAGCTAGTTGACTACAAAGTAGGAAGAACCTTTCAATGTAGAAGGCAACTATAAAGCAAGTGCTACCTGAAGACAGTAGTTATGTTTGTGTAGTAGAAATTTCTGTGAGTAAAACCACAATAATATTATTCATAGGTGGATATGTATCTATAAGCACGTATGACAGCAGAGTCACCGACAATCTACTTCTAGCTTTCTGGTTTGCAGGTCCTTGACACACATATAGGAAAGGTGCATACCTGTTTAATATATAAACACTAAGCTTTTTTGCATTCCCATCAGACAGAGAAGACGTTCATTACTAGATGACACTCTTAAAAAAATGAGTCTGGTACAGTATCTCACTATGCAGTTCAGACTCATAGTGATCCTCCTGTTTTCAAGCCTCCCAGTGCGGGGATTACAAGCGTGCACCACACTGCCTGGACTCCATGTCCAGCTCAGTGGGCCTGGGCATGGGACTGGCAGTGCTTGTGGTACCAGGGATTGAACCCCAGTCCCTGCGCTTGCCTAAGCAGGCGCTTAGTCCACTGAGCTACCCCCCTTGGGCCAGTAGATAATATTCTCACTGTTGCATATTGTTGAATGCATGCAATTCCTGTGGGCACACATCCAACGTGGCTTTGCAGAATGTATATTTTCTGCATGACACTACTTAGGTTTCTGATTCTGCACATGTGCTTAAGTCTAGTAAAGATAAAATAAGGAAGACATTAATCGGAAGTCGTACATCTAGAGCTTTTCACTAATCCAAGTAGATGACTTTAAGAGTCATGGAGATTCCACTGTATTAATTTTAGGCATTATGTCTAACTTCAACAGTTATTTGTTTGTTTTGTTTTGTTTTTAAAGTGCATACCAATTAGAATTGTTTTGTTTTTAAAGTGCATACAAATTAGAATTAAAACAGAAAAAGTTATGAGTAATCCAGAACTTCACTTAACAAAGTAATATGAATTTCAAAGCATTTATTGTACTACAAAGTGTTGTCTTCTAACGAGTTATTCATATTACCAGATATATGCATGTAAAATTAGAAGAAGCAAAACACAAATGTATAAGAAATTAAGAGAAAAAGTACAATCAATTGAATAAAGGAGATAATACAAACTATTATCTGCTCCTTTCCATAGACCATCAGAAATGCACATTACAGTTGTCCAAACCACCCTGCTTACATACCTAGGCAAGTCTGTATCCTCCACTCCCTCTCCTGTCCTTCTCCTCAACTCAGTATCTCAGTATCTTTTGAATCAATTCATTCTCTTTTCCCAGTACGTATTGTACTCTTTAGATTCCATGTTTGTGTTTCAAATGTTTGTTTATTTTTATTTATTTTTTTTGGGGGGGGGACGGGTCTACAGGGTGTTCAGGGTCTCACTACTAGATCAGACTCCTAGTGATTCTCCTGTTAAAGCTTCCCAAGAGCTGGGATTATAGGCGCGCGCCACCACGCCCAGTGTCATTTGCTGTCTCAGCGCAACCCAGGGGTGCGGCTGGCATGACCCCTGTGCCTGCTTGCGGGTGCCTTAATCTGCTGAGCTATTTGACCAGCCCTCACATGTTTGTTTATTTTGAAACAAAGTCCTATTGTATCACACAAGCTGGTCTTCAACCCACAATCTTCCTGCTTCCACCTCAAAGGTGCTGAGACTACAAGTGTAGGCAGACAGGCAGAGACATATAAAGGAGTTTTGACCCTCGCATTTTGTCCCCACTTTTTGCCTTGGACTCTACAGTACGTGCTAGATGCCTGAGATCCAAAGCAAGCCTTGCCATTGGAAAATGAAATATCATACTGGACAAGGAGAAATTGGCCCATGGAAGACTTTTTCTCATTCTAGTTGTCACAGGTCTTCCTCCTGGAAAGCCCAAAGGAGTTCACTTTTAATGTGGTGCTGTTGTCCCAGGACCTGTGGCAAAAGCAAGCAGTTCTAGTATCAAAGCACTATTCCTGTCAACTATCACAGAGACACAGAGCATTCTGGGAGTGCTGTGCCTCATATAAAATGCTGAGAAAATTACTGCACCCTTAATACTGAATGTGCTGTTGAATAAGAAATATTTTTATTTCTTATTCAACAATATGGAAGATATCAGAGATATAATATCATTGACTTTTGGGAAGAAGGATCATGCACTGTCGACATGGGGAGTTTTGCTTAAATCACACTGTCCCTTCGGCAGTTATTTACAGCTCACAAATCACTTGCAAAATTAATATTCCATCTGCTATTCACAACCACCAGAACAGGAATTTGGGGTAGATAATGCAAAGCTCATTTTCCAGAGCCTGTTGGAAGCCACTTGAGTGCTAATCCAGGATTGCTACTATGCAAGGCTAAGTCATGAGATTATCCTGTATCATTCAGTTAAGATCGGAGAACAAAATAGATGTGAGATACAAAGTCATTTCCCACATCTATTTTTGAATCCTATAATTAGAGCCTCTACTCGGGGTGTGATGAAGGGGGCAAACCTATTTCTGGAATGTTCATGCAGTATGTAGTCGTTGCTGAAATCTCTTTAGACTCTGGCCAGTATGTAAAAGAAATGAAACCACTCCTCTCCATTCTCTGCTCTGTATTTCTCCACCACCCCACGCCGTCCCTCTTCCATGCACCCCAGGCGCACAGTTTGGAAATCACTCTCCTAAAAAGTAGATTTGATGATGTGTCCTGTGTGATGTTTGCACTGAAGCTATTCCGTGTAATGGATCACTGGAATTCAGAGAGAACATAAATTTACGTCAATTAAAACAAAGCCACCGACCCAGGAACCCACTGGGAATGATGGCCTTAAAATTCAGAAGTGATTTGCAAGTTTGAGGCTCACTCCTGAGTGAAAAAAAGCAAGGCTAACTTCTGTCCAGCTTGCGGGAGAGTGCAGCTTGATGGTGTTATCACCAAGAATCACTCCTTGCAAAAATTTTGCCTAGAGCCATCACAGTATTCCACATGGAGGTGTGTCAGCCACAGGTTATCCAGGAAGGCTTAAGGTAGTGAGCAATGAGAATTAAGCTGCCAACTAGGAATCTTTAGTAGGCAGTGGTGAGCAATGGTTGTTCTTGAGAAATTTAAATTAAAATCATTTCCTGGGATTTAGAAATTGAACAGCAAACACAGAATTGAGAGCTGATGTCATGCTGAGGTAGGAGATTCACGTGAGAGAAAGGAAGAACTTTCCTGTATGATGTTCTAAAGTCAGCACAGAATTGATCAGGGGCTACGCCGAGAATATATTTATGATTTATGTTTCCAGGGTGCCAGATCAGATTGAATTGTTTGTTTGTTTGCTTGCTTTTGTGGTGCTGGGGATTGGATAGAGGCGCTTCACACTGAGCTACATCCAAGCCTCCTTTCATTTCTTATTTTGGGAAAGCATTTTGCTAGATTGCTGTGTTGCCCACACTGAGTTTAAAGTTGGGATCTTCCTGCCTCAGGCTCCCAGAGTGCTAGGATTAGGGGTCAGCACCACCATGCCAAGCTAGGCCCAATGTGTTCACACACACACACACACACACACACACACACACACACACACACGCATGCACGCATTCAAACATTGCATGTATGAAAAGAATTCAGAGGGCAACATCTTTCCCTCAGGCTTGGTTTTTTAAATTAATTTTATTGAGAAACAAATAGCAATGAGACAGTTTCGAAACAGATTGATAGGACAGTTTTAATAATTAATACATTGCATATTGTTGTCTTCGTAGTAGTTATTCATAGTGCAAGATGCAGACATGATATTCTGTCCAAACACTATTAGTACAAATCTTTCTTCTCACTGAATTAAGAGAGACTAGCTGTATGTCTCTCCTAACTATTTTGTGTATACAGATACAATCTCAACCAATGAAGAAAAGGCCTTTGATAGAGTCCAACACTCATTCATGTTAAAAGTCTCACAGAAAACTTGAATGGATCACCTCTACTTCAATCTGATAAAAAGCCATCTATGACATACCTCACAGATTTCTTAACTTAAATGTGGGGCACAAATATAATTATGTACTGAAATATAGCATGGCAGAGGAAAAAAAGGAAAGATTTCTTAAAGATATTCCCATTAATTGTCTTTCTTTTTGATGTTGCCCCAACCCAGTAAGTGCAGTAATCACTTCCTGTTTGGAATTTCCATGTTCATTTTACTTAAATGCACAAATCTTTTAAAGGCCACTGAAGGGATTTCTTAAGCCCTTCATAGGTCCTACATGCAAACAGATCTTTGCATTACCAAGCAACTTTCTTAGTCACCCCTTTGGTTTCTTTTTCCTCTCTCTGCCCTGTGTAAGATCCTTCAGTCCCCTTTTGTTTTCTGGGAAATAGTCCTATTTCCCATTCAGATGTCCATGGGACATATAATAGCTTATGCAGTTACCCTCAGTATTTCCCAAAGCTTCATGCATCTTCCCAGAATGCCGCACATCCCAGCCATCCAAAGATATTCCCAGACCTGCCTTGTTCCTGACATGTACATTAGTTGTACTTCCTGTAGGTGGAAAATCCTCTTTCACCATCTAGTTCTACTACTGTGTTTGCTGTTATAGTTTCCTTCTAAGTGCAGCAGAATCATCCTCTATTCTCTTCCAACATTTAGCAATACTTTCCCTTCTGCACTGATCAGACCCAAAGGAAATCCCTTCTCCAGAACAATGACTGGGAACTGGTAAGGGGTGGGGCATTCCCAGGGTACATAGTAATATCTGGAGACAGGCATGGTAGTCACATCTGAGAAGAGCTGGGATGTAGTGGGTGGAGACCAAGGTTGCTGATGAATGACTTGTAGTTTCAAGGACAAGATCCATGATAAAGAATCATCAAGCACAAGCGACAGGGGTAGCAAGCCCTGTTTGAGGTCCCCCAGTGTATGTAATATTTGTTGACAGCTCCTCTACCCTTCTTTGTGTCCAACTGACTCTAAGGATCCACAGACCACCCATTGTCTTCTTTGGCTGTTTAATAAATTCCTTGCCTTGCTTGGGCCACACTACCCTCCAGGGATTTAGTCCTTTTCACTTTGAGATGTTATTCAAGGAATAACGGGAGATAGGCAGCACCAGCAATGGCCACAACCACCATTTGCAAAGGTGAGCCTCTCTGTGGTTCTTTCCGTGGACATGAAAGACACACTCACTTGATCAGAAATCAGAACAATGCGTCACCTTAATGTCACTCTATGCCACCAGATTTCTGCAAGGCCAGAACCACATGGGTACTAATGGTATCCAGGAAGGTACTAATGGCATCCATGACAGCCCAGGAAGAAAGAATGAGCCACCTGCTTCCTGCTTGGAGGACAACAGCACCACGCACATTGCATTCTGCTTTGCTCTTTTCTCTAGCGTTCACCAAGTCAGCCACCCTCAAATTGGTTTCAAAGCTTTGTTCTCCCTGGAACTCCTCTTGGCAGTCTTCAGCATCAAACTGTGCCCTGCTTCACTTGCTAATAATAAAGAACAAGGAAAATAAACAATGATGGCTGCTTTGGGGAATAATCGCTTTAATAATATGACTCATTAAAAAAAATAAGAAAGGCTTTTTATTCCTCTGGAATAGGCTTCGGTTATTTATGAGAAAAATCTCATCCCAACTGTAACCTCTCAAATCACTGCAAAAAAAAAAATCTCCCAGATGGCTAATGGGTTTTAAAAATGGAAACTCCATTAAAAAGATGTATTGCTATATACAAGAGCAGAAAACCAGGGAGGGAGGCCTTCTTTATTTTCGCCATTTCTTCCTCAAGCTAACTTTTTCTCCTGCTATAGAAATATGGTTTTCTTTTAGCATGCAGACACAAAATAGTTACACCCAGCCTTAAACTTTGGATCCCTTATTTTGTGGCCTCAGCAGCAGATTTAATAAGGGAGGCAATTTACAATGACAGATGAATATTTTTAACTGTACAGAAAAGCACCAGCATACTGAATATATAATGAGATACAAGCACGTTCATTAGTGTTATTTATAATGGTTAAAAACACAGAATCAGCCGGGCGTAGTGGCGCATGTCTGTAATCCTCGGGGGCTTGGGAGGCTGAGGCGGGACAATCATTGTGAATTTGAGGCCAGCCTGAGCTGCAAAGTGAGTTCAAGTCCAGGCTGCATTGCAAAGTAAAACCCTGTCTCAGAAAAAGATTAAATAAATAAATAAGATCACCTAAATGTTTTACTGTAGGGAGGGACTTAAAATCATACGGTGGGATAGTAACACCTCTAGAATGTACAATAAAGAGGAATATTTAATGGTAAGATGACATGTTCATTTTATCATCAGGAAGTAAAACGTGGGCAGTCTAAAGCACCTGCTTAGGCAAGCTTAGGCAGAAAGCTCAGGGACTGGGGTTTGATCAACTGAACCACGTGCTGCAACAGCCCAGCCCCTAGGACAGGAGGCTGAGCCGGCCACCAAAAAAGAGAAGA
>NW_004524867.1:1606041-1608137 GCF_000260255.1 Octodon degus | reverse complement strand
AGAGAGAGAGAGAGAGAGAGAGAGAGAGAGAGAGAGAGAGAGAACTCAGAAAGACCTATGCAGAAATTTCTGCAGCATGGTAAGACCAGGCTCTCTTGTCCCTTTTCTCACTGCTGAGACAAAATGTGCAGCACCCAAAAGTTAAAGGAGAAAGATTTCATTTTGGGTCACAGTTTGTAAATGTTTCAGTCCATAGTCGGCTGGGTCCAAGGCAGGGTGGCATGGCAGAGGAGTGTAGCAGAAACAATACAGAGCAGGCAGGAGCCAGCAAGGTAGTAGTGTTAGCCTTCCTTTCCCTTCTATCCCACCCAGGCTTAAATCTTTGTTTGTTTCACTTTATTTTACTGATATAAATACAAGAGAAGCAAATGCAAGGAAGAAAGCCTTCTCCTTCCACTGAAGTTGTCAATATCAAAGCACCACACACACTTCTTGCAATTTGCGTACAACCATTTGAAGTGAAACAAAGTTGTACTTAATCAAACTTTTATTTCTCGGGAAAATGCTCTCTTCATCAGAGGTGCTGGGTTTTTCCAACGTCAAACATTATTTCCAAAGGAGGAATACTGAAGCAGCACCAGTCAGGGATATGGTCTGTCTGATTATACTCTTCCTTGGATACTGAATGGTTCCCAAGTATACTTTGTCGTGCTCCAAAAATAGCCCCTCCTAACCAGGCCACACAGTTAGCCTTTGCATTTGGAATGTCTTCATGCCAAGTGCCTTTTGATATTTTGTTTCTTCTACCAAGTATCTTAATGCTGCGAGTAGACATGCCACCTGTGACTACCAAGTTCTTGGTGAGTTGTTTCCTGGTGTGTGTTGGGCACTGCCGAAGAGAATCCAATATGAAGGTGACAACTCATTGCTCTTCATTATACTGTTCACAAAGAATTTCCACCACTGAATCTCTGACCGGCCCTAGGACCTGTAAAATCTTTTCCCCATCTAATAGATAGTCAACATTTAGGGTGTGGTAAAGGATGTTTGTCATTCCCATCAATATTAAATTTTGCCCCTTGGATGTTGAGTCTACATTTCAGACCACTTGCAATGCAAGTGCACCCTTTAATGTCCTCTAAGACGACACCTTCTGGAACTGAACTTGTCACTCAGGGAAGGCTCCGTTCTTTAGCAGCCCTGGTGTCCAAGGTACACCGTTCCAACAACTGAGTTTCCAACTCCTTGGGCAGAGATTTTCCTCCTAGGGGGCAAGCCCTCCCAACAATTTAGCACTTAGATTCATTCATATGTGAGCAGCACCAGGCTTTCCCGATATCTCAATCCAGAACCATGGCAGAGTTAATTCCAAGTGTCAGAAGAGCCCTGAGGTGACTTGGAGCTTTCCAGACAGATGGAACCTCAAAATATTTTAAAGAACTCCAGAGAGCGTCTTTCTGAAGTGGGAGGGGTGCAATACTGATTCAATGACTACAACTCGGCAGCCTCTGGGGCTCACGAAGAGATGCCCGAAATACAGTATGTGGATGAATTCCTTTAGGTAAGAGTATAATTCTCCTGTATTGGTATTATACTAAACAACCTTGATAGGTATAGGCAGTCCAGCTTTTTTTCCTTTTTTTCCATTCATGTATTTGCTACAGGGTCTTACTGCACAGCTCAGACTTGGAGTGATCCTCCTGTCTTCAGCCTCCCCAGCTCTGAGATTACAGGTGTGCAACATCACACCCAGACTTGATTGCAGGCTCAGCGCTCAGTCCGCTGAGCTATCTTGCCAGATCTAATGTGTTTTTTTTTTTTTTTTTATCATACTGGGAATTATACATCGTAGACCTGTTTCTCTGGCAAATCCACATGTGGAGAAGGCCTCTGCAAAGTCGGTCACAACCACTGTCTTTTCACTGGGGCTTCCCAGGCCCTTGCAGAGGGGCATGCCCAGGCTATAATCTTTAACATGGTGCTACCCACACCCTGAGTGAGCCTCACCATCATCCCCACCCAAACTTATATGAAAAAAAGTCAGCAGACTAATCGAGTATCCCACACCTTGGGACCAGTCAGCTTTGAAATGTCTCACCTAGGAGCACTGGAGATGTCAGGAGGCTATCTAGACACAACCCATTATATATATGTAT
>NW_004524867.1:1603919-1605636 GCF_000260255.1 Octodon degus | reverse complement strand
ATGCTTACCAAGTATCTACCCTGAAGGATAATAGGGGCTTGCTGAACTCTAGAGGACGTTATGCTGTTTTCACCTGGTCCAGGCCCAGATAAAAACTCTGTCCCCATCACACTAAGTTCTTTTATGACAGATTCAGGGTTTTGAGAGCGAAAAGTACAGGTTCTTATTTTGCGTTATTGCTTTGGTTGCCTCTTATTGTATTTTCGAAGGTTACATGATACATGCCATAAAAATTCTGTAAGTATAATATTATAAAAAAAAAAGAAGCCAACAGTTATGGTGGTGCAGATATAATCCTACCACTCTGGGAGGTGGGGGCAGGAGGATCCCTTTTGATCCCAGCCTGAGAAATTAGTGAGACCCTCTTTCAAAAACAATTTTTTTTTTAAACAGAAAGGACTGTGGATTTAGGTCAATATGAAGACTCATGGGTACACTTACTAGTATGGAAGAAAGTAAAGAAAAGGAAAAGAATAGAGAAGAAGAGAAATAGAAGAAAGTACAGAGGGGAGGGAAGGAGGAAAGGATGAAGAGAAGGAAGGAGGAAGGAAGGCAGGGAGGCAAGGGAGGAAAACAAGCTGGAATGACAACCCTTCTATCAAAATTGTCCACTGAAGCTTCTATGTTTGGAAGCCCCAAAACTCCAAATTCCAAACTGCACCTTGACTTTGTAGCCAGGCCCGGTGACTGTGTAGGACAGCTTCCCCTCTCCCCTACTACCCCTTGTCCTCTTCAGACTTAACTCAGCTGTCTGATTCTTAAAGCAATCACCCAATTTCAAAACTACTATTTATTCCTTCTCTATCCAAGGCCGCAGTAAATTTGGCTTTGTTGGATTTTTTTTCTGATAAAAACATAATCTTTATTGCCAACTCCCTGCCGCACGTCCTTAAATTCTTCATAGAAAAAACAAAACAGTCATAAATACAAGCAGTTTGTAATCTCCTGAGAAAACACATGGCTTTTTTTCTCAGCTATGCTGGCAAGAGACTACAATGGCAGCAACTTGGGAAATAGAATATATTTTCTGTTTACTTGGGAATGTAAATAGGCTGTCATTGCGTAGCTATTAAAACAAGCTAGGGAGTGTGTGGGAGAGCTTCTGGGCACCCTGCACCCGCGAGACCTCTCTGGTCCAAACCCAGGCAGGCAGTGTGAGTGAGACCCTCTTCTGCACCCTTGGGATCCCCCCACCACTCCGCAACCCCCTGCCCCACACCCCTAGTAAAGGAGAACTTCTGCCAAATTATTGGGACCCCCAGATCAGGCCCTATCCCAAGCCTGGTGACTGTGTAGGACAGCTTTCCCTCTCCCCTACTACCCCTTGTCCTCTTCAGACTCAACTCAGGCCTAGCATACACTCCTGAGGTGAAACTCTGCAGCTGCAGTTCCTGAAAAGAGAGTAGTGAACAGAACCACCCAGCTAGTCCCGGAATACAACATCTTGCAAGAGGGGCACAACAGGTACACTGCCAAGGGCTGCAGCAGGAAGGAGCTGAGCACAGCAGCCAGACCGAAGCCAGGTACAGCTGGATAAATTCAAATTTTGAAGATCAGCACCTGAATTTCAGTAGGTGTTAAGGTTATAACTGGACCAAAGCTCAACAACAAAGGCAAGAAGACAGTGCTATATGAAACGACAACAAGAAGGAGCAAAATGCAATCTCAGAACCCAAACCCACCCATAACAAGTGCAGAGGACACTAACACAGAACAA
>NW_004524867.1:1602058-1602763 GCF_000260255.1 Octodon degus | reverse complement strand
AATGAGATCAGAAGCAACCAACTAAATAGGGCAAAGAATTACACACAGGACAAAAAGGAGTAAACAACAGGTAATTAACATGTCAATCGGAAGTCAATACATCTCAATTATAACCACCAATGTAAATGGATTCAATTCATCAATTAAGAGAAACAGACTGGCACAGTGGATTAGGAAACAAAATCCAACAATATGCTGTATACAAGAAGCAAATTTAAGTCATAAAGTCAAATCCATAGACTGAAAGTCATGGAAAATAATACTACACACCCCAGCACCTCAGAGAAAAGTAGGGATAGCAATCCTGTTCTCAGACAGTCTCAACTTCAAACCAAGAACAATCAAGCAAAATAAAGAAGGCCACTATAAACTGGTTAGGGAAAAATTCAAGAGGAAGAGGTGACACTCATAAATATGTATGCACCAAACACAGGAGCACCCAACTATATAAAGCAAATCTTAATGGATGTGAAAAATCTAACATCCAATACCGCAATCTTTTTTTTTTTTTTTTTTTTTTTTTTGTGGAACCAGGGATTGAACTCAGGTCCTTGCGCTTGCCAGGGAAGCGCTTATTCCACTGGGCCATCTCCCGAGCTCCAATAAATCAATCGTTTTTTTTTTTGTTTTGTTTTTTGTTTTTTGGCGGAACTGGGGATTGAACTCAGGCCCTTGCATTTGTCAGGGAAGCACTTATTCCACTGA
>NW_004524867.1:1598258-1599678 GCF_000260255.1 Octodon degus | reverse complement strand
ACAGACAGGCAGAGGCAGAGACAGACAGACAGACAGATACTGAGACTGAGACAGAAACAGAGACAGAGACAGAAACAGAGACACAGAGAGCAGCAGAGAGACACAGAGGCACAGCGAGATGGAGAGAGATAGAGAGAGAGGATATTTTCAATTATTTGTTGGACAGCATTCCAGCCAGAAAATGAACTGAATGAGGTCTTTGATCTCCAGTTACATTTACATGATTAACTGGGTCTGGGTCTTTTGGAGAATTCCTCCTATTTTTGTGAAGGTCCTCAATCTTGCACAGGTGAAATGGATTCTCCTTATCTTCTTTGGAGAGCATTTGGACCTTGTTTACTCCTTAGGGAAGTATCTCCTTTAGTTTTTTTTAAAGAGCTTCAGATTTTTGTTACAGTTTCTCATCTACAACGTGGACTTACTTTCTTTCTTTCTTTCTTTCTTTCTTTCTTTCTTTCTTTCTTTCTTTCTTTCTTTGTGCAGCTCAGCCTACCCTGAGGGTGGGTCTGGCATGGCATGAGGAGCCGGGGATCGAACCGCAGTCCCTTGTGCCTGCCTAAGCTTGCCTAAGCAGTTGCTTTAGACCATTGAGCTATCTCGCCGGCAACAAGACAGACTTTCTACCGACCCTGGAGTTTATCATTGAGCTCGGAGAAGCACACATTCTCTTGGGCTAAATTTTGAAATATCAAGCTTGTCTGGACTCTATATATACCTAATGACTCAGAAACTGAAAGAAAGAAAAGGGAAAAATCGTATCTTCTTTGCTTTTCAATACCCCCCACGTAACAATGTTGTATGGACATTTTGTGTCACCTTCTAAATGTGGACAGCAGGGCTCCTGTCCCTCAGTACTCCAAACAGCTTTACCTTCTGGCAGAATTTCCATTTCCCAAGGCTCTGGGGGTCTCTGATTTAGTGCTGTGGATACCACCCAGCCTTCTGGATTGGAACTTCATGTTTGCCTTCCAGTGTTTGGTTAAGCGAGAACGTGAGCATGGGGAGCTCCATGCGAGACAACGGGGTCGGATGTGCACACTTGCTCAGTAGGACCTTGGACACCAAAGTGCATGGGTCACGTGTCGAGTCTTTTTTCTCCATTCACCTCTGTCTGAAGTCAAACACTGCAAATGACACACTGCTAGGGCACAGCAGTAGAAACCCACACTTCCCTGACTCCTCTTTTCTATTGAATTTCCTGCTTTCTTTGGAAAGGGGCTTCTGTGTTTTGCATCCTAAGAAGTGGCCTCTCTGGGACAGTTTTCAAGGAGGCATCAGTCTGTACAATCTCTCAGGCTCCATTTCATCCAGACACTCACATGTTTGTGGACTGCTTTTCCTGCATGGAAAGGAGCAAAAGAAGTTCTGGGGACTCTAGTTTCCAGAAATGGCGCTGACCTGTTGATATATAAAGAGCACA
>NW_004524867.1:1595567-1597278 GCF_000260255.1 Octodon degus | reverse complement strand
ATCCACAAGGACAGAGACTCCTTCATCTTTGTATGTCCTGAGCATAGAATTATGCTTGGCCTATCTTGTGGATCAATATTCACTTTAATCACACTGATTAAAAGTGGGGCCGAAGTGCACCGGGTGGAAATGAGGCTGGTTTATCTATGGAGTCCTTATAAAATATCCCACGATCACCGCAAGGGCGTGGGAGAACAGATTCAAATCCTCACGTACAAACAGGGTAGGAGGGGATAGAGACCCACGTGTGTTAATCTGATTGCTATGTGTACACTTTGTGAGTCCAACTGCAATTGCTTAAAACATGGCATTGTAAAGGGCTGGCCAGATAGCTCCGCTGTGGCTGGGATTCGATCCCCAGCTTGCCGTGCTGGTCCCGCCCCCGGGGCGCGCTGAGGCAGCAATTGAGACTGAGCATGGTGGTGTGCACCTATAATCCCAGCTCTTGGGAGGCTGAAAACAGGAGAATCACTACGGGTCCAATCTACATAGTGAGACCCTGTAGACTCTGGCCTAAATACATTTTTAAAAAAGGGCGTTGTAAAAGGCAGTCCAGTCATTTTTTATTTATTTTTTATTTTTAAAAATTTTATTGAGAAACAAATATCAAGGGGACACTTTCCAAGCTGATTAGCAGGACATTTTCAATAATTAATACATTGCACATTGTTATCTTCTCAGCGGTCATCCACAGCACAAAAGGCAGCCAGGACATCCCATCCAAACACTACTACTACAAATCCTTCCTCTCACTGAACCAAGCGAAAGCAGCCTTACATCTATCCTAATTATTCTGAATATACAAATACAAAATGGTCCTTCCTCTGTATCCCCCTCTCCAGTTCCTTCCTGTCAGAGATGCATATTCTACTGGCATCTAAATATTACAGGTGCTTGAAGTTAGCAAAACAGTCCAACACAGTCCAGTAGTCCACAATAGTAGTGGGTTGTCCCCAGAAGTTGTTGACTAGAGCAGTCCAGTTATTGCATGAACTATTTATCACATGTGACTATTAGCTGAGGGTGTCTAATAGCCACCATATTGGAGAGCTTATTTGTTTATTATTTTGTATTTTAGAGAAGGGTCTATGGGGTATTCAGGGTCTCACTACTAGATCGGATTCATAGTGATCTGCCCCTTTACAGCCTCCCAAGAGTTGGGATTACAGGCACACACCACCACGCCCAGTCTTAATTTCTGGGGACAGGACTGGCACGACAGGCCCAGGGAGATTGATCCCCCTGCCCCGGCACCTGCTTTAATCCGCTGAGCTATTAGGGCGGCCCTGGATATTTATTTATTTTCTATGGAGAGCTTAGATAATGAACATCTGGAGCAGGGTGGGCTGGGGCATTGCCTGTTGTCCCAGCACTTGGGAGGCTGAGGCGGGAGAATCATGACTTGGAGACCAAAAGCAAATCAAACTGAAGAAGAGAAAAGCGAAAAAAGAGGAAGGGAGAAAATTAGCATCCGAAACTTTCCTTGAGCAAAACTAGCATTGGGCATTTCACATCTCAACTCTTAGGCGGCTCCTTGTGCCAAGCACAACAAGTTGACTTCCAAGGGGATCCTTTTCCTCTGTTTTAAATGCTATTCATATATTTTTTGAGGAAAGAAAATAGTTTTAGATTTAAATTTTTAAGTTAAAAATTGAAAATTAAAAAGAAATTTAAATGTCCTAGTTCAAACTTGCAAAAATTCTCTCAGAGG
>NW_004524867.1:1590296-1594366 GCF_000260255.1 Octodon degus | reverse complement strand
CCTGCCTGCCTGCTTTTCTTCCTTTTCTTCCTTCCTTCCTTCCTTTCTTCTTTCCTTCCTTCTTTTCTTCCTTCCTTCCTTCCTTCCTTTTATTTCTTGCAGACAGAGATCGAACTTCGCCACTTGTAGAAAGCTGTTATTCTAAGCCCACAGAAGCAGAAGGAAGAAAGAAAAAAATATCTATGTATATGCACAGGATAGTGTGGATAATTGTACTGCTGATTTCTGCTGGTCTACTGAAAGGAGCAGTCAGCTCTTAAACTGTTTTTTCTCCTTAATTTTTTTGACCAATTTTCCATGTTTTATCTGATAATTTGAACAGCTAATTAGAAGACCACAATTTGCAATACAGCAACTATAGCTGAGTTCCTATCATTTTGTGTAGTGAAATTCTATATTGTATCTAACGGAACTTCTGCTCTCTTTAAAAATAAAATACCTCTAAATGTGTGCCATTTCTGATAGCTTATCAGTTGTTACTATACTCTCTTTAGAATAAGCTAAAAATATTAAAAAGACAAGAAAAATTAAGGTTTCTTGAAAGCAAGTGGCAATGTTTATTTGATAAATCTTGCATACCTATGTTCATCTGAGCAACAGATCTGATGATAAAATTATATAAAGTAACAACCGTCGTTATTTTCTTCATTCTCATTTTGAAATTCTGTAGCAAATGTCTTGTTGTATGTTACTGTATTTCTGTCTTAGTTTTTTTTTAATTTGTTTTGCTTCTTTCTTTTGTATTTCAGGGAAGGGTCTACGGGGTGTTCAGGGTCTCACTACGAAATCGGACTCGTAGTGATTCTCCTGTTTACAGCCTCCCAAGAGCTGGGATTACAGGCGTGCGCCACCACACCCAGGCTCTATCACCATCTCAGCATGGCTTCGCGGTGGGGCCGGCACAGCAGGCCCGAGGATAGAATCCTTGGTCCCTGAGCCTGCTTGCTGGTGCTTTAATTCGCTGAGCTATTTGGCCAGCCCTGTTTTTGCTTTTGTTCCTACCTTTTACTCTTTAAAATAAAATAAAAACCAAAAAAACTTAAGCTGAACTGTGTGACGGGAGAATCTACCATCCTAAGGCATGGCTCTGCTTCCTCAGTGTCAACACGTAGCCCCAGTGGCACTGAGGTCTCATAGGATAGCTCTGGGGTTTTCCCCAGTCTCCGTTTGCAATCTTTGGTGTGTTTGATATTTGCAAGGGAGAGACGGGCAGTGCCAGGCTCCAGATACATTTGTAAAACCTTTGCAAAAACGTGGGATCACTAGAGTTTAAGCGCCTCCTTGCATTTCCATCTCCCTGAAGCTGGCAGAGCATGGTGCAGCTCAGTGACAGGGACACTTTCTTTAGGGTCAGGTTCTACTCCCCCAAGTCCGACGATCTAGGGGAAGCCAGTGAGACAAAATTCCCCTGCATTAGGTGATGTCTGTCCTGCTGTCCAACCATCTCACGTGGATATTTCTGAACTTGTGCCAGACGATTCCTACGGTAGTTTAAATACTACACAAGTGGGAAAGAAAATGTGCATCTTTCTCTTGGGTTACTGTGGAAGAAAAATGCATCAGACAGGAAAACCAAAGTTATCTGATGGGGTTCTCCCTTCTTCAAGGAGTGTTCTCCCAGCTAAACACTGCAGGGCAAAGACTTAGAGACATGGTGTAGAGTGGGTAGGGTGACATCTCACTGGGTTCTATCTTTGCCTCTAAGCTGTGCTGGACATTCTATGCCTTCGTCTCCCACCACCCCTCGACTCTGCTCTGGGCTCCAGAGGGATGATGGAGAGCAACCTGTAGACCAAACCCCCTTACCCACTGCTTCCCTCTGACAGAAGGGTGTTCAAGAGTGAGCCTTTAGGGCAGTCCATCTGCTGCTCCTCTTTGTATCATCCCCAGGCAACATGCACGCTGCTGGCTGCATTGGGAAGCTGAAGGTGGCTGAGTTTTCCTGGACTCTGCTCTTCAATTTGTTCCTTCAGACCCTGGCTGTAAATGGCTCTGTGTCTAAACTCAGTCACCTTCTGATCCCAACCTAGCATCGCCTCTTCGCCCTTCACAATACCATACCCCCACTGCCACCAGCAGGTCTCCCTATGGCCCTTATTACCCATTTCCATGCACCATCTCTTTCTTTATGTCATTTTGATCTTGCAGGCAATCTGCACAAAAGATGAAACTGTACCAAGGCATTGGCTGCCAGCCTTATGCTCCTCATGGTGGAAAGCCACTCAGAAGGGAAGAGTTCCGAGATTTTGAACTGTGCTGCATGCATAAAGAATCAGAGAAACCAACGCCCCATTCACAGTTGTAAGATGACTCTTTAGCACGTCTTCCACATTTCATGGTGAGCCAATGGCTATACTCAGCCTTCCAAGAAGGAGTTGCTCAGCAAACATTTGGAGAATGCAACTGCTTGCATGGGTAGCATATTTGACATGACAGCTTAATAAAAGAACAGATTGTCTTATGCTTGACTTATACACTGGGCAACCAAACACAACAGTCATTGTTCAGGAGTAGAAAGCCTCTCTCTACCACCCAAGCACATACTCTCTTTGATGGAGTGGAATAATGATTGAGAAAACCAGTTTACTCTTGCTTGCTGTCTCTCTCATTCTTTCCTCCCTCCCTTCTTCCCTCCTTCCTTTCTTCCTTCTTTTCCTTTCCCTCCTCCCCCTCGTCTCTCCTTGCTTACCCTCCCCTACTATTCCCTCCCCTTCCATTCTTTCCTCTTCCCCTCCCTCCCTCTATCCCTTCCTTCTTTCTGCTGCATTTTTAGGATAAAGCAGTCAGAAGTGAACAAGAGAGAGTACACAATAGTTCTATCAATATACAAATGTCTCATCTGCATGTAAAGGATTTATCAACGACATGGTGTTCCCAGTAAGCACATTATTTCAACCTCTCCAAAAACGTGTTAATCAAATTGTTCCAGTCATTTGCACATTTGGTGGGGAAAAAAAGAGGATGTAGTTTAATCCATCTAGACTGAAAAATGTTTTCCTTTGTTTCGACTCCAGTACTTAGGTGGGGGGGGGACAAAGAAGCCCACACTCGAATGATTAAATAAATGGAAAAACAGTAGGAATGCAACTCCTCCCCTTACTACGCTGTGAGAGTGGATTTTAAATCTTATTTCCCACTGACTTGTGAATAGTGTATTATTCCCATGCTTACACTCACCGCTTCGAGCTTAAATTAAAAACAGTTCCAATTCTCCGGCTCTTGATGGAATTTGGAGTGAAATCCTGGCTCGTGCTTACTTTCAACAATAAAAACTTTTGTGCTGCTGACAATGCTTTTGGTAGCATCGGTAGCCCCAAAACAATGCCATCGTGACACCTTGGGATCAAGTACAGATGGGCTCTTGCACCAGGAGACCTCATCCAGCCTAACCCACCCAGGGGAGCCCAGCAACCAGCACTAGGGCCAGTTTTTCCTTTCTGGGCAACTAGATGAGGAATAAGCTATCTTTTTGAAAAAGGTAGTGTTATATCTGAAGTGAAGTCATGTAAATCCTTGCTTCTCCTTTGAACAGTCCTGAAGGAGAGGTCCATATTCTTATTTGTGATGTGATACTTTAATAACATAGGTGAGTATTATTAAATAATGTTAATTTGGGTTTTGGTTTTGTATCTGGGTATCAAAACCACGTCCCTGCCAGCCCAATGCTATATCCCCAGCCCTTAAGTAATGTAATTTTATATCATTTAACATATTTGGAGTTACGTTATATCCAAACATCTTATATCTCGGCAACTATGATCTTAGATTTCATTTTTTATACAAAGAGAAGTCACCTTGGAGATTTAAGCAGAAGAGATGAAGTGGATCTCCAGGAGAGAATTGAGCCTGTTTAAAAAAAAAAAGATAAGATATAAGATGGAGACAATAAGACAGGCAGCTCAGGGAACTTCCTTTCACAGTTCAGCTGTAGTTGAATGAAAAACCGAACAAGCTCCAGCGACCTTGGTGAAGCTGGGAAGATCAGCATACTTAGGAAGAAACACAGATGAGAAGCTTCTCAGCTACCCCTAAATCTCCAAGGAAACCAGGGTGATAGCTCAATAGAAAAA
>NW_004524867.1:1576572-1590196 GCF_000260255.1 Octodon degus | reverse complement strand
AAAAAGAAAAAGAAAAAAAATCTCCAAGGATCTGTTGATGTGAATGCTAAATTCCATCCCATAACTCCTTTTGCTCTGTGTGTATCTGAGTGACCCTGGACCTAGCTGGGATGGGAGAAACACTTCCAGTTCAGAAAACCACATAGATTAGTAATCATTTCCTGGAAACATTCAGAAGTTCTCTTTTTATCTTGATGCTCCTGACATTAGAGCTGGTCTCTGTGAATCCCTCCAACACATGACCTAGGGATATCTGTGAGGCATTCTACAGCCTGGAAAGTTTAACAGGAATATTTCTCCATTGTTCTTGGGATCATTGTGCCTTAGGACTCAAGAGCCTACTCTGAATGAACGGAAGTTTTACCTGGGAAAGTTCTAATTTCAAGTTTGAGGTTGAAGTCACACTTTAGAACTTGCCTATGTATGATTCTCTGATTGGAAATTCTAAACTGGAAAGCAATTCTGACAACCCTGTCATAAAAGATGGCCCTAATAAATTTGAGGGTGGAGGAATCTTTAAAAATACATGTGGTTACATAAAGTAGAGCACATTCCGACTATAAAATATGATGCAGTTGTAAAAAGGGCAAAAAAGTGTCATAGGAGCTGATATCTAAGATCTCCACAAAGCTACTGGGAAAAAGAAAAGTTAAAGGCAAGAATAGAGTCAGTACAAATGCTACTTTCTTGCTAAGGAAAAGTAAATTATAATATATAGTCACACATGCATAAAGAAATATTGGGAACCTATAGAAAGGATGAACAGTTATGGGGAATAAGTGTAAGTGGGAAAGACAAGAATCTCTACATGTCCTTTTAAATTAGTTTTGTTTAAAGCCATATTTTTTAACCTGTTAATGTACTTTGAAACAACAGTATTCTGGTTTAGATAACACTGCATCAATTCCCTATACAAAGATTTCATTACAGCCATGAGCGATGTTAACATTGAAGATGTGAGGTTGAAAAATACTATTTTTAAATTTTCTGGGTAGATAACATTCATTCAAAGCAGCAAATTTTCACACAAGATAAACCAACAGTTGATAAGCACATGAAAAAGAGCTCAGTATTATTAGTCATGGAAGAAAGTCATTAAATGCAAAAGAGGGGAGCCTTGCATAGCGAGTAAGAAGGCTAAATTTGTTTAAAACTGAGAACAGAACAGTTGAGGGAGAAACGAGATCTCACGTAGCCACTAATTAACTGATCCAATGACATATCAAAATTTAGCAAATTCTTACAAAATTCTATAGCATGTCAATTAATCTTCATTGTCCATGTGGGTGGGTTATGAGACTCTGGACGAGGTGATTATGGTGTGAGTACTCTCACCTCTTCATGGGTTGGATGATTTCATAGCTGAATGGGCTCTTAGGGAGCAGGTAGTGTAGGAAATGTGGGTCATGGAAATAGGACCCCAGAGGCTACATCTGGTCCCTCATGTCTTCCTCTGTAGGCTCTTTCTCCCCTCTCCCTTTCCTGGAAACCATCAAGTAAATAGCTTTCTTCTCTCAAACCCTTCTGCCCTGATGTTTGTGACTTGGAACCAGCCAACCATGGACCGAATGCTCTGAAACCACGAGACAAAGCAAACCTCTCCTCTACCAAGATATGACATCAGGTGTTTTGTCCCAGCAGTGGGAAAGCTGGCCAACACACATAGGGCTCCTTCCTTTTGAGGGAGAGATTTCACTGTTAGATATTTATCTGTGAAATGTGATCATCCAGGAATTATCATAACAACTTTATTTGCAGCTGTTGAATATGGGAAGGAAATCAAATGTGCAACAGGGCTGCATAAGCTAGCTGTGTTTGTACAGTGCAATGTGACCACACTCTCAAGAGGGGCAACTCCCACGCACAATTAAGCTCACAGACATAATAATAATGAATTGAATGGTGCTAGACATTACAGTTTTCTCTATGCTGTTTTGGTTCATGTGAACTGCCAGAGCTAGCAGAAGAGAGCTGAGAGAAAACATACCAAAATCCTGGCTGCTTCTTGTACAAAGATTAACTGGGAAGAGGTGAAAATGTTCTGTACACAGTGACAAGGTTCTGGATTAGACAGGTGTACCCATTCACCAAAACTGTGTAGCTAACTATTGTGGGGTGTTCTTTTACATGTATAAAGATAAACTGGTAGCAATTGCAGGCAGTCACCTCTTTTCCTCCCCCATGGATGGCAAAATGGAAGGATGCTCAAGTCCTTATAAAATAGTCCTTCATTTGCAATGCTGATGTTCTTCCGTAGGACACGGGCATGTTCTCAGATAGTTCTAATCATCTCCAGATGATTTTTTTTAATTTTATTTATTTATTTGAGAGAGAGAGAGAGAGAGAGAGAGAGAGAGAGAGAGAGAGAGAGAGAGAGAGAGAGAGAGAGAGAGAGAGAGAGAGCAGCTCAGCCCACCAGGGGGCAGGTCTGGCTGGCATGTGGTGCTGGGGGATTGAACCGCGGTCCCTGATGCTTTTGCTAAGCTTGTTCTAAGTAGGTGCTTTAGACCACTGAGCCATCTCTCCAGCCCCTCCAGATGATTTATAATACCAGATACAATATAGGCACTGTGTCAGTGGCCAGTCAATGGTATCCTTTGTTTTAGGAAGCAAAAGCAGAAAAATTGGTCTGCACAGATTTGGCACAGACACATGTCCCCCCAATATTTTTGACTTGAAGTAGGTTGGAGGTACAGAAGTAGATCCCGTGGGTGCCAAAGGCTGGCTGTGCTTCTTCTTCTTTTTTTTTTTTTTTTTTTGCGGAACTGGGGGTTGAACTCAGGACCTTGAGCTTGCCAGGCAAGCGCTTATTCTACTGAGCCATCTCCCTGGCCCCTTGGCTGTGCTTCTATAGGAGTAGTGACTGCCAAAGATGTGGTTGCTACAAAACAGCAGAACATAGGCAATTTTTGAGGTAGCCTGGCAGGTTCAGGAGAGCCCATTATGCCATTTTGTTATTTTCATGTATTTTATATTTTCCACAAAGAAAAGTGAAAAAATACTGAAATGGAGGAAAAAAAAAAAAAAAAGAAATGCAACGTTGCTTATAGGAAGAAGCAGTGCTGTGCGGTGTCAGTGTGACATTTCTTAGCATGAAGATGGGACTGATGACAGTGCTCTAGCCTGACAGGAGTCACAGCTTTCTGGGGTTGATGGGAGCATGTGGCAATACAAGATGTTCCCTGGTGACAGGGACAACTGAAAGAACATTTAAAAATATGCAACGATTGGATCATAGTCAGGGAAAGTCAAGAACACTGAATCGCAGGCTTAGGGGAGATGCTCGGGGAAATTAAAATGTATTTTGTGGGTAGAGTTTTGGGTTACAAAACACACAATAAGGAAGCTCATGCTTGCTATGGAGAGCAGGTGGGAGGCTGACATACCAGAGTTCAACCCTGACATTCTTTTTCTGTCTCCACAGGGGGAAAAAAAATGATCTCTAAATTGTAAAGGTCAGAGCTAACAGAGTTGGGAGGGATTTAAGCATTTGAGAAGGGAAAAGACAATGAGAGGGCAAAGCATTTTAAAATGAATTCAAACTCCGATGAATTACACCTCACTGGCAGCGAGTATTTGCTAGTTGTCATTAAGTAGTCCTGGGTACTGGGAGGAAAATTGAAGGATAAAGGATGGGTAAATATTAACCCAGTTTTTTTTTTCTTTCTCTTTTCATAAGGTGGGGATAACATGGAAAATGCAGGCAGGTAAATTTGGCAATAATCCTCAGCATTCTAGAACCAATCACTTCACAAATGTCTCCTAAGCCCACAGTAAATGGAACGGTGGTAGCTGAATCTCCGAGATTTGCTAAAAGCAAGCCTCTGTCTCACTAGCTTTACTGAAATCTAGGGCATAACTCGCGCAGATGTCAGTGTGTGACTGGGCCATCTCCCTCCTGCCTTTCTAGAAAATGAAACAGATGCACAGGTGAGGGAGGACAAAATCAGAGACCGAGGCAGTTTCTTTCTGTGAGTGTTTCACCGCGCTGCGGTTAGCTTTCTCCATGTGTCTAACTTCACATGTGGAAAGCGATCCAGAGTCCAGCCATGGAAATTACCCATTTCTACCTGGACTTGCACGTGTATTTATGTTTTCTAGTATCTACTTACTTTTCTACATGTCCTAAAATTAACACACTTTCTTCATCACTTATACATTACAAATTATGCCGTCTGTACACTCAGGGAAAACAATGGCTGGATTAACATGGCTGTTCAGTGCAACGCCATCCCAAAACCTGCTTCCCCCTTTCTTTGTTTGCTCGTTGAGAGGGACCCTTGCTATACAGTATATAATCCTTTAAAGACTGTGTACTTCTGTTGCAGGATGGGCTCAAATTCAAGATTGTTTTGCCTCACTGCCCCAAGTACTGGGGCCCTATCGTGTGTCACCCTGCTCAGTTCTTTCTAGTCTGTTTATTGCAAAAGATTCAATATCGTGCCAATATAGTTGCTTAAACAGAACACATGGAACAGAAGTGACTAATGATCATTTGTGGTGTACAGAGAGCTGGAGGCTCAGTAGAATTATGGAATTTTTAGCCCCAAATATAAACAAGTTATTCAGCAAAATAAATGATAGTAGGGAACAGGGAGATGGCTCTTTTGCATAAGGCAGCTAGCAATGGTGGAAGAAGGAGGGAGAAGGGCTGGAGAGATGGTTCAGTGGAATAAGCACTTCCCTGGCAAGCGCAAGGGCCTGAGTTCAATCCCTGGTTCCAGCAAAAAAAAAAAAAAAAAAAGAAGAAGAAGAAGGAGGGAGAGAGAGAAAGAAAAGGAAAAAACAGATGTGTTGTGTACATGGACCAACTGCTCAGGAAGAATGTGACCATCATGTATTCAAAGATGCTTTGGTAAAAAGGCAAGTAAATTTTAAACACTTTCCTGTGCTCCTCCTTCTTTTCTACCTGAAGGGAGGAATTCTAGAGTCATTACTGTAAGCTTTAGGACTCTTGTTCTCATAAATCACCTTGCTTTTTCCTTCACCAAAAATGTTCACCATGGTTTAAAACAATCGCAGTTAAATAAGAAGCCCTTGCAAAGGACCACCTGCCTTTCTGCAGAAAAGAGACCTATGATGCAATACCCTCTTTTTGCTGTTTCTTCCTCCCATGAAGTTTTATTTCAGATTGTAATCACTATGTGCACAACACATCTCATCTAGTAATCACCAATGAACTAGAGGAGAGAAGACGGCACTGTGGCAACTCCATCCCTCCCAGAGCTGCTAATGAGCTTTGCCCAAGGTTCCTCGTGTGGAAGAGCTCAAAGTCTTGGGGAAACACAGACCTGCCCACAGCCTTCTCATCCGGGGTGCTGGAGGGAGTTAGCTTTGCACTGTGGTCTCCATGCATCTGCAATTCGGCGAGGAAAATCAATTCTACATTTAAGACGTCTTCCCACTTACCGCTCGGTTACCTTCTGACTTGTAATGATTATTTTCGGGTGTGTGAGCCAAAAGTAAAAATTGTTGGCAGTCTGAAAAATAAGTGGATCCTAGCGTGTAATTATGTGAGGTTGGGAGCTGTTCTCTCAATATTATCTTGGCTGTGTGAGTTGCAATCCCCTGGGGGAAGCAGAGTGACATTTGAACCTTGGTATTCTCCGTCTGAAATATAATTAAGATTCCAGTTGCTCCGGTAGATAGTTCACAGGATTGCAGACAGTACTCTCAGCTTACATGGTGTCGTTTTTGTTGTTCGGTTTTCACGTGTAAATGTGAGAAGAACGAACGACCCGCACATTGCTGGTTTGGCATGAGAACAGACCAAGACAAAGTACGAGGTAAAATTTTATTTTCCACAGAGCAGATAGGATGCTGTAACTCATGCAAAACACTTAGCACATTTTTGCAAGAATTCAACTCATCTTAGAATTCTCATTCTTCTGTGAATAAACTTAGACTGCGTGATAGCTTTAGACTAAAAGCAAGCTTGATGTGTGCTGTGATTTGCATGCGGACTGCTGCCTAAGGAGTCCATACGGTAGGTAGAACCTTGGTCCTAATTGCGCTGATGCAGAAGTGACCGGGACTTCAAAAGATGTACGTACACTAGCGTTTATAGAAGTGTTATTTGTCACAGCTAAAACTTGGAAAAAACCCAAATTCCCACCAACTGAGGAATGGATAAAAAAGTGATATTTTTGCACAATGGAATACTACACAGCGATAAAGATCAGCTCAAGACTTTTGTGGGTAAATGGATACAACTAGAGACTATACTCAGAAGCTCAATAAATCAGACCCACGTGTGTAAACCCCAGTGTAAGAACCTGAAAGAGTAAATAAAATCTGAATGGCACAATAGATGCTGTGAAAGGGAAAGAATCTGTTCAAAGGGAAGGAAAAACTGGAATGAAGGAAAGACAAAAGAAAGGAGGAAAAAATGAAAGAAAAGAAGGAAGATAGGAAGGAAGGAAGGAAGGAAGGAAGGAAGGAAGGAAGGAAGGAAGGAAGGAAGGAAAGAAAGAAGGAAGGAAGAAAAAGAAACAAGACATATTTATGTATATATACAGGATATCTTGTATAATTTTACTACTGATTTCTGCTGGTCTATTGATATTTTTTCTTCTTTTATTTTTTAAAGAGAGTACAAATTAGGATTAAAACAAAAAATTAAAAGTGCTAAAGAATTTCACTTAACAAAGTAATATGAATTTCACAGACAACCATAATACATAGGGTTGTGTTCCAACCAGTTATTCATTTTGCCAGGTATATGCATATGAAATTGGAAAGAGAAAAAGAAAGAAAGAAATGTGTAAGAAATTAAGAAGAGAAAAAGTACAATCAATTGGAAAAAGGAGACAAAATGAAGTATTATCTGCCCCTTTCCATAGGCCAGCAGAAATGCACAGTATAGTTGTCCAAACCATCCTGTTGCCATACCTACCTAAATCTCTTTTGCTCACTTCATCTCTTTTCCTCCTCAACTCAGTATCTCTTTCCTTTCAAATACTTCCAAATATCTTTCATTCTTGTTGTTGTTATGTATTTACCACAGGGTCTATAGGGTCTGCATGACCTCACTACATAGATCAGACTCATAGTGATTCTCCTATTTTCAGCCTCCCGAGGACTGCAATTACAGGCATACACCACCACGTCTAGTTCCTCACACTAAGGAGACAATACAAGGTTTGCATATGCAGGTCTGATTTATTTCACTTAAGATTATATTCTCTAGTTGCATCCATTTACTGACAAAAGACTCAAATTTATCCTGTTTTAATTGCTCAACGATACTACAATGTGTAAATATACCACACCTTTTTTATCCATTCTTCAACTGATGTGTTTTCCCTGTTCATATCTAATAATCTGAACAACTAATTTGAACACAACAACATGCAATATAGCAACCATCATTTAATTCCTATTTTTTGGTTTAGTGAAATTTTGTATCATTTCTTGTTTTTTCTTTTAGTACTTTTATTATCTTGTAAAATTAAAAAAAAAATAGTTGAAGCCCTGTGGGTAATTCTTACTAAAATTCTAGGGTGACACTTTGGAAATGATTAAGTAGTTCTCTCAGGACCCCAGTTCATTCTCAAGAAAGCCTTATAAAAGGCCAAGCCTGACCCTTCAAGGTTTTTTCTTTTTCTTTTTTTTTTTTTTTTTTTTCAGAACAGGGGATTGAACTCAGGCCCTTGTGCTTGCCAGGGAAGCACTTATTCCACTTAGCCACCTCCCTGGCCCTGACCTCTCATTTCTAATCTGCCTTTTGTCTTGATGCTTGACCCCTCCCTCTAGTACAAGGTCCTGCCATTGTCACACCAGCTGCCATGAAGTTCCCAGCAAAACCAGCCAATACTAGTGCTGTATCCTGGAACTTGCAGATGCGAGAGCCTCAGTGATTTTGTTATAGTAACAGCCCTAAGGAAAGCCTGCACTTCACTGAGATTTATTTGGAATTTAGTCCAATACCATTCTTTCTTTCCAGAACCCAATCCAGGGCATTCAGGGAACTACACCACATTCATTTGTCACCTTTTCTTAGGTCTTCTTGGCTGCAACAGGAAGCAGAAGTGTTTCACACACATCAGCCAAGCAACTCTGAGGCAAGTGCTCTCAAATTGCTAGGTTTGAAAGCTATAGGTGAGGTATTCTGAAAAACATCCCTCAGTTGGCATTTGGCAGACATGTTTCTCAAGATTAGATTGGAATGACTGGCTTTTTAGTGGAAAAAGCAGAGGTTAAACTTTCTTCTATGCTGTCCTTCTTTATCTCTTCCTGTCTCTTGCTTTTCTTTCCACTCCTATTTCCTGTCTTTACCATCTAAATAAACTCCTGTCTTGTTGCACTGAGAACCATCATTTCTTCGTTTTACTTTGTGTGGTAAACTTTTAGAATTAACAACCTGGCTGCCTACTCTGTCTCTGTTATTGATTGTATCTGGATGGTCCCTCAAAGCTTCATGCAGTCATGGGCCTGCTCTCTAGAATTTGCAATTGATGCATGATCAGATGCTGAGATTATGGGCATGAGTGCTACCCCAGCCCTGGGGCAGATAGCCTGCATACAATATAAGGGAGGAAAGTGGCTTGACTCTTTCTGTTCCTTCCTTTTTGCTCTTGTTGCTTTTGCCTATTTTTCATTGCCATAAACGGCTGTCCTCTGCCATGTTTATTCTGCCTTGGAGCTGGTTGAGTATAAACCAAAACCTTTACAAACTGCGCTGCATCATCCTTTCTTTCCTTAATCTAGGTGTCAGGTAGCTAATCTCGAAAGAAAGAAATAAGTAAGCAAGACAATCTCTAGATTTGTTTTTTCAGTAATCCAAGAAGCAGAAGAGTTTCACACACATCAGCAAAGCAAATCTTGGGCAAGTATTCTCGAATAGCTCTATATAAGAATTTCACTTCGATGCAATGACTCAAATACAGATAGAAAGCTTCAGGGTTCAGAAACAATGAGGAAGATTAGGACAATAAAAAATATGTAATATTTCTTTTTAGTACCAGGGAATGAACTCAAGACCTTGCATTTGGCAGGCAGGCGCTCATGCCACTGAGCTATACCCCCAGCCCCGAAGTAAGTAATACTGAAAAATAAAGTAAGTATAAAGAATGGGGGGGGGTGCACGTTAGTGGCAGAGAATTTGCACAGCATATGCAATCCCCAAAATAAATAAATAAATTAATTAAAATTGTAGAAGCAAAATTAGTGTTCAAAGAGAGGTGTTTATTTTTTCCTTTGGGGAGGGTCTACACAGTGTTGAGGGTCTCACTACTAGATCTGACTCATAGTGATCCACCTGTTTATGGCCTCCCAAGAGCTGGGATTACAGGTGCATGCCACGATGCCCAGTCTTCAAAGAGAGTTCTTAAGCCTTGTCATTTTTAAAGAATTTCAGGGCCCTTATAATCCTAATAATCTGAGAAATTGAAGCAGGAGGATCATAAATTTGAGTTCAGCCTGAACAATTTAACAGTGTAGTGAGACCATATCTTAAAATGAAAAGAATAAATAAATAAATAAAACCAAGGGTTGAAGATGAACTTCAGTGCGAAGATTCTGAGTTTGGTCCCTACTAGTATAAAAACTCAAGTTCCAATTCATACCTTTAACAGCAGATTGGCAGATTTATTGCATGCATAAAATGTAAACTGAAAATTTTCTCAGCTTTAGCAGAGGATGAAATACATTCTACAGGGGGATGGGTTTATGTGTGCAATAGTTTGACCCATAACACAAATGATAATGATTCATAGGCCTTGATGTTGACTTTGAACACAGTCTAGCAGGCTTCAGAGTGTGAGTTCATGCCTGTCACTGACAGATTGCCAAAGAGTCCTTTCAAACATGTTGTGTATGATCTGCTGATTAGCATAATTTCTCTTCTGAGTTCAAACATTATCTGCTAGAGACCCACGGTGCCTGAGATTTTGAAAATGTGAAGCAGGGGTTGAACAACGTGCCTGAACTGGTTGGTTTTTTATGTCTACTTGCCTGGGTCACAGGATGTCCGGATGTTTGCTTACTCACTACAGTTGGTGCTTCTTAGAAGGCATTTTGTAGTATTTACATTAAAAGACCAAGTAGCGGGGACTATCTGTTCCGGTGTGGGAGGGTTTCACCCAAAAGGGAAAAAATAAATGACTGGCTCTTCTTCAGGAGAAGAACATTTTCTTGCCAAATGACCTTCAGTTTTGGGCCTGGGCTCTTTCCAGTTTGACAACAGTATGGCAGCCTTCTGGATCATATGGGGACAAGTGAGAAAAATATTCACCGATTGAACTTGGCAATGACTTGTAGATTTTTCTCCAATTTGGACATGTTAGCTTTGTGATTTGTTTTAAGGATATTTATTTATTTTTCTGAATTTTAGGAAAGGGTCTACAGGGTGTTCAGAATCTCACTACTAGATCGGACTTGTGGCGTTTCTCCTGTTTACAGCCTCCCAAGTGCTGGGATTACAGGCGCGTGCCACCACGCCCAACCTCAATTGCTGTCTCAGTGTACTCTGGGGGCGGGGCTGACATGGCAGGCCCGGGGATCGAACCCCCGGCCCCTGTACCTGCTTGCAGGCAGTTTAATCCGCTGAGCTATCTGGCTGGCCTTCTGTGATTTTTTTTTTTGAGCCAATTTCTTTGTCTCTCTTGCTTTATCTCTGTTTCTCTTTTTTTTTTTCTTATCATATGCCTATTTAATTTATATGTATTTTATTAGATATTGATACATAGAGGCACAGAAAAGGAATTAAGTTATAGAATTAGTTCACTAAGTTATGGATGCCAAATATACATCTATATTTCTCATATGCCTCATATATGATTTACATAATTATATATAACTACATTGCTATAGAAAGAACACAGCTAAGATAAATGAATCACCCCTGTAGTTTGCAATGCATGAGAAGGCACACAGATCTCATTTTGTAGAACCAATTCTTCTGTATATATTTTTTAAAAATTATAGTAAATACATTAAGTCAAGTATAGTTGTAAATACAGCAAATATCTCTGTATCCAGAACAAGGTTTAGAAAAATCAATCCAGCTGAATTAATTTCCTGAACCAAGTTCCTCCACGCTTGATAGGAAGAACTGCTGAGCTGAGTTGGGCATTTATCATTTCCTTGTTACTCTTTATACTTTTACTGCGAATTTGCAGTTTAGTCAGTTTATCATATTGGTGTGCTTAATTTTAGACTTTGTGTATCAGTGTCCAATGGTTTGTGTTCTGCAGCTTTGTTTTGTGTCTGTGTTTGTTTTCTGAGACAGGGTGTAGCTTTGCAGCTCGGGCTGACTTAGGGTTTACTTTGTAGCCCAGGCTGGCCTGGAATTCACAATAATGCTCTTGCCTTGGCCTTTTGAGTGCTGGGATTACAGGCAGGCACCACTATGCCTGGCTTGTCTTTTTTTTTTTGTAAACATAACATACATTTGATTCATCTGTAGAACTCCAAAGTAGCTTTCGAACAAAGACATCCCCATATGTTTGCCTGAGTTAAACCAAAGTTTAGAGAAGCATTGATTGTATGGTAATGTATAAAAATCTTACACATACATGTCTCAGTAGGTAGGTAGGTATACAGATAGATCATGATTCAAATGAGAGAGAGAGAGAGAGAGAGAGAGAGAGAGAGAGAGAGAGAGTTCAGTTTTTCTGATGAACCCTAAGTAATGCTGCTATCTTTTTTGACTTACACAAACATCCTGAAACTACTTTGGGGTCCTTTTCACACTCCCCATCACGGGTCAGTACTGCAGCATTTGATTAGCATGAAGCATCCTTCTGAACCTTATTTGAAAATGAATGGGAAGGTTCAGAATTTCAACTCCTGAACAATGATCTAATCAAAGTGGGAGTCATTTTACAGATATCCTCATTCTGTGCTCATTTACTTTAATTTAAATCAACCATCATTAAGTTCGTATTCAGCATCCATGAGTGTATTGGACAGTGTGAAGAAAAATAACTCCCTTCCAGGCTTGGGGAGAAGGCATGAATTGAAAATATATAGGAGATAAAGTCAGTGAAGGTTAGGTTTTTGAGTAGCTGAGAGTGGAAGTTAAGTTTTCACACCAAAGAAGAACCCAGGCTCTGTAGTTTTTCCCTGCTGCATTATGAAGGGATGAAGTTGCAGATTAATAGTCCCAGGAAGGAAGCTGAAGATTTGCGTAAGTTGTATATGTGTACATAAAGATGCCACCATTTTTTTGTTCTTGTTAAAAAAATGTTGATGGTATATATGATAGGCATTACAGTCTGGAATCGGTGGTGGTGGACCTATGACATGCTTGTTTCTCTTTTATGACAAATGCAGTTGATTTATAGACTGCTTTTCCTAAATAAAGACCTCATTATTCAGGTTTAATTGGCAGTATGCAATTAACAGGGGGCTTTGGGGTTGCAGTTTGGGTGCTGGTCCCTAAAAGTCTCGTCATCACTGATCTACATGTTCTCTGTCTCAGGTACTCACCTCTGTCATTTAGGATAAAAGACACTGTAGATAACTCTTGCACTACACATTGAATGTGGTGGTGTTTCTATAAAACGATAGTTATGGGCAGTAAAGCTTGCATGTCATATGTTTTTCATATGTCATAAAATATTCTCTTTTGATATTTGGGGGATGGTTGGAGTTACTTTAAACTATAAGAACGATGCAGCGGCAGGGGAGATGGCTCAGTAGAATAAGCGCTTCGCTGGAAAGCACAAGGGCCTGAGTTCAATCTCCGGTTCTGCAAAAAAACAAAACAAACCCTCTGCTTAGCTTGCGGTCAGAAAATTGGGTCTGGCTCGCAACTGTAGAAAGGCAAACTCCTGCCCTATACAGAAAGCCTCAATGTTGTTTTTCTGTGCTTAAATGTGCCCAAGAAAGGAAAGATACCATTTTCTCCCCAGATCAAATATGATAGAAAGCTTCTAACTCTGTTATCTCTCCTACTATTATCTCCTTCCCCTGGAGGTTTTTCTAATTAATTTGGTATAGCAATAATTGAAAGTCTGAGAGGCTGGTAAGCTAGCTCAGAGGACTGAGCACCTGCTTAGGCAAGCACAGCCACCAGGTTCGATCCTCGGCCCCACCTGCTGTGCCAGCCCCGCCCTCAGGCATGCTGAGCCAGCTACGGAGACCTGCTGTGATGCACACCTGCAGTACCAGCGCTGTGGAGTCTGCGACAGGAGGGTCACTGTGAGTCCGCACTGCTAGTGAGACCCTGTACCAAATATACAATTAAAAAAAAAAGTCTGGTAGAAAGAACCATATTGCCTGTTCTACAAATATGTACATCAATATCTCACTTCACCTTTGTTTGAAAGGCGCCAAAGAAAATCAATTTTTGTGTATAACAGTTGTAACCAGATCTCATGAAGATAGCAAGACAGGCTTGGCATTATCTTCTGGTGAGATTTCGACCTGGGCTAGGTGCGTCCTCCACTACATGTAGATAATGCCCTTTTATCACTAGATGAGGATACCTGTCTAGCTCAGATGTGAGTAAATTCTCTGAAAAGAATGTAAATTTCTAGATAGGAGGGTCCTATGACCTGTGTGGAAGAAGCTAAGTTATGCAGGTGTAGAGCTCAAAATCAGCCACAGTATATAGGGTTTTTTGGTTTCGTCTCTTTTTTTTTTTTTTTTTTTCATTTTCTCTCTCCTCTATTACAAA
>NW_004524867.1:1573767-1575644 GCF_000260255.1 Octodon degus | reverse complement strand
GAAGTGTTAAATTTCCATTTAGATATGACAAGGTACAGTATTGCTGATGGGGAACCTTGATTTCTTATTTTAGTACTGTTAAAATGTGCTTGGTACCTTGAGGGAGATAGCTTAGATACAGAGTAAATTTGGGCTACATTAGCTAAACGCCTCATCACGTCTTGGAGATTCCAGGTCCTCCTAGGAGAGATGATGGTTTCACGGCAGTTCTCGCCACAGTTCACTGCGAGATCCACTGCGACTTGGAAATCCAAAGTTTCTCTTGACCCTGGTAAGGGAGAGCTTCGTCTTGGATGTGGTGCACGTGGGCTTCTTGCCGCTGAATGATTTGCTGGATGAACCCGCTCTACCTGCCCTGTTCTTGCTATTTTAAGAAAAATGCAGGGCCCTGCAAATTCCCAACCGGAAATTGCTGAAGTAACAAAATTAAACCAACTACAAAGAAACCCTTTTGCACTAATGACTATAATTTTCCATGGGTCTGTCGCAATGGCACGTGCAGAAAAAAAAAAAAAGTCATTCTGGGAATGTGCCTAGGGTCTATTTCCCACTGCATTTTTTTTCATGAAATATCGCGCTGTAAACGTTGCCAGGTGCTGTCAGGTAGGTGCTGTTCAAAAGCCTTTTGTTTTTTTTTTTACTCTGCATCTTTTAGAGAGTGGCCATGGTCACAACGTCTTGCTAAAGTCTTCTCAGCTGCCAGCTCATGTCCGCTTCATCCTTTTCAATGTGACGGTTCTCTGTAGCTTTTAGCAGACTCAACGGGTGCGTTATGCCAAATGTTGGCATCAGTTAGAGCCTCTGCACTTTGGAGAAAATGGGCTAAGTATCAATTTCTATGTTTAATTTCAAATCCTAAAGTCGGTGAGCAATTTGAGTTGAGTTTTAATGATGTTATGTGTTGACTGTGTTGGCAAGTGACCTGAAAGCTTAATTACCTGAAATTACCCCCCATACACACACACACACACACACACACACACACACACACACACATTTTGTTATAGTACTTCATTTCTTATTGCTGTCTTAGTTAGACATTAATGAAGAGCAACACCCAGTAATCCATTCTGTAGTAGCACATTTTCAAAAAGTGTAAATTGAATGAATTTTTAAAATGAATGAATATTCCATTTGAATACTGTAGAAAGCTTTTTCTTATCCCCGTGACATGATCCGTAAAGGCACATTTTAGGGATTTCACTAAAGAACCTTTGAGTTTACATTGTTTTCTTTCTAGCATACTATTCAGGGAGATTATCTTGCCTGAAAAAGACAGTTCATTTTAGATACATGAATATTAGAATATATGATATCAGATCACTTTTATGTTGTTGGTTCAGGATTTGGAACCATACCAAAGCGTTTTAAAACAGTTTCGATTTTGCACTCCTACAGGAGATCTCAAGTCCATTTTGGGTATAACGCTCCTGGTATGGCTCAGGGGGACCACATTTTCACCACTGTAATTGTTATGGTTTATGTATAGATGTCCATCCAAAACCTTGTGTGGCCGCAGGATTTTTTTTTTCAGAGTTGGCTCAATTTAGAGTGTGTGGCTGAATTCTAGTACAGTGCTAGGATTACAGGTGCTCAGATTAAGGGTGCTCGGATTAAGGGTGGGTGATTGATGAATGAGTTCACTGATTAGATTGCCACAGCCCTAATCCCAGTGCACTGCATACAATATATTGGACAAAAAGATAGGTCTCTCTCTCTCTCTCTCTCTCTCTCTCTCTCTCTCTCTCTCTCTCTCTCTCTCTCTTCTCTCTCTCTCTCTCTCTCTCTGTCTGTCTCTCTCGCTCTCCCCCTCATTGTTTTTGACATCTTCTGCTGCATGAACTGCTGTTTTCTGCCATGTGCCACCCTACCATCAT
>NW_004524867.1:1571882-1573091 GCF_000260255.1 Octodon degus | reverse complement strand
CAGGCCATCAAGACATGGTGGTGCACGCCTGTAATCCCAGCACTGGGGAGGCTGCAACAAGAGTACCACTATGAGTCTGAGCTGTGCAGTGAGACCCTGTACCAAATAAATAAATAAATAAATAAATAAGAAAATGTAAAAAGTGCCTATTGCTACTTCTTGTCAGTACCCAGGCCGGGCATGTGCCTGGGTGGTGGGGGTGAGAGGGACCAACTGCTTGCATGCTAGGTGGAACCTCCTCCATCAGACAGGCCTGGTGTGAAACTCTGGGGCAGAACTCCCTGCAGAGAGGCAAGGGACAAGATTCACAGCTAACTAATCCGGAAGCAGAACATCTTGTCAGAAAGGCACAGGGGGTTCACTTCCACGGGCTTCAGAAGGAAGAAGCAGAACATGACAGCCAGACCCAAGCCAAGCTCACCTGGATGAGTTCAAACTTGGTAGATCAAGAGCCAGTAAAGCTGAGACACTTTGCAGATCTATGAAGGCAACCTGTTTCTTTCTTTCACTCGACCAAAAAAGGGGGCAACAGGGAACCGTGCTGAACCAGTCTTCCTGGAAGGATACAGGCACAAAAGGGGAGGTGATCAGACAGGATTTAGGGGAACTAATTTAAATACAAATTCCCAATTTAATATCTGTTCAGCTATGCAATGGTAATGTTTGCTCTTATGGTCTAAAACACAAACCCATTAAATACAAAAGTTTGTCAACTTCTAAATCTCAATACCCATTATTAGTGTTGCTAATTGTAGTTCTGTAATATAAAAATGTAACTACCTTCATGACAATCTCTTGTGTAATGATATCAGTAGGTGCTAAGGAAATTACTGCACCAAAACTCTACAACAAAGGTCAGAGGAAAACGCTCTACAAAGTGACAAAGAGAAGGAGAAAAATGCATTCTCAGGCCCTGAGCCCACCCAGACAAAATGCAGGAGACAATACCATAGAAGAAATTGGAAAGCACACACCTGAAATCTCTGAAATCAGTGTCTAACGTAAAGAAACAACTGCAGAAAGTTATAGAGGAAATCAGATCAGAAATAATCTCTGAAGTAAAAACAGAAAGGATAACAATAAGGAAAGAATTACTAAGTGCTTCAAAAGAAGACAAAGATAAAAAATAGAATAGAAAAATGGTGGAATCCTTGAATGAGCAATATGGGAAAGAAAGAGAATGCGTGAAAGAGATTCCAAGAGATATAC
>NW_004524867.1:1557241-1560804 GCF_000260255.1 Octodon degus | reverse complement strand
TGAGATCCCTGGGCAAGCAATCAGATGGTGAGGTTGCTACAGTGGTCCATGTGGCGAGTCCAGGCAGGAGTTTACAACTGAAAGTGGGCCAAGTTGGAGGATGTGGGTCACGATACATCTTGATCCGGGTACTATTTCTCATTTCTGGCCTCTGGCTCTCTTAATGCCCTGTACTCCATGGACACCATGAGCTTAGTACTGTCCTCCACCACGCCCTCTGCCACGCTTCTTCCTTAGAGCCAGCTGACCACAGACAGAAACCTGTGAAACCATCGGGCAAAGTTAAACCTCTCTTCCTTTCCATTTTATTTTTCCAAGTGATGGGAAAGCAGACCAATATTCATATATAAATTAAGAAATATTCTTTGGAGCCATAGTCTTAGAGCTTTAAAGCAAACTATCAAACAAGTAAATGTACTTTACTGTATCGATTATTTTCAGTTGTGTGTGCTCTTACAAAAATGTCACCAATTTGAGCATCTTACCATCATGACACTCATTCATACATAAAGATGAAGAGCCAGAGTTAAAACATGTGGATTTTTTGAAATTAAAAACACATAAACAGTCTCCAGGGTATTTCACTGTCTTCTTTGGTTTTCATTGACAGTTAGTTATTTTCTGTGTATAAAAGTGGAGCATCAAGTTCATTAGTCTAAGCCCTCGTTACATTTCTCAAATGCCACCACACGGCACTGAAATTGCTTCCTAATGTTTGCCAAGAGCCGTCCGTGTCCATTAATGACAAGGTGTCATGTTCTTCCTTTCGTGGGTTTTCTCCAGTGGGGCAGCTGGTAGGAACATGCTGAATCAGTGGTGGTTCGTTATAGGATTTCCCCAGAGTTCCCTTTTCCTAATGAACACATTCCTTCATTGTAATGGATTGACCTTTGAGCACTAATGCAAATCTTATGCCTGGTTGTTTTATTAATTGCTAGGACCTGGCTCGCTGGGGTTGTTCCTTCACCTTAAAGCAAGGACCACCTGCAATTAATCTTTTTCTAATTCTTGACACCGTGGCTTACAATTATTGATTTCTTTTTTCAAAAAACCAATTAGATATTTTAGCCCTTTATAAACTGACACAAAACTGCAGGTCCCTTAAATGATTTTCATGTCAGGAGAAAGGAGCCCTTAGCAAACCTTTAGTTTGGTCTCTAATGCTTAATCTCACTTGCACGTAAGTGTGGTGTTATCAGTTTTGGTCAAGGGTATGCTTTTCTTGGAAATTGTGAATCCAAAGATCCCCTTCAGCTGTCTCCTTGTACACCCACTTTGTGACCAACAAGGACAATTCAAATCTGCCTGGTACCTCATAAATTAGAACTGACAGGTACAGCCTGAGCCGGGACAGCCCTACCACTGTGTCTATCATACTGAGTTCTGCCTTTCAGGAGCAGAGATAGAACCCATTCTACAAGTGTTAGAAAAATTCTGCCACCACTTTTTGAAATAAAACTTAGTTCTTAGGGCTGGCTAGATAGCTCAGTGGACTAAAGTGCCTGCTTAGGCAGAGCTCAGAGGCTGGGGTTTAATCCCTGGTGTGCCGTGCTACTCCTGCCCCCGGGGAGGCACTGAGAAGGCAATTGAGACTGGGCTTGATGGTGGGCACCTATAATCCCAGCGCTTGAGAGGCTGAAAACAGGAGAATCACTATGATTCTGGTCTACGTAGTGACATCTTGTGCTAGATACATTAAAACAAAATTAAAACCTTAGTTCTTTTCTATTGGTTTAAGTCAATTGAAATAATAGAATGTGTTTGATGAGTGAGGGTTTCATCTAGTTTAGCTTTCACAGTCCTTAATTTATTTCTTTGTCATGAGAAATGAAATTTTGGAAGCACAGCAACTTCATTTTGGGCATTGGTGAAAAAAAAAGAGCGTTTCCAAGGTTCAGGCTGAACTGCCTCCTTGAACTACCAACTCGTGGCTGTCTCTGCTTCCCCTTCAATTTGTCTCACAGCCCTCCCGCCTGCTGCGTTGTGACATGCGGATTGATCTTCTTCCTTACTTCTCTGCCCTTTGGCTTGACACCTTGGAGGGTTTCCTGTCTCTTTTAGCCTGCAGGGGTAGCTCAGTACTGCAAACATTTTATAGCTCAAGTCTTCTGATAGGCTGCCGGGCCCCTTCCAACAGACAGCAAAGTCCATCAGCACTTTTCCCTCTCAAGATTCCCTGCCACAGGACTGATTCCTGAAGACTGGTAGCTAATGATTGTGCTGTGGAGGGTGCCGTCTCTGTTACTGCATATTTAGAGGTACACGTCCAGAAGAAAAATGCCTTTGCTAGTATGGAATTTTTGCTGAGATTAAAAAGATAGCTCAGTTATTCCCATAACTACTTCTTCAATTTCCTAGGAAACATCGTGTCCCCAGATGAAAAGGAAAGACCATTAACATTTACATAATTTTTAGAAACTCGTTGTTGCTCTCGACTCTGTTCTACTGGAAATGTTCTTGCCACCATTCCTGTTGGAGGCCATTAACCGGTATCCATTCTATTCCCCTGCTGAGTCAACTTTATGGCCCTTCTCACCTTGCCCATTCCCCGTGAATCACGTGCTATGCCCCAGGGGTTGGACCTTCCCCATTGCCTAGATACCTGCTGACCCCAAGAGCCGAGACTTCCTCATTCCATCACCCCCTATATATACCCAGAACCTCCCCTAAATAAATGAGGTTGATCAGAATCTTTGTCTTGCCTCTGTTTCTCGTGTCTCCTGTCCTTTGTCCCCTCTTCAATTCCCCACTCCTCCCCTAGGTGACCTTCGTTGACTGACCCGCTGGTTCGGGACACATTCTAATGAAATTTCTATGATCAAAATCAACAATGAACCTGGGGAGACAGTTCAGCAGTCTAAGCTCCTGCCTGGTAAGCCCTAGGACCTGAGTTCAATCCCAGGTACCGCATGCTGTGCCAGCCCTGGAACCCCAGGTGAATGGTATAGATCACTGAAATCAGGTGTGGTGGCCCACACCTGTAATCCAAGTGCTGGGGAGGCTGAGACATGAGGATCCCTATGAGTCTGAGCTACATAGCAAGACCCTGCACCAAATAAATAAAATATTTTTTAAAAAAATCACCAATGACTTTCACATTTTTAAATATACAATACAATTTTATTCCTTATAATTCTCATGTCCAGCTTATGTTTCCGATACTTTTACTTTTTTTTTAAGGGACTAAAAGATAGTTATAAAAACCTGTTAGAATCTACACAGAATTTCTCTACACAAAATGATAGGAATTTACCTTCAGCTCTGATAGCTACTCCCAGAAATCCAAATTTCATGTCGACATTTTCTCTAAACTACCTAATAGGTCATTCTCAACTTTCAGGCTTCAGAAGCAGAGTGCAGTTATTTTTAAGACATTATAGAAAACCTACTTCCTTTGTGTTTTGAATTTTACAATCACCTTGGTAAGTCCTACCAAAAAAAAAAAAAAAAAAAAAAAAAAAAAAAAAACCCTGTGGTTTGTGTTTGAATAGCAGTGAGTGAGTAGGTCACTTCATGGCAAATTGACCAATTTCGCATACCTGTTCCTGTTAATCTGTACAACG
>NW_004524867.1:1554767-1556956 GCF_000260255.1 Octodon degus | reverse complement strand
AGATTTGTACTAATAGTGTTTGGACAGGATATCATGTCTGCATCTTGTACTATGAATAACCACTACAAAGACAACAATATGCAATGTATTGATTATTAAAACTGTCCTACTAATCAGTTTTGAAAAAATAAAATATAAAAAAATAAAAATATGAAATTTAACATCTTGATACTAGTAGTGTCTCCATCCATTTATGTGTTTGTTAATTTTGCTCATCAATGCATTTTCCAGTGATGAAGTCTTGGCATATAAATAGGGAAGGTAAGCTATAATTCTTGTTACATATGTCTTGCTTTATCTTGCTCTTAACCATCCAGCAGAAAAGTATAAAATGAAGTATAAGAAGTAAAGTCATGTTATTATGTTGAGCCATAGGAGACTCAGATCAACAACTTCTGACATTGCCAGTCAAGCAGAAGACCCAATACTATTATGAACTACTGGACTATTTTGGAATATTTTGCTGAGTTCACACACCTATAATATTTAAATGACGGAACTAAACAAAAAAAGGGGATACAGATGAATGACCATTTTGTATCTGTGTATTCAAAATGGTTAGGAAAGATATATAGCTACATTCTCTTAATTCAATGAATAGAGGGATTTGTTCTAATAGTGTTTGTAAATAGGATATCATGTCCACAACTTGAACAGCAATTAACCACTAGGAAGAATGTATGCAATGTGTTGATTATTGGAACTGTCCTACCAATTTGATTTGAAACTGTCTCATTGCTATTTATTTCTCAATAAGGTTATGGAAAAATAAATAAATAAATAAGGAAGGTTTTGTATGCCGTTAAGTCCTAATGTTTTGCTAAAATGAATGTTGTGGTGTTAGTTGGATAGATTCTTTTGGATCCTTCATGAAAAAAATCTATCTTCAAGTACAGACCATTTGGCTTTTGCCTTTTTATTTGTATGCATTTTATTTCTTTTTGACACCTTAGTCCTTTCAACATGATCTTGATCAGAAGTGATTAGAGTTGATAGCTTTACTATTTTCTCAGTCTTTGCAAAAAACTGTAATATTTTGTGATTAAATTATGTTTTTATAGATATCCAATTTTAGTTGAATGTTTTTGTAGATAGTTTTTCTTTTATCAGATTGAGAATTCCTGTTTCCTGGGCAGTTTTATAATGAATCATTTTTATGTGTACCACATCAGGGGTTTTAATGTACCTGCCCGGGGACTTGGTTTAAAGCAAGTGTGTGTTAGAAAGTTGTTGCTAGCCCCATGTGCCCGACATTGTTATGGAAAAATAATACGAAGATATATTTTACAATGGGAATTTTCCTTTCACCTGCCCTTTGCTTGAGACTGGAGTAATATATACAGCTGATTTTAATCTCCTAAAACCAAAAATATACTGTGTTCTGTGCTGAAATAGGTTTCATGGAGTAATGCCCTCAGTATTCAATAAATGTCTAATAACAGCAAATAAAAATTCAAATTATATTTTCTATTGTTAGATGGAAGAAAACATCTGATGCACAACTTCTGTGGCTTGTAGTCCATAATTCAAGGAAACTAACAGAATCCCCTCTCTCACATCCCATCCATAAAAGCCTACAGGTAGGTTACTGATGAGGAAGTGTTTCTTCAGCACAGTTCTGTCTCCCAAAATGTGCTCATTCACTAGGCATCGAGGTCACTGGCTATAGAACTTCTCTCTTGTTCTTCTAATTATCAGGAATAGCACTCACTCTCTACCTCCCTTGACCAATATGCAAGTTAAAGCTTTCTAACCCGTGAAAAAAGATGATTTCAAGAAGAATGCAAAACATGACAAAGCGGCAAACAATGCAACATGCAGCAATGTTCTGGCCCATAAGGCCAGTTATGCAAGGAGACATCGCCCTCAGCTCATGATGCTTGCCACTTCCTGAAACAGTTGGAGATCCTTTTTCCTCAGTGTCTTTAGGAGGTATGGCAAAAATATTGTAAATGAGGGCCGGCGAGATAGCTCAGTGGACTAAGTGCTGCTTAGGTAAGCACAGGGACTAGGGTTCAATCCCTGGCACCATATGCTGTGCCAACATTGGAACCCCGGGTGCCAAGCCAGCCACTGAAACCAGGTGTGCTGGTGCATGCCTATAATCCAGTTACTGGGCAGGCTGAGGGAGGATGATCACTACAAGTCCAAACGGCATAGTGAGACCCTGTATCACATTATATATATAT
>NW_004524867.1:1553860-1554447 GCF_000260255.1 Octodon degus | reverse complement strand
AGCATGTTTACAAGAATTCATGGACATGCATCCTTTATGACAATAAAGTTTAAAATTTCATCCTTATCACAGCAAGTACAGAATTTCATGGCAAAATGAATGAAGTGTGCGGGTGAGCAGTGGAGTGTGATTTTAGTGCAAACTAGACTCCGATTCATGCTACTCATCAACAGGGTAATAAGAGCAAGTTAAATTTCCACATCAATCGAAGTATAATTTCATCCAATTGTCTCTATCCAATTGTTCCATCTCAAAACCTGCATCATTATTAAGTAGTGAGCAAACCTTTCTGGATACCCCTGGGCTGCCTTCATCACCCCTTCTATCTGATTATCAGCCTCCCAGATAATTAGAGAGATGGACCCAACAGACACAGGCGTCAGGATGACAGCTTAAGCTGTCCACTAATGGGTTCCTGTGCATAGACAATACCTATGTTTTCAATACAGTTTAAGGTATAGCAATGAACAAGCTTGCAGAGTTAACAGATGTCTCCAGATAAGTGAAGAAGGAGGAGGAGGAGGAGGAGGAGGAGGAGGAGGAAGAAGAAGAAGAGGAAGAGGAAGAAGGAGGAGGAGGAGGAGAAG
>NW_004524867.1:1544971-1553640 GCF_000260255.1 Octodon degus | reverse complement strand
GAAGAAGAAGAAGAAGAAGAAGAAGAAGAAGAAGAAGAAGAAGAAGAAGAAGAGGAAGAGGAAGAGGAAGAGGAAGAGGAAGAGGAAGAGGAAGAGGAGGAAGAGGAAGAGGAAGAGGAGGAAGAGGAAGAGGAAGAAGAGGAAGAAGAAGAAGAAGAAGAAGAAGAAGAAGAAGAAGAAGAAGAAGAAGAAGAAGAAGAAGAAGAAGAAGAAGAAGAAGAAGAATGTGGTCACATTAAGTAAGTACTCAAACTTATGTCTGCTTGGTAATACAGCTTTATCTGAGACAGTTATTCATAGAGCCAAAAAAAAAATCCTAAGACTTTTCTGCATAACTTTTATCAGTCTTCCCAAAAAGACAACCCCATTTTTCAACATGAAACCAAACCTCAAGCTTTCTTTCATCATTTTATGCCTGAGTATTTCCACAGATAAAACAAGGCTGCATTCAGGCAAAACAACCTGTATCTAGGTGTGATTTGCCATCTAGGATTTCTTCAAATAGCTATGTATCAAGCTAGTAATAAACCGCTCACAATAATTGAAATCCTTTACTTACCAGCAAAGCTGTATTTTTTGCATGTGTGGTCAGCTAGGTATTGTCTATTTCCTCAATTCCTGGAATATGTTTTGACACTGCAAGATGTTTGCTTATGTAGTTCTACTGTAGCTCTTTCAGATTTGACCTTCTGAGGGTGGTCATGCCTGTCTCCACACTTCCAACATAGACGAGCCACTCTGAATTTGTGTTCCCATAGGGCTTAATTTACTGTTTTTGTAACTGTCATCGTTGGGAATTCACCCTCGGTTTCAACCACTTTGTGTCTGCAGCGGTTGTGAAACCTTTAAAGCATACTCACATGAAGTGAGAAATTTTGAGCTGGAAGATGGATGGAGTGGCCGGGATTAGAGGCCAATCTCAAATTCATGCACAATCTTTTGCATCCCAAGTCACCCAGCTCCTGTAAAAATCACCCATTTGTGGTGCTAGTCTAATAAAATTAAGATATCAAGTTTTAAAAAGTAGCCATTTTTAAACTTTGACATATTATAAATCAAGAAAGGTTAATCAAAACATTGATTTCTAAGCATCAATATCTTCAACAATTTCTTATCCAAAAAGGCCTTGGTAGTGTCAATAAATCTCATTAAAAAACAAAAGTATTATGACATAAGTTGCTATGAACACAATTCTAGAAGACCAATACAAAGAATAGCCTAATTGAAGTTGTTCCAACATTAGAAAATTCTCTATATGAATTATGTGCTATGCTAAATTTGGTATTGTAGAGTTGTAAGCAGATGTTTTTAAAAACACAGAAAACAAAATGTAATCAATTTGCTTTCCACATTACCAAGCTGAAATTTGATTTGGCTTCTACATTTTTTTAAAAAAATGTATTTATTTATTTATTGGATACAGTGTCTCACTTCACAGTTAGGACTCATAGTAATCCTCCTGTCCGAGCCTCCCCAGGGCTACAAGCACGTGTACAACATGAAGCACCAGGGATCAAACTCATGTCCTTGCGCTTGGGAGGAAGGCTCTTAGACTGTTGAGCTGTCTCCCCAAACCCTGGGCTTTCATATTTTGATAACACTTTTGCCCTTTGCTCTAGAGAGCATCTAACAGTCACTACTGAATTCAGGACCTCGATCAGCTCCCCTCTCTCTATCAGAAGAGGACACTGAAAGTGACTGATAATGTTTTAGGTCAGTTCTTTAAGTGGCTGCTTCAGCAAAGTCAGGGTCAGGTTGCTGTGGTTCGATCCCCACAACTCAAGCCAGCCAAACCTGCCCTGAAGGCATTTGGAGCAAAAAAGAAAAAAAAAAAACTCCTGATAGATTTTAGAGGCAGCAGCGGTGGTGGCGCAGCAGAGAAGCAGAAAAAGGGGGAAAGAAAGCCTTCACTAACTCTACACACACACAGAGGACCAAGGGCAGGAGATGGGCGGATCCTCTGACCTGAGACTTTATGGACTTTGCTAGGGGGTGGAGTTTGAGGGGCGGGTTTAGTGACGTATAAGGAGCTGATTGGAGGCTCCCTCGTGTGGATGGGAAAGGTCAAAGGAAGTTGTACCCAGGGCTGGAGTGGGGAGGGAGGGGGAAGTGGCCGTTGGGAAGGAGAGCTGCTGTTTTAAGGGCTTCAGCCATATGAGACGACCACCATGATAATTCAGCAATTCATACTAGGTCCATAATCTATCAGTTGCTTCTTGAGTTGCATGGATCACACGTTTATTTCCCCTTACTCCGCTCAGTGTAAATAAAAATATAAAAAGTATAAGGACGATAGTAAAGATATACTTGGATATATGTCAGGAATTCTTAAGAGAGAAACCACGTGGAGAGAAGGGGGTAGCTGGTTTCTTTTTCTTAGATCTTTGCGGGGTATGGTAGGAATCATGCAACCCCAAGTATTTGTCTGTCAGTTAAGCAAGGTATATGATGCTGATGAATGAGACCATGTCAGACAGGCAAACACGTTTCTAAAATCCATGTTGAATGATGGACCACAGCTTCTTTTTCCTGTCAGTGATGGCATGCTAATTTAGATCCTGGGAGAGACACGCAGAGCTTTCTTTCCTGATTTACAAATGGGATTGCATCCAAATGAAAATCGTCTTCAGTTAAAAGGAAGCTATCACGCGATCAGGCAGAAAAACAAAACATAGTATGAGAATATATTTTTGGAAAATTCACAAGTGACTAAAAACTTATATCTAAAATATAAAAAAATTCTTAAGCCAATTTAAAAACAAATAATGCAATTTAAAAGTGGCTAGAGAATGCACACAGCTTTATGGGAATGTGTGAGCCTGAACTGCACTCATGAAATTGTGAGTTACAATAATAATGCAGCATCACATAAAACCTCTGGAGCCAAGCAGAACATAAATTAAGAAAGCAGAGAGAGAGAGGAGAAAAATTGAGGGCAAACGTAACACTCTTAGCTCCTCTTGCTGTAGTGCTCTGCTGCTCCTTGTACAAAGCACTGCACAATAAAATTGCGTGTTTATTAGGAATATATTTGATGGTACTTATCAGTAGGTGTTTTGATCAGATACCTTGTGATTTGAATCTACTGTTAAATCTACCTTTGCGTGATGTTTCTGCACATGCAAATACAGCCCTGGAGATGACTGTCTTCAAGCCTGGTAGTACTATTTCCATGAAAGTTAGCATTATCTATACAGTGATAAATAAATTTCATGATACTCCAGGAGGCTTTCCTTTGGTAATAGCAGTATGCAATGCCGAGTACATCTCACCATGCAAAGTGTGGAAAACGAGATATGAAGTGTGACTTCCAAGCCTTGCTAAAATTTATTTTAGCAGAATGTTTGTATAAAATATTTTACCCTCTGTGGGTTATGTATTTTGAGGGGAGAGCTGTGGTGATGGGCTTAATCATGTTAGTGAAAAAGCTATGTGGAGAAACATTTTTTTTCCTTTGACCATTTCTTGTGTTCAGGCTCATATTATACAGATAATACCTGCCATGGATCACAGCTCTGGGTTAGAAGCCTTATGAGGAATTTCAAATTTGGGGCATGATTATTCCTTTAAACATGACAAAAATGCAAGCCGCTGGGATGAAGGAATGAAGGGAAAGAATAAAAGATGAAGAGAGAAACAAAAAATATGTGGGTCAGGAAGATAGAAAAGAAGAAATGGGTGTTGAAAGAAAAGGGCATGAAGGAAGGAAGGAGAGAGAAAGAAAGAAAAGAAAGAAAGAAGGAAGGAAGGAAAGAAGGAAGGAAGGAAAGAGAGAGAGAGAAAGAAAGGTGAGAGATAGGAAAGGAGGGAGATAAGAAGGAAAGACAGAAGAGAAGTGGTTTTAATGAACAATTTGGAAAACATCCACCACTGTTAACAAAAATATGCTTTAAGTAATGACAATAGCAACAAAGGAAAACAAGAATATGTCCTAAATTAGGGAGTCTACTTTTAAATATCCCACTATACAATGGTTCTTCTTTTTACGAACATTGTTCTTAATTATTATCTACCCAGAGAGACAAACCAATTTTCCTGAATAAGAAAAAAAAAAAAAAAAAGGTATCGTTTTAAGAAAAGCTGCTTACTCTATCTTAGTGGTAATGGTAGATTAAGGAAATCCATTCTCTCTCACACCACCTAATTACTTCATGTTTCATTTGGCTGACTGCGGGCATAATGCCGTAATGGAGCACTACGCTTTGGGAAGCAGGGATTACTGCAGAGTACCTCCTCGTGGGCTGCCCACATTTTGGCTACTAGTTATGTTTATTTATGAATCTGACTTGGGAAGGGATCTGTGAAGTCTGACCAGCCATGTGCACAATCACCCATCTCCGTGGTAGCGTTAGTTTGCCAAAGTTCTTCGGCACTAATCACCAGATAGAATGTCCCCTGGACTTACAGAAGGCGGTGTCAGCGCTGGCAGGAAGGGACCCGTGAAGACGTCAGTTGCCACAGCACCACTGGGCTCAAGCAATGCTGAAGCAAATCTGTGTTTGCACAGTTCCCGCAGAGTAAACAGTGGCCAGGAGTAAATCTGCATCATCTCTCCAGGGAGAGAGGAGGACAAAAGACACTACTCCTCTTGTCTCTGTGGCTGACTGCCCATCTCCCTGCAGCTGTTTTCTGCTCAGATGGAGGACACTAATAACTAGGGAACACTGAAGAACTGACCAGCCTGGTGCCGTAGGACATGCCTGTAACCTCAGTGCTCCGGAGGGTCAGGATTGAAAGGGTAAGGTCATCTGAAGAACTGAGGGAATCTCTGTCTCAAGGTTAAAAAAAACTTAAAGACATGGAGATGTAGTTCATTGATAGCAACACTCGCCTCACATGAGCAAGGGCTGTGGTTCTGTCCCCAGTAACAAGCCCAAAATGAATACTTTTTACACAAGAACCCTGTCTGTCATTGTCTATCTATCCATCTAGTCATCTAGTCATCTTATTAATCAATAAGTCAATCAATCCATCCATCCATCCATCCATCTTATCTATCCATCCATCCATCTAATCATGAATCTCATCTGTCTGGTTCTATCTATCTATCTATCTATCTATCTATCTATCTATCTATCTATCTATCTTTCTTTCTTTCTTTCTTTCTTTCTTTCTATCCATCCATCCATTCATCTATTTTATTCATTTATTTTACTCTATCTAAGTGGTAATGGTAGATTAAGGAAATCCATTCTCTCCAACACCATTTTCCTATCTTATCAACATATTTTCCTATCTTATCAATCTATCTATGCATCTTATCCATCCATCCATCTAATATCTATCTACCCAACTATCTAATCATGTATTGCATATGTCTGTTTGTCTCTGTCTGTATGTCTATCTATCTCTCTATCTCTCTATCTCTCTATCTATCTATCTATCTATCTATCTATCTATCTATCTATCTATCTATTTATCTATCTATCTATCCATCCATCCATCCATCCATCCATCCATCCATCCATCCATCCATCTATTCATGTATCTCATCTGTCTTTCTGTATGGCTATCTATCATCTATCTATCTATCTATCTATCTATCTATCTATCTATCTATCCATTCATCTGTTTACCTATATTATCAATCATTGTACTCTTCTATCTATTCATTTATTCTTCCAGCATCAATCCACCTTATCAGCTGATGCCCTCCATAATCATGTATCTCATATGTCTGTCCGTCTCTATTTTATCTATATATGTATTTATGTATCTATCTATCCATTCAACTGTTCACCTATCTTATCAATCTATCCTTCTACCTATGCATCTATTCATTCATCTTATCAATCCATCCATCAACCTCATCAGTTTATCTATATACCTATCTAGTCATGTATGTCAAATGTCTGTATGTCTGTCTCTATCTATCTATCTATCTATCTATCTATCTATCTATCTATCATCTATCTATCCACCTATCCATTCATAACAATCATCTGTCTATCTATCCAAAGAAAGAAATATTTATTTTAGGGATTTGGTTCATGTAAATATGAAGGCTGGCTGCTTGAATTCCACAGGGTATGTAAGACATTAGGCTGGAAACTCATTATAGAATTGCTGTTGTAAACTTGAGAACTCCTGAGTTTGGAGTTTGTAAGACATCTCACAGACAGTGAAGTCAGACAGAAATTGATGTTGTCGTCTTAGATCCGCATTCTGCAGGGCAACCTGAGTGGCTAACGACTCAGCCAGCATTTCCATGCTACACTGTCTTCAGACAGAGTTCCTTCTTGTGTGAAGCATCTCAGGTTTCACTCAGGTATTCAGTACATTCATGCCACTGGATGCTGTCCATGGCCACTGCAGATATTCTCCTCTACTGCAAGTCAACCGATGCTAGAACCAACTGCATTGCCAAGCTCCTTCCTAGCCACACCCAGATGAACAATGAACCAAAGAACTGCCCCACACTCTGCTCAGTGGGCACTTATAATTTACCCACCACAGGAAGCTATTTCATTGTAAATGCAAGCACTTCAAAAAGGAGTCAAACCACCTTTCTTAAACAGAGCATAGCACAACATGATATCCAGGGACTGCCTGCTCAGATGTCTATGCTTACAACTATTTTGCAGACTTGATTCCAAATAGAGTAGTACTTCACACAATTGTCACATCCCTTTATCTGGTGGAAGTGTGATGCAAAGCCACTGCATAAACCTCAGGAGGAACTGGAAGGACAGTCTGCTCCTGGCATTGTGGATGTACTACTTCAAAGTTCTTCTTCTGACAGGAGGAACTGGTTAACTTTTGCTCAGAGATGAGCAAGCAGAACACCCAGGTTTCTGGGAATTGCTACGTCCTTATCAGCTCAATTCTACTTGAATGTGAGCAAATCCATGAAGACATATTATCAGAGGAGTGTGATTGAGGGTGGTCTTCCAGATGCTGAGCTTTAAAAATTCTAGGCAGGCTTGGTTCAGAATTGACAGGCGGCTTGGGGTTCCTTCATCTCACACAGAGAAGAGAAATCACCACATTTCAGGAGTCCTGTGGTTCCTCCATCAGGATTTACCTGCTCCTCTTGGCTCTCTGTTTGGGCTTCTTTATCAAAAGGCTCATTTTTTGAAATAGCTGCTGACTTTACCCTGGCATCATCTGAATAAATTTGTCGGGAGACGTACAGCACCTAGTGCAGGGGAAGCATGGAATGGTTCTGTGCTTTGCTATTTTTCCACATGAACCTTTATCCTTTGGACTTCTCTGGTCAGCTAAACCCAGACACTGCCACATTTGGTCAGCAAGCAACTTTAAGTCTTTAGCATATGGAGAACCTAGGATGTTCATTGAGGAGTCAAGAAATTCTCAGTGCTCCGGAGGGTCAGGAGGTTGGTAATCAGGTAACACGCCCCTGAGTTTGAGGCCTACCAGTCATGTTTTACCCTTTGGACACAGCTTGGGTATGCAGCAAATACCTTGTCATTGATGTTAAGTGGATTGTAAGCCCCACTAAGTGTGGTGTTAGAGATTGAGCCCAGCACTGAGCTAGATTCCCCAGAATTTTTTTTAAATTTCAAGACGGATTAGTGCTATTAATAATGGACATTGGGAGATACTGACAGACAGAAAGAGGAATGGTAGCACCTCCTCTTTCTGCTTGGCTTACTATTAGTGACACCTCAACAAGCTGACTGCAGTCTCTGAGTTGTAAAGTGATACACCGAGAGATATTTGTCGGGTCAGTTTGGTTTCTAGCCCCGAGAGTCCTGCAGCATCTGGTATTCAGGTCTCCCACCCCACCCCACTGAAGCCTTTCTGATCCTGTGTGCTGCGAGTGGGGTGCTGGGTTGGATGCCATGATGCTCATGTGTATGTTGTGGCTGTGTCATGTCAAGACACAAGTATGAGAAATTCATACCAGTGCTGTCACAAGGAGCAGGGTGTCTTTCTTTTGTAGCTCCTCAAGGTATGTAAAAGCAATTGTAGACAACACCAAATAATGCTAGGTTGCCATGCTATGTTAAAAAACAATGCTAGCATTCTACAGTAAAATGTTTGCTCAACAGTCGGAGAGACAACATGTGTTTTACATGCCGGATCCATGCCATCTATTTCTATCCACAGGGAAAACACCTCAAGAATATAGACCTTCATGTTGGTTTTAGTTGAAGGCATGCTGGCTAGCAGCCTCTGTTTCCAGGTGTCGCTTTGGCATCTTCCAGCCGAGTATACGTGAACCCTACAGCGTGGTGCTCAGAAAGAGGACGGGTAGCAGCAGCTGTGGTTGCTTCACCTTGAGGCCCCGACATTGCTGTCTGGCTGGGAAACTTTTTCAGAAAAAAAAAGGGCAACTGCTGGAACTGTTCAGTTACCAGGTTTACAGAAAATACTGCAATTTGAAAATTCAGACAAATGCACAAGACATTCTCTATGTGACTTAGCAGATATCTTTTCCTTCTAAATAAAGAACAAGCGAGGCTGGGGAAATAGCTCAGCAGACTAAGCACCTGTTTTGGCAAGCACAGGGACCCAAGGATCAATCCGTGGTCCTGTATGCTGCGCCGGCCCTGCCCCCCAGGTGCACTGAGCTAGGGACTGAGTCTGGGTATAGTAACACACACCTGTAATCTCAGCACTGGGGAGGTTGAAAACAGGAGGAGCACAATGAGTCTGACCTACGTAGTTAGACCCTGTACCAAATACATAAAATGAATATATAT
>NW_004524867.1:1541226-1544871 GCF_000260255.1 Octodon degus | reverse complement strand
TTTTTTAAAATTTATTTTTTTGCAGTACCAGGGATTAAACTCAGGACCTTGTGCTTGCTAGGCAAGCTCTTATTCTACTGAGCTAGCTCTCTGGCCCCAAAATATGTATATTTTAAATAAAGAACAAGTGAGTAACTACTTTGATATTCAGCAACTTTTCTTACATTTAAAATAATTTCACTTTGATAAAAATCTATATAACATGAAATGCACCATCCTATTTGCTTTTAAATGAGCACTGTCAAGCAAATTTCCTAAGTTTTCACCATGCAAAAATAAAATTCTGTGTTCACAAAACAACTTCACTTTATTCTTTCAGACTATTCTGTCTTCTGTGTCTACAAATCTGAACAGTCTAGGCACCTCATGAGAACTGGAATCATGCAGCATTTGCCTGTTGATATCTGATTGTGGAAACTCAATATGATCTTATTAAGATTAATCCATGAACCTTTTCTTCTAATTCCTTTTCTTCCAAGGGACATTCTTCTAATTTCTTTCCTTTTAAGGGAAATAATATTGCAGGGTTTGTATATCCATACTTTTATCCCTCCATCTGTAAATAGATACACTTGAGTTGGTTCTATTTCTTGGCCCTGACAACTGACACTGCTATGAACACAGAATGCATCTATCTCTCCAGGATTCTGTTTCCAGTTATTCCACACAATAGGGTTGCTGCATCCAATGGAAATTCTCCTCATTGTTATCAGACCCTCCACAATGTTTTTCTTAGTCAGTGGACCACTTTACATTGTTGCCAACTATGCGGAAGTGTTCTGGTTGTCCCTATTTGGTGCTTTCTGTTTTGTTTTGAAGATGTGAAACCCTGCCAGGGAGATAGCTCAGTAGAATAAGTGCTTGCCTGGGAAGCGCAAGGTCCTGAGTTCAATCCCTGATACCACAAAAAGAAAAAAAGAAAGAAACAATTAATGAATGAAAGAAAAAAATAAACCCAATAGTTATTATGTTGTCTCCTCGTTTTAATTTGCATTCCCAGTGATCAGTACTGTTGAACATTTATTCCTGAGCTCTGTAGGCTCTTTGAAGTCGTTTTTGAAAAAATGTCTATTTAGAGACTTTGTGCATTGTTGAACAAGTCTTTTTTGTTGTAGGTTCCTAGTAGTAAAACTTGTTTACATTCTCTGAATAAGGGCCAGGAATATAGCTCAGCAGCCTAAGTGCCAGCCTGGCAAAGAACAAGGTCCTGAGTTCAATCCCTGGTACTGCAAAAATAAACAAATAAATTCTCTGAGTCTCACCTCTTATGAGGTACATAGTTTGCAATTTTTTTATCCCACTTCTCAGGTTGTCTTTCACTCTGCTGGCTTTCTTCTTTGATGGAAAGATGATTTCCTTTCACTGGTGTCTATTTTATCTATTTTTACCTGTGTTGCCTGTGGGAAACACTTTTCAGGAAATTAGAAAACACTTCAATACCAAGTCCTGAGGCCAAGATGGGTAACAGCACAAACATGTTCCACTGATTGCCTTGCATAAAAGGACATCTCTCCTCCTAGTGAGTTTGTATGGGAATCCCTGATTGTTCAAAGTGCCCAAACTAAGTCACAAATCACTCAGTACCTCCAGTCTTCTTATTCTCTTATCCCAGCCAAATGCTACCTTTGTATGAGTTTGTTCCACTCAGGAAATTTCTGTTGTGAAGTTCAGTTCCACCCATGTAAGGAAATACAATTTCCAGTCTGTATTCACTCCCCTTGATTCTCCATTCTATGGGTTCCATTTAGAAATCTAAGTAATGTAACCATGAGCAAAATTCCTATAGTAAACAAGAAAAAGAGTTACCCACCCTCTCTTGCTCTATCAGAGCACAAGAGATGATTAAGGTAATGATTTTTTAAACTGAATATCACTCTATCATTGTGTATAACTATGCCAGAGGATCCATTTGGAAGAGACCCAGAAGAAATGGGCAATAAAGCCAGGAATTGTAATTTAGGAAATCTAAATGAGAGTGCTCAAGTGTCATTTAAACAAGTGGCATTGGGTGCACATTCAGAATACAAATGGCTCCTTTTGCCACTGGACCTCAAGCCTAAGTTTGTTTATATTGCGCCTGGCTGGCCTCTGTGTTTGGAAGGCTCTGCATTTGTGTGACCTCCAGTGGGGTCCTCGGGGCTGGATTTTGAAAGGGCGCCGGCTGATGATGTGTTTACCCTCCTCTTCTCAGGGCCAAAAGGATAATGAGATGTTGTTGACATAACCTTAGGGACCCCTTAGTGTTCTGACAGTTGTCTGTGGCCTCAGCTGCTGTGGGAGGCCTCTGCATTATGTGCCTCTTCCGTAGGAAGTGTCTGTGAACTTCACAGAGCTGCCTCTGCCAGTGAGGCCTGTGTTTCATTCTCACAGAGAATGCTCGTGTGTGCTCAGCTAGCCCAGGACCCTGCGGCTGGTTGATGGACACAAGAGGACAGAGACCTCAAGGGACATAGGGTCTTGAGATCAGAGGGCTGGCATTTGGAATTACTCTTTCTCTCTCTTTGCATTACAGTTAATGAAAAAATTCTCAGTCAGCATGGTGGCACCCACCTATAATCCCAGCTGCTTGGGAGGCTGAGGCTAGAGGATCATAAGTTTTAGGCTAGCCAGGGAAATTTAGAGCAATAACATCTCAAAAAAATATTAAAGGAAAAAAGAAAGTAAAAAGGAAGGAGGGAGGAAGGGAGGAAGGGAGGAAGATTGGAAGGAAGGAAGGAAGGAAGGAAGGAAGGAAGGAAGGAAGGGCGGTCCTTGGCTTATAGATCAGGAATAAGACATCACAGGTTCAACTCCCAGTACCATTAGAAAAATATCCATGTAGTACTAGATAAACTTATTTCTATCGTATTTATTTCTACATACTATCCCAACCTTTACTAATATCTTACTCATGTCATAAAGTGGAAGTAGTTGCAATCTTTCAAAGCACATGACCATGGAATGGGTGTGGGGGCCTTCACGGGCTGCTTTTGCCTATGCTGTCCCTTGTGGTCTAGGTTACACTCTTAGGTCTAGGAGGGGAATTATAAACAACTGTAAGGACAATAGTTTAATCACAGTGGTTATAAAATGTTCTTTCTTCCTTTCTTTTTTTTTTTTTTTTTTGCAGAGCTGGGAATTGAACTTAGGCCCTTGCACTTATTCTGCTGAGCCATCTCCCCAGCCCCTATAAAAATATCCGTGTCACCGATTATAAGACATTTGACTAGAAAGGTTTCCATTTTTATCTCCAGAGTTAGAAAGTCATGTAGCATGTTTTGGTAGCAGGGATTTGCCAAAATTTTTACCAAGATATTACATGTAGCACATTATTGCATAGTTTTATAAACAAAATGACCATCCAAAGCAGAACAGTAAATATTTTATAAGCATCTACTTATATTTTTATAATTAATTTTATTGAGAAAGAAGTAGTAATGAGATAGTTTCGAAATAGGTTAGAAGGACATTTACAATAATTAACACATTGTATATTGATTGTTGTCTTCATAGTAGTTATTCAGAGGACAAGATGCAGACATGATATCTTGTCTAAACAATATTAGTACACACCTTTCTTTTCATTGAACTAAGAGAAAGTAGCTGTATGTCTATTATAACTATCTTATATATACATATATTTTTTCATGACAAAACAGTCCTTTA
>NW_004524867.1:1537946-1541126 GCF_000260255.1 Octodon degus | reverse complement strand
TATTAATTTTAATAAGAGAGAAACAGCAATGAGACAGTTTCAAAACAGGTTAGTTTTGACAGTTACAATAATTAATATATTGTATATTGTTGTCTTTGTAGTAGTTATTCATAGTACAAGGATGTAGACATGGTACCTTGTCTAAACACTATTAGTTCAAAACAAGCATCTATTTATATACAGCCATCGTCCAGAGGCTTTTAATCTATGAAAGACACACCTTTAAGATGTACCTTCCCAGCAGTGGTTATTTTGTCTATCATCCCAAACACAGTGAACGTTCCTGAATAGTTTCTTTGTAGAAGGCACCAACTCCTTTGAGAAACTGTGTTGCATAACATGAGCCCAACCATTGTACGTATCAATGTTTAATCGGTCAATTATGATTAAAATGATTCATCATTTGAAAATGGGATTGTTTCCAAGGACTAAGCGCCCGATGGCAATTGAAGCTGTTCCTAGAAATGATGAGAGTATTGAGCTTGCAGATGAAGAAAATCGCATTATCCAGAATCATCTAGAAGGCAAGAGTTTTGATTTTTTAAGAGTAACTGAATTTAACACACAAGCATCCGGGGATTCTATTCCATGCCTCCCTCACCATTGATGTTTCTGTTCTTGGAAATAGAATGTCTTCTAGTCCCCCTGAAATTGCACACACTATATCTTACACAAGAGGGTCTATTTCATTCCTGGAAGAAATTCTAAAAGAGGTCATTTCAGAATTTCAGTGGATAGCTCAATTCTAGCTAGATTTAGTAGTTTACCAGGGCTTCTCCATGTCGTTCAGAATCTACGATGGGCTTCTCTCCACGGGCAATCCTATAAAAGCAGCACTTTGCCTGACACAAAATAAATCTACCAGGAACAACACCGTGGAATGAACCAGCAGAGACAATTCAGGGGCAATTTGCAAACCTGCACCGCTGGAGTGGTTCAGTGCAGTGTCCTGGTTAGAGAGATTCTAAATCGAGAAATATTGCCCTAATTGGGAGTCATTCATTCTTTGGCCTGTCACTCTTAGCTTCTTTAAACTTTGGTGCATTATTTTAGCTCCCTTAATAGAACTGTCTGTCATGCATGAATTTTTTGAGCACTCCCTGGAAGTTATTTATGTGTGTGGTATGCCTCCGGTGTTCTAGGTTAGGGTTTCTTCCAACCAGGCCATTGCTATCTGCCGTGTTTTGTTGCCTTCTTCCTGCTCACTTTGTCCTGAATTTGCCTCTTGCAAGACAGAAGGGAAATACTGCAGTTGTGGTAAACTGGGATTTGGCAAACAGGTCTGTGTTCATCCCGCTCATATCGTTTATGAGTTTTATACACTTCAATCACCTCCTCCTGTCAGCTGTAGTCTTTGCTGATGGACTCACACTAATCCTTTAAGGCTGCCTGCCTACAACTGCAGCTCTGGACTTTTAATCATTCCAACTGCCCTCCTCTAAGCCTTTGTTCTGCTGTCTTGTGGTTTTATTGAAATGCAGGCACCTGAGGAGATGAACAAAATGCAGTATCATTATTGAAATTTTTAAACTATATATATGTTTGTTTTATATACATGCATGCATACGTGTGTGTGTGTGTGTGTGTGTGTGTGTGTGCGCACGCGCACGAGCCCCATAAACCTTATGGGAGTTTTTTTCAGAATATTCAATATTTTCCCAGTGTTACTAACCTCTGTTATCTGTAAGTATTCAAAAATAAGGATGACCCTTCATAACCCCTTAGAACAAAATGTTTGGTATGAATTTATTATGAACCAAGAACAGATAGAAAAAAAAAAAACAGAGGAATATGTTGTTTCCACAAAGATTTATACATTACGAAGTTTAGATATGAAACTCTACCTGTGTAGTTTTGGAACTACATGCTGTTATTCTTAAAATATTCAGCAAAGAAGCAGCATATTTTTCAGAGTGAAGGGTCTGCAGGTAGCCGGAGTTTCCTAGATGGTTCCTGTTGATCCAGGAATGTTCTGAAAGCTAGAAATGATCAACCTGCTTCAGTAGGTCAGAGCACACTGTATCCAATAAGGAGTAGTAATTCTGGCCTAGAACGAAGTTGTGTTGCTTCTTTTCTTTTCATACTGGGGAATGAACTCAGGTTCTCTGCACTGAGCTACATCCCCAGTCCTTTTAGAAATAATGTGATTTTTTTTGAAACAGAGTCTCACTAAGTCATAAAGTTGGCCAAGTGGGCTTGAACTCACCAGCTGGCATTACAGGTGTGCACCACCACACCTGGCTAGAAGTAGCCTCCTCGCTATCAATCCAACATCAGTGGATGCAGTGAGCCAAGTGGGAAGGAGTTTTCTGCTCCAAGCCATCTTTCAAGAATCCGACTGTCACGCATGCCATTCAAGGTTTTCCTAGGGGACGGGTAATCTTTTCTGTCCTTGGCAACAGAAGGAGGAAAAGACAGAGGAGAAGTTCGTAGGTGTAGAGGATGTCTTAGACCTGGAAGAAGCACCTATCACATCTGTCATTAGTCATGGGCTGGGATAGCAGCAAGCTCTGGCATAGCCCTGCAGTCATCGGCCAACCAAGAAAATGAGGGCAATCTGATGCACACGTAATGCTCTTCACGATTCCTTCATTGCTCATTCAACTTTAGATTCCTCAGCATGGAGTCTGTGCTCCAACGCAGAAGAGAGATCTAATTTTGGAAGGTCAAGGCACAACCAAGGGTGGTACTCGAACATGCCAAAGATGGTACCGGCAGAAGCACAATAATGTGTAAAAAGGAAGGGTCACGCTTACTCATGCCAAACACTGGGAGAAGACAAGGTTGTAACCTCAACAGCTGGAGAGAGAAGCCAGAAGTCTCCATGGTGCCATCTTTCCATGCAAAGCCATAGGCAAAAGGCAAAGTTCTGCCCATCAGCAACAGCTTAAGCACTTCTATGGCTTTATGGGGAGGAAAGATTTTTAATACGCTGCATATTCTAGCGAAGGTCAGCGCTGAGGGGATTCATAACTACACTGCACTGACAGGCTTTTACTCTTTTGAAGTCATTGCAAGTTAAGTGGTCTCTGAATGTTGTAGAAACACAATTCCTAGGTGTGATATCCCCACTTGTTCTTGCGCTATAATCCTTTAGAATCAAATGCAGCATGCTCCTTTGATTTCTCTGTGCAGAAAGATCTCAATGTATATACACTTATTTAATTATTTTAGTTTGTA
>NW_004524867.1:1535555-1536437 GCF_000260255.1 Octodon degus | reverse complement strand
TAAATAAATGTAAACATGCCTGTTCTGCCACCTAATATCAACACCCTGGCAGTGAAATACTACACTTTTCAGAGTTCTCCTCACTCCTGTGGCCCTACTCCTGCTGTCTTGTCCTCGGCTATCCTAAACACCTTCTCCAGCGTTCTTGAAATGTGTTGATGGAAGTGCATTGCCTGACATTCCTGTCTCTTTGTCCTGGCTGCCGTATCTGGACTTTTTTTCCTTTCAGTTACTGTAAGGAACAATATGCCGCTGATTCTCAGCTTGCCCTTCATGCCCTTAAGCAGCAAAACAAGTGTCACATTTGGAAAAAAAAATTTCAGTAGAAGTTTGAAAAAAATCTATAAGAACGGAAGTGCCTTTGGCACCAACTCATTGGAGTGATAGAAATGAAATTTTTGGCAGAACCTGGGATTGAACTCAGACATTTAGGCTTGCCAGGCAAGTGTTTATTCTACTGAGCCATCTCCTTGGCCAGAAATGAAATTTTTGAAGATAGATTTTATGTAAAGACAATTTGGTGTAAGAGTGCTGCACGCATTTCGTGTGGCTGCAGTTATGATATGATTGGAGACCAAGAGATGTAGACATGGTAAACGTACTTACTCAGCTTGGCCCGAATCCAGAGTATTTGAAAGTGCCCAAATGCACATTCCGCCACTATTCTGACAGCTTGAGTAAGCTCAGTGAAGCAGCGGAATGATGAGATGTTCAGAATGTGGAGTGCCACGTGGGTGGCAAAGCCACCAGCTGAGTAGACAGAATTAGTTCCCATGAAAATTACAGTACTAGGGGCCGGCCAGATAGCTCAGCAGACTAAAGCAGGCCCAGGGACCAGGGTTCGATCCCCGCTGTGCTGTGCCGGCCCTGCCCCCAGGGCAC
>NW_004524867.1:1530418-1535455 GCF_000260255.1 Octodon degus | reverse complement strand
AAGATAAGGGGCAGATGCGGCTGGAGGAGCAATGAGTGGCTTGAGGAGCAGGGACAGAGGACCAGGGTGGGGCCCAACTGGTGGGGCTAGGGGACCAGGGTGTAGTCAGTAGGCGGGGCCAGAGGATGGAGCTAGGCTTGAGGGGTGGGGCCAGAGGACAGGAGCTGGGCCGAGGGGCGGGGCTAGAGGACCAGGGCGTGGCCTGAGGGGTTGGGCCAGATGACCAGGGCGGGGCCTGAAAGGTGGGGCCCGAGGTGCGTGCCCAGAGAGACACAGAAACATTAAACTGGCTAGCCTGTTCTTTCTCAGAGATGTGGAGATGGTCATCCTGGACATGGCAGCGCCCCAGCCTCTCCTCCAGTGTCTTGAAACCTCCAGTAACTAGGAGCTAAATAAACCTTTCCTTCCCTCACTTTGAGTGTTGGGTATTTGTCCCAGCAACAAGACAATAGTAACTAAGGCAGTGTTTCAGTGTGCAGCTTGGACTTATGGTGATCCTAGTGTCTCAGACGCCCCAGCATTGGGATTACAGGTGTGCACACCATGCCTGGTCTTGGTGACTGTCTGGGCATGCCTGGGGCAGGCCAAGCAAAGCGTGCAATACAGGCATCAAACCTGTGTCCTTGAGATTGACTAGGCAGGCACTTAGACTACTGAGCTATCTCCACAGCCCTTCTTCCTAATTTCTGACTGGTTGCACAGTTTCATGTTGATATCTCATTGGCTTCTCATGACTTTCTTTCAGCACAATCTCAAATAGTAAAAAAAAGAAAGGGATGCTGTGATCTCAAATGCATTACTGAGATTCTTTCAAAATCTTAGAAACCCTTACAATCAAATAAATATTAATATCGATGGTTGACAGAAGCAATACTGAAGGTGAGATATTGTTGTTTAAATCTACGGTGTTCCGCTGACTCTTCAGGTATTTGGAAGGTGACTGAATCACAGGCACTGTGCTCCTCAGTGAACCCATCAGGGACAAGTTCCCAGCTGACTGTGCTGTAGGATGTGGGTCCTGGTAGGAGGGCATTGGGGTGTGGCCTAGAAGGGTGAGTTCTTGTCCCTAACTCCTCCCTCCTCTCTCTGCTTCCCAGTCACCATGATGTAAAAGTCTTTCCTCCTCCACGCCCTTCTGCCATGATGTTCCTTCACTGAAGCAGCCAACCATGGACTGCACCCTGTGCAACCATGAGCCTAATTCAACCTCTCCTCCAGGCAGTGGGTGTCCGTGTACTGTGTTTCATCAGCGACAAAGTGACTAAGGTAGTGGATGCTTCTATAGCATAATGTGGAGGTGGGCACTGGAATGTGACCGAGAAGGGTGAGTTTTTGTCACCAGCTTCTCCCTTCTCTCTCTGCTTCCCCATTGCCATGATGTGGGCGTTTCTGCCTCCACACTCTTCCACTGTTGTACTCCTGCCTTAGAGCAGCCAACCGTGATCAGAAAGCATGAAGCAAAATAAACTTTTTCCTACTTCTGAGTTGTGAATGTCGGGTATGTTGTCTCAGCAATGAGAATGTGGATAAGAGACTCACTTAAAATCTTAAGAATCTATAGGATGTAGGACATGCTATTATATGTTATTTCATGTAAAATAAAATTATGGGTGAAAATTTAGACAACTTTGCCTATGCCACTCTCAGAAAAGGAAGAAATCCCTAACCCAAGCTATCTGAATGAAAATAGTTCCGATATACTTCAGTAGTGGGAAACACTGCCTGTACAACTGTACCACACCAGCATGGAGGCTTTCTCCTACACTACCTGCATTGATCACTGCTAACCCTCACGATGGGCTTGATGCTCAGCAGCTCTATCTACAGCCTGTTTCTTATACTATCTGTTTATGCATTAACCAATGTGCAGTAGGAGGTGGGGCCTGATTGGAGGTGGGCATTGGGGTGTGACCTGGAAGGGTGAGTTCTTGTCCCTGACTCCGCCCTTCTCTCTCTGCTTCCCAGTCACCATGATGTAAGAGTCTTTCCTCCTCCACACCCATCTACCATGATGTGCCAGCATTGGAGTAGCCAAGCCAGCTCTTGCTTGCAGATTTGCTCTTGCTTGCTGTACTGATGACCCAATCCTCTTTTTTCCATTCTAATGCCCGTGAAAAGCAACTAACCCTGTTGTTGCTTTTTCAATTAACCCTGAATTCACTTGCTCCCTCTCTGGTATGTTCTTCTTAGAGGATCTCAGTCCCTTCTCATCTTGACATCCTGTATACCTTCAAAGCCATCTATACTACACATTACCTAGAATTGAAGATGATAATTCTCCTGAAGAGATATTCAGCCTCTCATGGAAAAGGGCCACACTTACTATGGATAATTAGTCCATAAGTATAGTAGATGCAAAGTCAGTATTTCATGTCACTGGATAATGTTGCAGTTTAGAAGCCAAGGGTCCACCAAAGGTCCACGTGTAAAGTTTTAGTTTCCAGGGTGGTACTAACAGAAGGTGCTGTGGACCATCAAACAGCGTAGCTCAGTGGCCATTAGATCTGCCTGTTTACAACCTCCCGCCAGCTGAGATTACAGAAGCATGTCACCACGCCCAGTCTCAATTGCCATTTCAGCGTGCCCTGGGGGCGGGGCCAGCAAGGCAGGCCTGGAGATCAAACCCCTGGCTCATGTGCCTGCTTGCAGTGTGGTGTGGCCTTGGATGGCCATATGGGACCTAACCATCCTCTCTTTCTGTGTTCCAACACACATGTCAGGTATGTATGTTTCAATATGTATCCCTACTATGATGTGGCAAGATCTGCTACCCTCACTAGAGGCCAAATCAATGGATCCAGCTGACCTTAGAATTTGAACTATAAACTCCATATAACTTTTCTCGCTATAAAGTTACCTGCCTCTGTTATTTGACTGTAGTAGCACAAAGCTGACTAATGCAGTTAATAAGGAATTTGTTTATCATCAGTACATCGCAGAAGTACCTATTTTTCTTTTGAGCTATATTTTAAGGGAAAAGCATTCCTACCATCTGGTTTATTTATCTTTGAAAGACTTTCTATAGTGGTATGTCTAAAGAATAATTCTCAAGTTTTTCTGGCTTTTCATAACCTGGATTCAAATCAAAATTACCAGTGGGGAATTTTTGACTCATTCACTCGACCCTAATACACAAAGTGAGAACATAGTTGACTGGGGATGTAGCTCAGTGTCTAAGCTCCTGCCTGGCAAACACAAGGTCCTGGGTTGAATCCTGGGGGGGGGGGGAGAAACAGTGACAGCATAATCCCATGTTTGAAACTAACAGTTGGGTCGACCTATTATTGTCAGTGAACACCTGCAAATTTCTTATTTATTTATTTATTTATTTTGTATTTTAGGGAAGGGTCTACAGGATGTTCAGGTTCTCACTACATAGATGAGACTTGGAGTGATCCACCTGTTTACAGCCTCCAGGGAGCTGGGATTACAGAGGCACATCACCATGCCCAGGCTCAATTGCCATTTCAGCGTGCCCTGGGGGCGAGGCCGGTTGGGCAGGCCTGCCAATCAAACCACTGCCTCATGAGCCTGTGTGCAGTCACTTTAATCCCCTGAGCTATTTGGCTGGCCCAGCACCTGTAAATTTCTAAGACAGGAGGGTCTTAGTGAAATGATTAAAAAAAAAATGGGTTTAAATTTTGCATCGAACAACTTAACCTTATACTAGCAATCTAACATAATTCTCTTGGTGAATAATATTGGATTTTCTACTAGTTTTGAAAATAATTCCTTTTGTTATTTCTTTTTATATATTTACATGCTTATTTTTTTTACTTAATTGCTCGAATTTTCCTTCCTTTCCTGTCCTTGGCTATAAAGAAATTATACCAAAGAAACTTTATTTGGATATTTAATTCTAAAATAACATCATCTCACAAGTGTCATTCTCCAACGAGAAATTTTAGCACCCTTTAATTTTGTTTCACAAAACTGAAAGGATTTAAATTTTTTCAGATAATGGTTGCTGTAATTTATTAATTACAACATAGTTTCTATTTTGTATCACATCGTATGCTACAATGTGTGGTATAAATGTCACAGTGCGTTTCTTCTTTTTTAAGGTTTTGTTCTGACTCCTGTATGATTATTACAATAATGTCAAGTTTTCATACCTGGCCCACTCAGAGCTTTCCTACCCTACCCCTGACTGACATTTGGTCATCCGTGGTATTTCTCTGCACAGGACATGAATGAGACTCTTTTATCTGTTCATTTAAATGCTCAAATGTTTGAAACAATTCTGGTTATTTGGTACATCTTCAAAGACCTAACATGGGAGATTATTTTTTCTCACCTGCTTGTAGAATTTGTGACTCCCTGTGCTACACATTGTAATCTCCACTTGCTTCTCACACCTTATAGTTTGAATGATTCTAGACCTAGTCTGTGACCTTCCTTGGGATTCTCTAACTTCTTGAAGATGTAAGGGGCTGACTCTTGAAAGCCAAAAATGTTTTTTGAGAATATAGTTGGGCATGAACTGCTTTTCATTAACTCAAAGTACTCCCCTGATGTCAAAATGACTAGTTTTCCAGTATGATATGTAGTTTAAAATCAATCACTGTGTCTAGAATTACCTCGCTTTGTTCCGAAGGCTAGGAAGATAAGATGGCCAAAAGGCTAGATTTTTGGCACTGAAGAAAGAAAGAGTTGGCTCAATCCCTGAGGTTGCCCTAAAACACCGACCAAGTTTCCAGAGGTGAAGCATCCTCCTACCTGTCGAAATTGTCTTGGAAGTCTTTCCTGGGACAAACACACACTGATATAATAACAGTCAAAGGGAGCCCAAGCAAACGTTTGTCATATATCTGTCTTTGGACTCCAACACAAAATACTGGCTCTGCATGTACTGTCATATTTGGGGGTACACCAATGCTGAAACTCAGCTTTATGCACTTTAGGGCTCAAATCCTGATAGAAATTTGCTGGTTGTAGACTGTATGCTCATCGATAGATGGTAGATTAAATAAAATGTGGTGTTTAAACACAATGGAGGGGCTGGTGAGATGGCTCAGTGGTCTAAAGCACCTACTT
>NW_004524867.1:1517946-1520013 GCF_000260255.1 Octodon degus | reverse complement strand
TATCCTAACCACTTTGAATACACAGATACAAAATGGACAGCAGTTTTGAATCCGGGCTGTGTATGACAAGATACAATTCCGTCATTTCACCAGGGTGGAGAGAGTCCTGCATTGTGACTGTGCCCAGCAGACTGAAGGGGGCTGGGTGAGAGGTGGTGATCCCTCTGTACACCCACATGCAAGCCTGTTGAAGAGAAATGGACAGAGCAGAACTTTGTAATCTGTACTTGCCAAGCACAACAGGCAAAGAGTCTAGAAGGCAAGGAGCTCAAAGGTAATGCATGTCTGAATTCTGAAGGGCACCATGATTCTGAGCTTTATCTAAAAGGTACTGCACTGGGCGGGCCAAATAGCTCAGTGGATTAAAGCACCTGCTTAGACAAATGCAGGGGCCAGGGGTTCGATCCCTGGGCCTGCTATGCCAGCCCCGCCCCAGGGATGCACTGAGATGGCAATTGAGACTGGGCATGGTGACACACGCCTGTAATCCCAGCTCTTGAGAGGTTGTAAACTGGCAGATCAGGAGATCTAGTAGTGAGACCCTAAACACCCTGTAGACCCTTCCCTAAAAAATAAAATAAAGTAAAAAGGTACTACACTTTCCCAACAAGGATGGGAGAATGATGTAGAAAATTGAGTAACCACCCAGAAAGATGCTTTTTCCTCCATTGCTTCTTGAGGAGGGATGCTTCTTTTTCTTTCTTTATAGGATGACTGAGGTGTAATTTGTATCCTGCAGAACTCATGTGTTTAGTGATGTTTTATCAGGTACTGAGCTGTGTAACCATTACCACAATCCAGTTGGAGAATGTTGGCATCAATGAAAAAATTGGAGGAGTCTGTCCTTTCTACTATCTACAGCCACTCTCCGGAAATCTAGAAATTCCATTTGACAGGGATATTTCCCATCTAGGCCATTCCCCAAGGAGTTAGACATACTTAACAGTGACCTGTGCACACCCATGTTTTAAAAAAACTTATTTATTTATGTATTTATTTATTTATTTATTTCATACAGAGTCTCACTACACAGCTTGGACTGTACTGACCCTCCTGTCTCAGCTTCCCTAATGCTAGGATTACAAGCATGCACCACCAGGCCTGTTTTGGGGCCAGCACAACACTCTTCTGGAGCTGACACAGCATGCAGTACTGGGGATCAAAGCCAGATCCCTTCACTTGCCTGGCAGATGCTTAAGCCACCAAGCTGTCCCCCCAGCCCACACCCATCTGTGTAGCAACACAACACAGATGAAGTAAATCTTGGTAGCAGCCTGCATGTCCCTCAGCAGATGAAGGGATAAGGCAAAGGTGGTAATTACAACCATGGAGTACTACTCTGCCACACAGATGGGAAAACTGGACTCATTTGTAGGAAAGTGGCTGCACCTTCAGACCACAAGGCCAAGTGAAGTAAATCAGATACACAGGCTTAAAGATTGCACCGTTTCTCTTACAGGAGAAACACAAATTGTAAACAAAGATCAAAATATGGTGCCAGCCACATAGCTCAGTGGATTAAAGCACCTCCTTAGGCAGATGCAAGGGCCAGGGTTCGGTTCCCATCGTGCCATGCTGGCCCTGCCCCCGGGGTGTGCTGAGACAACGACTGAGACTGGGCATGGTGGCGCATGCCTGTAATCCCAGCCTTGGGAGGCTGAACACAGAAGGATCACTACAAGTCTGATCTGTATAGTAAGACCCTGTAGACCCTGTGCTAAATGCATTTTTTAAAAAGACTAAAATAGAAGAATGATAATTGCAAATAGAGAAACAGTTCTTTCTCACATGGGAAGGATATCAAGAGATGGAGGAAGGGACAGCGCAGGAGACAAAGCAAGGAATTAAGGTGTGCTATGTGCCCCAGCTCCACACAGGGAATGGAAGCATTACCTCCCTCAAATACATACGAATAAAAATGCAAACGAAATAAAAATCACTCAGCACCAAAGCAGCAGTCATTACTCTTATCTGTGTGTTTAGAAATTTCCCCTGCCCTTGGTTTCTAATATGAATGGAATCATACAATTTGTACATTGTACACTGTTCTCATGTGGCATTTTTAAC
>NW_004524867.1:1513544-1517838 GCF_000260255.1 Octodon degus | reverse complement strand
TAAATAAATATTTTTTAAAAATCGTACTTCATTAAAACACAATGGAATACTATTCTGCCACAAAGAAGCATAAACTTGCATCATTTGTTGGAGAACGAATGTACTGTGAGGCTATAAAGTTAAGAGAAATAAATCAGATATATATACAAGGCTATCACATGGTTTCTCTGACACATTTTCTCGGTTACTTTTCTCTCATCACTGAGACAAAATATCTCACTCCCCAAACTAAGGAAGGAAAGATTTATTTAGCTCACAGTTAGTAGAGGTTTCAGTCCATACTTGGCTGGCTCCAAGGCAGAGTGGCATGTGGCAGAGGGCAGCAGTTCATGGTGGCAGAAAACAGTAAAATGGAGGAGTAACAGCAACGATGGCTACAGAGAGGAAATCTGCCTACCTTAGGTTGTGTTGAGGCTGTCAGCCACAGTCTGGGTGTAGTTCTCACACCCATAATCCCAGCAGAACTCACACCCATAATCTCAGGCTTGGATCATGGACTAATCACAGACTCTAGAAGCCCTCCCCAATAGCTGCATGAGGTTTCGGAGGGGACAGCTAGACACAAACCGTAACACACATGAAACATAACATATAAATTAAAAAGAAAAATGAAAGATAGATGATTTTTGTCAAAGGGGAACAGGACGGAATTGAAGAGAAGAGGACACAGAAAGAGATGATGTTTTATACACATCACCAAATCTTCATGAAAGGATAAGCATTGTGCATGGCAAACAGAGACTAGGAAGAGAGGAAAGAGAAGGAATTACTTTAAAATATCTTTAAGAAAAGTATTAGTTGCCAATTTTAGACATTGATGCACACTCTGGGAGGCTGCTACAAGAGGATTACAAGTTTGAGTCCAGCCTGGGAAACGTAGAAATGTAGGGAGACCATGATTAAGAAACAATGGTGCATGACCAAATTTTTTTAAAAACATGACAGTAGAAGGATCTCCAAATACTCCCTATCAGAATACTCCACTTTTCTTCAAGCACACTGATCCCATCATTCTTTGTTTTTTTAAAACTGGAGAAGAAAAGTATACATTTACAATTATCCAGCTGGACTCAGTTTAGGTGATCCCAATTTTGTTGGCAACATCCAGTGCGTCGTAATCGGCAGCCAGCTGAACATATGCCTTCTTCTTTCCGTCAGGCCTGGTTAAGGTATTGACTTACAAACATCGATGTCATAGAGCTTCTTGACAGCTTGTTTGATCTGGTGTTTTTTTATTGGCTTTGACATCCACAATGAACACGAGTGTGTTGTTGTCCTCCACCTTTTTCATGGCTGACTCTGTGGTCAGGGGGAACTTGATGATGGCAGAGAGGTCAAGCTTGTTTCTCCTGGGGGTGCTCTTCCGAGGGCATCTGGGCTGCCTCCGGAGCTGCTGTGTCTTGGGATGGTGGAGGGTGCGTAGCACTCGTATCTTCTTCTTTGTGTGCCTGTGTATGCCTTTCATCATGGCCTTCCCGGCCTTCAGAGCGTTTGCTTTGGCTTCAGCTTTGGGAGGCGCAGGAGCTTCCTTCTTCGCCTTCAGCACCGTCTTGGTAGAAAAAGTGATCCCATCTTTCTTGCCAGTTTTGGCAGCAGCTCTGGAATGTTCTTTTGCACGTGTCTTTAGTTGCATCCTACTGGTTTGTCAGTGTCCCGAATGGATGCAAAACATGGACTTTTCATGGCTGTTTTGGCTTTCAGAGAGTGAAAGCCACACGGCACCAGAGCCCTTGAGTAAAATGGATGAGGACACAGTCCCACCTGTTTCCGGGCCTGCCTCTGCCCTGGACAGCACCTGACAGCAGCATTCAGTATATTTTTGATCAAACTCACAAAGCAAGACTGCTAGGACTACTTGGCAGAGTGGTAAGGATGACGAAACAAGCGTGTCTGCAGAAAGACACAGTGTTTTAAAGGGGATTGACACACTCTGTCTCTTACGGTGATAAAATTTTTAAGTTTAAACATTTACCTTGTGCTTTGATCTTAACACAGGTGTTAAGACACGTTGGGATGTTTGTCGTTACCTGGATAGACACCCTCCCAGTGAAGGGAGAAAATGTATCTTCTCAAGGGGCTTTATTGGCTATTAACATTCCTGCAGAGTCCATGTTTAAACGGTTGGTGTTTGTCCTGGTAAGAAGCAGATCGATGCAATGGGGGAAAAAATGTCAGAAAGATGGCAGAGTAGGCATGCAAATTTAGTCTGAATCCATATTACAGTTCAGACACGTTGAAAACAAATTAAAGTAATGGTGTTGAGGCAACTCAAAAAATTCAGGAAAAAGTAACGTAGCTGGAGTTATTTACAATTTACATCAAAATAAATTATATGTAATTTAAAAACAGGAAAATACAGGAAACTGCTTTTACTTTTGCTTTTTCTTATTGTTGCTGCTGCTCTTGGTCCTGTTTGGGGAAGGCCTTTGCAGTCACTGGGTTATTTCCAGAAGCCTGAAAGAAAAGAAATTATAAATTCTTGACTTCCAAACAGTGAAATCTGTAACAAGCATGTGGCTAAGCACTCAAAAACACACAGGCACATACTTCATAAGCACTCCAAAAGCAAATGAGAATTCAGAGGAAGAAAGTACTTGCAGAAATATATCTAGTTAAAAGGCCTCTCATGCTCAATTAAGATCTTTTAAAATGAAAAGTAAAAAATGCCAACCAAAGACAACAAGCCGAAGGAGATGTTCCAAATGTACACAGTATGAGCGGCTGGTAAGAAACTGGATTCGGACTTCTGAACGTTCTTCCAGCCCGGCCTGCATGCCTCCTGGTGAAGTCCAGTTCTAGAAAAAGATAAAATGAACAGAAGCTTGTTAGGTGCCTGCAGTAAGAAGCCCTGAACCTTAATGTCCAGTCATGCTTGAACTCCAGTCCCTCTGTGGCTGTCTCTGCCACCAACTCCTCGCTGATGCTCCTGGTTACCTTGCAGTATCTTCACCTAGAATCGCTTGAGGCCTGCTGAGCCAGGACTCCATTCTCTGTTCAAATCTCTTCTTATTTTTCTTCCAACCTCCCCGCTGCTCCTCAGCTATAAATGTTCACTGCAATGTGCTGTGTTCAGAGTTCAGCCCAAGCTTTTTGTCCCTACCCTAATAGCAATAATCCTAATAAAGTCTGTTCCTACCATGCTTCATAAGTGTCATCGAATATAGCTCCCCTTAACACAGATATGTATACAAAATACTCAGTCAGAGGATTTCCTTCTTTCTGTAAGAAGGAAATCGGAAATCACACGAGATGGTTGGATCTGTATAGATTGATGACAGGGCAATTCTGCTTACTGAATCTCATTTATAGTCAATATCCAAGCTGTGTCGTAGCCGCAGAAAGTACTGACTTGACAGGCTGTGAGGAATCCATGCAAGATCTAAGTACCAGTGTCAGGTTTTGTGCATCTGCACCTAAATCGTTTATGATGTAACACGGCGCCTGTTACAAGATCATTATTAAAACTGAGTAATGAGAACCGCGATTTGTTTTCCAGGTTACTAAAAATAATAGCTGTAAGCAAGGTGTTAAAATTAGTACACGACACAACAGCTGGGTTGGACTCATTTCCGAAAGTGATTCTCATATATAGTTTACAAGGTGCCGTCATCCCGCAATCAACAAAATCCGGCAGGATGTAAGCCCTTAAGCTCTGTGACAGATGGGTCCTAGGCATTTCTTGATGTGTTTCATTATGGAAATTTAACAGCAAAAACACTAATAATACTGCTATTAATATAGCGCGTTCCCCCAGAAGCTTCAAACACTTGACAAACATTACATAATTAATGCTTAAATATTACACCAACATCCACAAGAAGTGGGAAGAAAGAAGGGCAGGCAGCTTCGTTGTGGGGAATGCAAGCGCACACACGTCGTACCCAGAGACACAGGGGGAATAGGGGGTAGGAAACCAAGTGGGGATGACGGGGTTCTCTGCTCTTTTCCAGCGTAGTTGTTAGAGCAGATTAATTGTGCCAAATAAGGCTTTGCGTTGTGGCATTTCCACGCATGTATAGAGCGTCATCTCCTATCACCCTCCCGCGGACCCCTTGCCCTTCTGCAACAATTCCCTTTCTGATTTTACATCAGTCTCTTTTTACCCTGAGATTCAGCATTAGAAAAAAAAAAATATGCCGTTCGTGTCTTTCTGCGACTGGCTTATTTTATATAATACAACGATCACTAGGTCCATCCATTTCGTTGGTCCTGGTAGCTGAGCAATACCCCATTGTGTGCCCGTTACAATTGTTCTTCATCTACCCATCTGCTTGTGCCATCTGGATTGATTTCC
>NW_004524867.1:1482366-1505949 GCF_000260255.1 Octodon degus | reverse complement strand
TTGCACTTGCCAGGGAAGTGCTTATTCCACTGAGCCATCTCCCCAACCCCTAGTGTTTCTTTTTGAGGGTCACCCATATTGTGCCATATGTTAGCATTTTGTTATTTTCTATCATGGGGTGCCATTAGGCAAAGACTTCAGATCTCACATCTGTATGAGGGGAGTGCCAAGGCCAATCTTGGATCATTTGGATTTGTATCAAAGGATACAAAGTTTCAGTTAGATGAGAGGAGTAAGTCCCAGAGACTTACTGTGTGACATAGTGACCACTATTAATGATAACGTATCATATGCTTGAAAATTTCTCAGAGAGTAGATTGTCAGTCTTCTTCACACAGACAAAAAATAAATGTGAGATTATGCACATTATGTAGTTTAATTTTTCACAATGAGTATATATTTGCAAATATCATGATGTACTTTAAATATACAAACAGCCTCTCTATGCATGAGTTGCATATACAAGTATTTTTTAAAAATTGCACTTGCACTGGACGTGTATACTTTTTTTCCTTGTTGGCATCATCTGTCCAATGTAGTGTAATACCTCATGCGTGTCACTCACCTATTGCATTAGGAATTAAAGTCATCCAGAGATGACTCAATTTATAGGAGAACATGCCCACCAGTGTGTAAGGCAGGCATCCCTTTGCCTAGGGCTTCTGCACGTGCGAATCTTGGTATCCTCAGGGAAAGTTGGAATCAACCCCCAGTGCACACCATGTTTCCATAAGACACGTGTCTAGTTTTATGACACTAGGATTTGAGGTAACTTTAGAAATTATTGGAAGTGATTCGAAATAGAGAAAAATACAGCCTCTTGGAGCTCACTGTTACTACTTTGGCAAGTGGAGCAAGCGTGTGCTGGACAGAAGGGCAGAGAGAAGATGTATGTAAAGCTGATATGACTCTCTGCAACACAGATTGGAGAAAGCCCTGCTGACGGCAGATACCCACCACCTAGAGATGTAGTTCAGGTCTTGGTGGGTTTTGGCTTTCCTCACGCTTGGAAATCAGATAGCATAATTAGGTTTTATTGACTCAGGCCTGTCATGCAGGGAATGACGGAGAGGTTGTAGACAAAAAGGAAGACATTCAGCAGTAAAAAACAACAAAAGAGTTCTCCAAGGATCAGCAACCCAACAGTATGAGGGCTTGGTTAGCAGTCTCAGGAAGGAAGAGCAATGGGAAGATTCCATTTTTGATGTATAGGAGATGCACCAAATAGCGAGGGGAGGAGAAAGGGTTTTCCAGATGAACATTTCTCAAATTAATTCTGTGTAGTTCTTGTAAGTGTGGCAATGATTTGCCAGGCCCTCAGGTGTCGGTTTAATTTTGTTGTCTTGTGATATACGATTGCAGGAGGGGAGTTACTCCTGAAAAGCCATCAAAACATAATTAAAAAGTTGGCAGAAGTGATGTCTCTTTGCTGGCTTTGTTTATTTTTTTAATAAAAAAGAAAACCCCAGTTGTGCGCAGCTTGGCAAACGAGGACCATAAACCAAAAGAGGGAAACGGCAGACTTGGAAAAATCACACACTGGGGTTCGCCTGGAATGGAGAGGTGGGGCTTGCTTCCAGCCAAGGGAGGAGAGATAGACACAGAGACAGAGGAAGGCACAGATGCAGAGACATGGATCTTATCTAAGACGTGTCTGTCTGTCCTTCCAAAATTCTGTACCATCTCATCCTTTGACCTAATAATAAAGCTTGAAACGTACTAATGACAGCCGTATGTTAGCATAAGAGGGCAATTTAAAGACCATTATTGGTGGAGGCCCCTTGCATGAATACGTGCGTGTGCACGTGTGAGCGTGTGTGCACGTGTGTGTTCACGTCTGTAAGTACTTCCAGATTTTGTATTCCAAAGTATGTGTTCAGGCTTTATTTCATGTCCTACAAATTCTCTGTTTGGCTGCTGAGGCTGAAATTCTGTCTGATTCATTCTTCATCCTCACATGAATTCATATCATTAAGGGAACCATTGATATCTCTTCTGTCTTTCAGTGAAACGAAAACCTAGAAATTGATTAGAACTAAACTGGCTAGGAAGGGTTAAATTGAGGAAGTTTTTAATATTGCTTTTACTGTTTTTGTTATGGGATGACTTGTTTTCAATGAATCACCTTATAATAAATATTAAATAATATCTATAATTCATATTCTTTTCTCTTTATATATATATGTTTATAGATATATACATAGAGCTATGCACTAAAGAGTTCAAATTACTCTAAATTGCTTCTAGCATCATCAAATCCTAAATAAACTGTAGAATCTCCTCCAAGAGCCCAAGGCTTATGAAAATGAGTTGTTCATGTTCTTGCTGACCAGCCTGCTGACAGGCTGTTTACATTTTGCTATCCATATGCAACTGTTGAAGGCATAAAGAGAACTCTTCACTCCCTGGTGAAGCAAAACCTGAGCTAATGATTTGCTGAGAACTTCCTTGTGGAATAATCACTGAGCCTACAAAAATCCTACATGTGTCACATGTGGGCAGGCGGGTGGGTAAAGAAAGATAAGGGTTTGGGGCTTCATTAGTTGGAAACTAAATCCTTGCTTATCCTTTATGAATTTCATCCCATCTCTGAGAGGCCTGTCAGGAAGCATTCACTGCTCTTCGGCTTTGGGGTTCCCAGGACTCAGGCCTTTTATGTAGCACAGGTGAGGAACGTAATCCCAGCAGGGCCCTAACTGCTGGCTAAGTGTGGGCAGCTCCCTAACTCTTCTCCAGCTGTGGTCATATATCTCCATTAGGTGACAGATCCAAGCCTCCAAATGCTTCTTCTGGGAAAAGCTCAAGTTGCACAGAGTGTAAATTTGTTCATCGTCCAGTACAACAGACCAAAACTTTGGATCCAACTTTGACTCCAGTCTTTCCCATCTCATCAAAATCTTGTGTGTCTTCTAGTGCTGAGAACTTCTCCATAAAACAAGTTGCCCTTTGCTTTATAGACGGTGTCTTGGTTCACAGCAGACCACTGGGTCAGCCAGATGACAGGTCTCAGCACTTGACTTAGTTCAGCCCCACCTTCCTCAATGCCCACGTTCTTGCCTCCCCCAAACAGTGTGGCAATGTGATGCCATTGTGGCAGGGGAACTGTATGATGTGACAAACAACACCCAGGTGCACACCCTGAGAGACAGAGCAAACACCACCAAGCAAAAGATGAATGAACAAGAAAGCGATTCTGACGCACAAATACTCTGAGTGCCGTTCTGCATTTCTCTTTCAAACACGCCCTTTCTGGTGAACTGCCCCCTGACTGGGCTCTATCTTGTCTCTTACACAGTGATGAGCAATTATTGCTTAGGGTCCAATGGATGTTGTGATAGTCTAGACAACTGATTTGAGCAAGGATCCCCTGGCACCTACTGCGACATCATCCTTACCTTTCGTACCACGTCAAACATTTCCAAAGTATCTGATGGTTTCTGGGCCCACTTAGAGGAATCTACTTTTCTTGCGGTAGCTAAACTTACTTCACAGATTTTCACATGGGAGATAGTTCTGCCACTTCTACACTGAGGCATCTCAGGTATGTACTTTCAATCTTGAACCACATAAGAAAATAGGTGCAATCATGAAAGAAGTAGTGGAGGCAACAGTTTACATATAAGACTTCTTAAGGTTTCTGAGCATTTTATTCCCTCTGATTTTCATGAAGTTACCTGTAAGCAGAGCAGAGCAAAGCAGTAGAAATATTTTCCTGTTATAATCTGATAGTGAAACTGTAAGGACTTTCTTGAGTGGCCGCTGGTTGTTCTGTATCTACCAATGCAAGCAATCTGGCCCACTTTTCTTCCGAAGCCTAAGAGTTGGTATGATTCCTTCAGCCTTCCAGAGTCCACTCAGAGTAACAAATATCAGCTCAGCATTCACTTTCAACCCTAACCTACAGTTTCCAACATGCCAAGCATCCACTCACCCACACATTGCTTAATGCTATAACAAGGGATTCTTTTGAGATTTCTCAAAAGGCAAAGTCAGGTTACAAACTTCTTCCTTCCTTTCCTTCTTTCTTCCTTTCTTCTACCAGGAATTAAGCTCAGCACCTTGCCCTTGCCAGGCAGGAACTGTGCAGATGGCTATATATCCCCAGCACAAAGTCAGATTAAAGATGAAGATATAACAGTAATCTCTTTTATAACAGTAATCCATTCAGCACCCCACTGTTTCCTCAGTTCCACACTAAGGACATCTCAAATCTCTACCTCATTTAGAAACCATAATTTTTTTCCATGTGTCATCACACCAAACTCTCCAAATTAGCTGTTGATGACCTCCTGTGTGCTTGAGTCTCAAGGAATACCTGAATGCCACCTGTCGACACCTTCTCTCTGTCTGCCTAATATCCAGGAATTTTGGATTCCACTATAATTGCTTTATGGTCTACCTAAGGAGTCTCACAGGCCCTGTAGACCTGTAGTTCCACAGCTGGCAAATATGATCAAGAGGTGGCCAATTGTTTCCCATATGGCAATTTTGAGGTCACCAAAGTGTAATGCTTGCTGTGCTATAATGGCACATGGTAATAAAGGGAGACATAGCTTTATAAAAGTGTGGCTTCAAGACCTGCGACAGCAGACTCTCATAAGAAACTGTCAAAAGCACACATTCTCAGGATCTGCATCAGAAGAGCAACTCAGAAGCTTGAAAGTCATGGGTCAGCAGTGTGAGCTTTAGCCAGCCTTCTAGGTGAGCCCTGGGGATGCTCAAGTTTGAAAATCACAGATGTGAGCCATGCAGGAGAGAGATGGAGATGACAGTGATGGAAGAAAGGGTGCATTTTAAAAGCTCCCTCTGCCAGTTGACATTACACAAGAAGAACGTTTTGCATGACATGACAGAATAAGGATGTTTCTACTGCCTGGGAATGTTCCAAAGGATGAAGGTGCACTGTGGAGGCTGATCCACTGAAAGATTTCCAACACAAGCCCTGGAGTGCTCCACTATCCCATTCAGAGCTCCTAATTCATGTTTGTAGTTGTTTTGCTCTGATTAAGGGTCTGATCTTCACCATGTTTTTCCCCAAGGCTGCATATGGGCAATATATTGTTTAATGTTTCTCATGAGGCATCCTGGCTCACAGGGAATTCATTAAAGGGACAGTGCAGCCCCAGAAACTGTTGCTGGCCTTTTGTAAGGTCCTCAGTGGTGCCGGAAGTAGCTGCATGGATACATTACCTATTGAGTTATCCTGACCTTCATAACAGTTGTAGGAAGAAGAGCAGCCCGCTGATTTCCCAAATTAGCCCACTTGCAGCTAACATCAATTTTGCACAAAGGTTTTATCTCTGGTAAGTCAGAGATTAAGAGGAAGTAGTCACTACCCATGTTTACTTTTAGAAACATGGACAGAAGCCTGCCTCAGAAATATGTACGACCTATATCTCAAATGATCTCCCCTGGATGTGATTTGTGGTCTAGGAAGGTGCTTCCACCCAAAGAGTGCTTGCAAAGAGATCTGTGACTTAATTTTATAGAGAGAAGAAACAGGATCATCAGGTAGGAGTTGATAGAGGAATAGTTACCAGTATAGAACTGGCTGGGCCTTGAGAAGAAAAGAGCTGGCTGCTCTGCCAAGCTACAGATGATGGTAAGAATAACTCAGTCCATCCTGAGACATCTGCTGGGGGTGAAAGAGGAATGTTGCTACTGGTCCACTCACCTAAAGGCTATTCTAATATCTGGCCCATCCGGGCAATGAATAGGAAATATTTACACTCCCACTATTTGGAACTTCATTCTTTCAGAACTCAGGAAGGAAGGATGAGGTAGAACATTCAAAGGTTAATTTCTGGATCTAGAGCACTGTGGATCCCATGATGGTGGGCAAGACGGTGGCCGCTGTGGACCCCAGCTCGGAACAGAGAGCTGTGCTGAAGGCTGGGTGCTGAAGCATCTGGTTTGAGGAGGCTGGTAGGACACAGAAGCAGATATCCACTGTGACAACCATACCGGAGTCATAGATGAGCTGCACAACTTAGTTCTAATGCAAGTAATAAGTACCCTATTTCTACTTATTGCTCTGTGTTGTTTTTCCTCCCACCCCCATCTACAGTAAACTTAATACCTTCAGGAGATAATTTGTATCTCCCCCTTCCATATTTAACAACTCAAAACATTTTGCCAGATGAACTTTAGAACTCAAGAGTAGTTCTGTCTGGGCCAATCTAATGCAAAAGGCTTGGGTGGCTCTGCCCCTCCATCACTGCCAGAGGTCGTGAGGATTTCTTTCTTGGTGTGGCTTTGCTTACTCCTTGAAACCTTGCTCAGATAATGCATGTTTCTGGCTTCTGCAACACTCTAGAGTCTCCATTGCATCCTCGGTTTATACTCACAGCTTCACACACTGTCCTTTCAGGGACACGCTGCCTGGCCTCCCAGCCTCATTCTGCAATATAGGCAGAAGCGCTTCTCACCCCAGAACTCTTGAATTCTTCATGCACCTAAAACTAGCACAGAGATGACTCTAAGCTGTACTATCAGAAGAGAAACAGAGCCATGTTCCAAAACAGCAGCAGCCTAGAGAACTTTTTCAAGATTAGGCTCATAGTGCTCAACAATCTGTGGTGGCAAACACCTATAATCCCAGCACTGGGTAGGCTGAGACAGAAATAACTCTATGAGCTTGAACTGTGTAGTGCACCCTGTGACCAATAAATAATAATAAAAAAATTAGGTTCAGCCATACAAACAACTCCACTAGCACACAGCCTGCTTCAGAGGGGAGGAATTTATTGGAGCTGACACATTGAAGGAGGAAGTGCCGTTTGTTCCTCTTGCAATGTGTTCTTCAAGTCCTGATGACCCACGTTGCAGAGAGTGGAACTATTGGAATCAAATCAGATGCAGGGGGTGTAGCCCGTGACTCAATGCTTGTTTGGAAAAACCGAGGTGTATTCTTAGCCTAGGGTCATCCCATCTACTCTCCTAAGTATTTGATCTCAAATCCTTTATTGAAATAGCAGAAGCTCTCCAGAGTTCTATCTTCCTCTGGCACATAGGACGGGAGGAATTTTAGTACAGGAAAATCTGTAGTCCTCACATTGTCTTTGTCTCTTTGAAAGGAGTGGATTTTCTTGCTCAGCTTTCCCGGTGCCCTCAGGTTAGGTATAAATGAGGAGCTTTACACGAAGTTTGCAAGAGTGACAAGTCAGACAGGCTGCTGGTTGGGGGTGGGGATTCCCACAGAGAAAAGGAGATCAAGCTTGCAAACTTTTGCAGTAAGCAATAAATCATGCCATGGTGTCGAAGGCACATGAGTGTATGCGGGCTGCACAGAGTTGAAAATCAGTTTTTAAGATGCTGTTCACTTCCCTTGCCTGTGCCGCCACTTGCAGAAGGGCTCATGTGGGTGATAGATTCAGAGGGTGACAGTGGCAGGGCTTTTGAGCAACCTCTAACTCTATCCTCTTTTATCCAAAATGCGTCGTTCAGTCTCCTTCAAGGCTAAAAATTTTCAAAGAGTAAAGAACACACTTGGCTTGTCTGCCGGGTCATTGAAACAATGGCATTAGATACACAGGTCTGATCTAATCTCAGTCATGAAAATGTTAGGATCCTGCTGGAAAAGACTATTGCTATGAAGACAAAAGGCACATATTTAAGATGGAGGGGAATTTTTTAATGCTTCTCTGTTTTCCAAAGTTGGTTTTGTGGACCCAGGAAGGCATACCATAAAGGATGTGCCCTGCCTCATGCAAGGCAGTTATCAGCCAAGATGCAAGAAGTGCTCAGGGGGTTAAGATTCTGGGTGTCGAAACCAAGGAAGTTTTGGAGCTTGGAAAATATACTACTTTCTACAAGAAAATGAGCAGTTACAAGCAGGTACAGTAATGTAATGTCTCATTAGGAAATGGCAAATGAGAATGCATTTTTTGGTCACTGTATCAGCACACATGTATTATGGAGCATACTTACATGAAGGAAGAGGGCTCCGGCATCACTGGAACTATCAGTATGTATTTCATCTTGCCCAAAATGTTGTCATGTGCAACATACTAGGTTTGGAGCAAAGTTCTCAGAGTCGTCCTCACGCTATGAGCAGGCAAGAACAGAATTAACAAGGAGGAGACTACTGTGTAGGAGTTGGCTAAATACTGCTTGTATCCACATGCCCCACTGTATAAAGACAATCAATTTTTACTCCTTCCTGGAATAAGTTGTTTGATGTATGGAGCATAGCCTGGGATATGGCGGTGTTTTTAAGATGGCAAATACTGGTCTGTCTTTGTTTTCTGCTGGGAGGAAATGCTCTGAGAAGCTGTCTGTGGAGTAGAGATTATGGTTCAGTGCCTTAGGAGAATCTGCCTGAACTTGGTGTGAATCATGATATGAGAAGGAGCCAGTTTTCATCTCATAAATGCTGCATCTATTGAAGGATGAGTTGGAAGCAGGCGATAAGTTGAAGCCCATCAGTTGATACTCTAGGATTAGGCATATGGCTGGGTCGATGGAGTAGTATCCCCTCTCTCAGGCCCACTGGTGCCATGCCAGCTCTTCCTGAGGGTTGGGAATCTGTGATCCCCGCATCGTTTTAGAAGGAAATCATTGAGTCTTTCTCAGCTCCAAGGCCTGGCTGACAGATTGGGGTGACTTTTCACTGTGTTGCATTCCAGTAGAAAAAATGAAAGGACATTGGGCTTTACATTGGCTTGCTCTAGGAGGGGGCCCCAAATATTGCCCATGGTGAAATTGGTTGCAACATAAATTACTTACATGCAAAACTCACAGTATGGTCCCAAGCCCATCCCCACTTAACTGGTAGGTAGCACGGGCTTGCCTAAAGTTTCATCAGGAGGGATCTGGATTTGAGATGAGTGATTCTCATCATGATAGATGCAGTCCTTTCCAGTGTAAGAGATGTAAACTACCAGAGGTCCATGGCAGAGGTCTAGCTCATAGGAAGTATCTGGTTGTGAGGAAGAACAGAGAGATCCACTCTGTGGGAACAAGCAGAACAGACAATGCTGCTGACAGTCCTATGAAGATTTCCTGCATCTCGCCTTTGGGTGTGGATGGATTGCAAAGCTGCCACGTCCTCCCCACTTGTAATGGGGGACATACAACAGGATGCTTCTGTTAAAAATTGTGACTGTTCACTTGGGCTTGTACCTTAAACTTTCTAATGGATTCCTGTTCAACTCTGCACATAGACAGGTTGATTATTTAAAAAACATCTGTTTACAAACTAGTGATACCACATTGATTGGCCCCCACTTTAACCAGCTGTCCTGGGCCCTGTTCAAGGCTGAAATGCCAAGGTAACTACAACTGAGATATTATCAGGATTCTGAGGTGAGTGAGTCTTGCGGACAGACCATCCCTTACTGGGAAACAGGGCTGCAACCTCCCCGCCAGACATGCTAATGAGGTCACGGTGGGAGGGGAGGTCACCCCAATGCTCAGATGGAAGCAATTATACCAGGTCAGATACCAAACTCTACCCTCAAGCCATAACAATGCTTATTCTGTTTTACTATTATTGTAGTGCCTACTGCTTCTGAGACCCTTTAATTTGCATCCCTTGCTCTTTTCATGTTCGGATTACTTTCTGTTTATAATTCCAGGGGCTAGACAACAGCTCCCCAGCCTGCCATGTTTCACCTGCAGCTGTGGATGAGACCCTTAAGCTTCCCTACCTCAGCCCTTTCTTCTATCAAATGGAGACAAGAAGAAACACTTTTGTGGTGGTTACCCTTAAATGGATCGAGTTGATTGGCTTTAAACTACCTGGTATCAGAGCAAAGCATGCTTATGGCTGTCTCCATGGGACACGGAGGCATGGTCCTGGGGTGGGGGTCAGTGCCTGGTCTTTCATTCCTTCCTGTCCTGGCACTATATCTCTGCTCATTTTCGCAGCCATAGTCAACTAAGCACCTTTGCTCCAGCATGCCCTTCCCCCATGTGTTTGTGCCGTGGAGCTAGATGACCATGTACTGAATTCCCTGGAACCATAAGCCCAGTTACACCTCTCCTCCTTCAGGTGTGAGTGGTTGATATGGTGCTCTAGAGACCAGACAGCTAATTCAACCTTTCTCTCGGATCAGCTGTGAGAAAGGGGTCATGAAGCAGAACCTAGGACCTAGCAATCCCACAAAATATTAGCTCTCACTTTAATGAGATGGATGTTCCTAGGTAGGGACTAGTAGAAATCCCAGAAATAAACAAGAAAAGCTCTGCGGAAGTCCAGAAGGCCCACGCAGTGCATGAGGGCCCCTCCTGGGCTTTGTTCTAGGGCAGAGAAAGCTCATACCAACTTGCATTTGTAAATCATGGGTTGGAGACTAAAAAACGAGCTGTGCTTTGATCATTCTTTGAGTTACGTTGGTTAAAAAATTAGTTCATAAAGATTCATTATCATTATTTTTTCTTCTAATTTTTATTTTAAAGAGAATAAGAAATAAGGACATTACAAACAATACAGAATTTCAACAAACAAGATGACAGGAATTCAATAGTTGTTATTATATTGTATATTGCTGCCTTCTAAATATTTGTCTCAAGGGCTGGTCAAATAGCTCAGTGGATTAAAGCCCCTGCAAAGAGGTATAGGGACGGGGGTTCAATCCCCAGGCCTTCTGTGCTGGCCCTGACCCCGGGGTGAGCTGATGCAGCAATTGAGACTGGGCTTGGTGGCGTGCGCCTGTAATCCCAGCCCTTGGGAGGCTGTAAACAGGCAGATCACTATGACTCTGATCTAGTAGTGAGACCCAGAACACCCTGTAGACCCTTCCTTAAAATACAAACTAAATAAATAAATAATTGTCTCCCTAGTGAAACAACTTGGAGGAGTACATAAAATCCAAAAGGTACAATAAGATTCACGATCTTAATGAATGTTTAGCCTGAATATCTTGACTCCAGGGATCCAAAACACATTTGACCACCCACCACCTTGACGCTGGTGGAAGTGAGACTCTATGTATCAGTCTGGGTTTCACTAGAGAAACAGATATGAAACAAATGCACAAATGTATAAGAGACTATAAGATCAACATACAATGGGCAGCCGCAGAGCTAAATGAGGAAGCGTGCAGAAGGCATCTGCGTGCTGGAGGCTGAAGGTTGTAGCCCAAATTCTGGAGCTCACTGCACTGTTCCGTGCAAGTCCGTATCAGGAGGCTGATGATGGGTCTGCAATGGTGGGCGGAAGAATCTATGCAGGAAGGCTAAAGAGTCCCAGGTGGTGGCTGAACAGTCTGCGCTAGAAGCCAGGAGATGGCACCCAAGCAGAAGGCAAAGAATGAAGCTCCCCACAAGAGGCAGCAATCAGTCCTTCCTCCGTTCCCTTTTGCTGGATGCAGGCTACCTGCCCTAGGGTGGGTCCTTTACACCCTCCATCTCCATGTCCTCTTCTTGCACAGTCTGAGAACGTCTACAAAGTGAGGATCTGAGCCCCCTGCTGAATCACTTGGTTAAACTTCTAAACGTCTCAAGTTGACACAGTGAATCCACCATAGCAATCTGACAGCACCATTATTATTTGGATTGAAGGCAAATAAGCTTTCAATTTAATGTCTTTCATTAGACAAAGATCTAACTTTGCAGTTTTCTCCCCAGTTCTCCTGCAAGAGGAGTTTCACGGGGCATCTATAATTCCGAGTTGGCTTCCCTTCCGTTCTTCATGATGTTCTACACACCTCAACAGTTGGGTTCTGATTGCAGAACCAACTGGAATCTCCTCTGACATTGTACAAGAAAAAAAATCCGGTAAGAACTGCAAATGATCATTTCATAAAGAATATTTTCTGCCTTAATCTGAGAACACTTTTATAGGACTAGCAAAAGAAGAGCTAGTCTTCTGCTATATTCACCTCGTCTGGTCTGGAATCCCAGCCCAGATTTATTCTGCAATCTGTAAGTGTGAAACTGTGGACAGAGATATTGAAATTAGCTGCCCACCAATCTTCCCTTTTTGTCTCTTAAGAGTTTGTATAACTTTCATGATTTACTTTCTGCCGAGGATCAAAAACAAAATACTCTTTTGGTTTTATTTTGGATCTAATTAGGAGCAAATAGAAATCTGTATCAAATACTTATTAAAATAATCGGTTATATACACCAGCGTCTTCCCCAGAAGTTTCTAGCAAGGTTAAGCGGCATATATAATTCTGTGCCTAAATTTGGATATTAGGGAAATACCTAATTTAGCAAGAAATTTAGGAAGTTTGCCAAATTCATTGCACTTTCTAAAGTCTTCCTTGGAGTGTTTTCATGTAGGCTGAGAATGACATCAATTTTCAAATATGTTTGTATACCTCTAAAGATAATTTTCAATAATACATACATCAGTGGGTATATCAGTGACCATCCACAGATTCCACACATTTTCATCTAGGGTTTTCCTAAGAAATTAAATATTGAGAAGCCATGAAGGGTGGTGCTTGCTCTTAACCCAGAATTCTTGAGACACCCGGGCAGGGGTATTATAAAATTGAGCCAAGCCTCCTTGGCCAATTTAGTAGCTTAGTGAGGCCCCACCCGTGTTGCTTTTCTTGTTGCAGAGACAAAATACCCAACATCCAAAGGCAAAGGAGGCAAGCCTGATTTAGCTCCCAGTTTATAGATGTGTCAGTCCATAATTCATCAGTTGGCTCCAAAGAAGTTCATGGCATACAGAAGCTCTCAAAGAAATAAGGGGCAAGACAAGCCGCTTTATGACCCTTATGCTGTATCCAGGTGTCCCGGTTGTTTTTCTCTCATTGCTGAGACTAAATACCTGGCACCCAAAATTAAGGAAGGAAAGGTTTATTGAGCTTATGGTTTGTAGAGGTTCCCATCCATAATCGGCCGGCACCAAGACAGAGTGGCACATAAAGAAGGACACGATTCACAGCAGCAGAAGACAGCAAAAGCAGCAAGAGCAACAAGGGAGGAGAACAGAGAGCAAGCCTCTTTCCCTCCCTGATATTGCACGCAGGCTCTCCGCCCAAGGGTGGATGTAGCACTCACACCCATAATACCAGCACTGAACCGGTAAGTTAAGCAAAAACTGTAGAAGCCCAGCCATGACCACATGGGGCTTGAGATTAGGGACAACATCTAGACATAGGCAATAATTCCAGGCTACTGGGATTAGGGTAGTTGACACTACAATCAATGGGCTGGCTTCGTAATCACACTCCCTTAATCCTAGCATCACACCGCACACCTATCACACACGGTAGCTGTGGCCACCTCTGAAAAAGCCTCACCTAAGATGGCATGAGACTTTTGCGGGACATCTAGATACAAACCATAAGACTACGTTAAATAAAATAAGTAATATAAAAAAGCCAGGAATATCGCTAAATGTGTAGGCCCTGTGGTCAATCCCCAATACTGAAAAAGAAAGGTCCTACCCATTTGGAAACCTATTGCTATGAATAAACAAGTACTATTTATAGTAATCTGACTTTTATCCAAGATAGAAGCACTTAATTTAAAAAAAAATTGGATACCTGTAGAAATAGAATCCAATGAGGCAATGTACTTTTACCATTGTATATGGTGTCCTACGAGTGTCTTCTGATAAGTAAATCAACATTTCGATAATGGCTTTGCTTCAGTCTTTAGGAAATACTGCATTCTTGAATTGCAATTCCAATACTTCAGTCACTTAAAGGTTGCTTTGTGTGCCTGGTATATACATATTTATATTCTTACTGTAATACCTATGTACTACATGTGATATGCATAAGATACATATATTTTACTATATATGCTGCATGTTAATATTTGATATCTATGTTTGCATAAGGTATGTCTCCTATAACATAATACATAAGTAATGAATGCATTAATTGCATTTATTTAATTATATTAAATATCAATGGGTCTCTATAAAGTCATTCAATCTAACTTCTCTGCAGGACTTTTTAGAAAGCTGACAGTACCTGAGGAGTGTCACTGTCACACCTGTTATTCTGTGGTCAGCTGTAACAGCTTTTTTTTTTTTTTTTCATCTGCTTGGCAGAAAGCTTGCTTCCGGCTGCCACATAGAGCTCATCTGTATAGTCAAAGAAAGCAGAAAACCCTTGAAAAAGGCCAAGCGTTTGTGGCATGTTCAGCATTTGATACATTACAAAGGGACGTGCACTCAGGCTAGGGAATTATTGGAGGATCTAAGAGACCATGCTGATACAATGTTTGTAGCACTATTAATCCGCTCCCCCTGTGGGGAGAGCCCCAGGATGAGCTTAAAAGGGTCGTTCCCAGAAAGGTCAGGATGTTTCAAGCACCTCACTTAATTAAAAGGTAAAATTCCTGTTGATTCAGTATCCAAAAGTTAACAAGTAGCCGGGCAGGGTGAGTGAAAGTTCCTGTTCTTCCTGTTAACTGTGAAGAAAATTCAAAGTTTCCTTTTCTCTTTCTCCTCCTCTTCCTTTTCCTCCTCACTTTGTTCCTCCCACATTCTCCTTCTCCTCCTCTTTCTTCTTCCTCTCATATTGGAAAGGAAATTAAAATTTAAATTTTAGAATTCGAGTGAAATTATGTCTTTAAGCTACCCAGAAAAAGGATATTTTTTTCCAAATGCATTTCATGATAGTCCCTGGATTGAGTTCATCTTATATTATATAGCAGAAGAATACATATATTTTCTATGGTTATCATCCAAATATACATATTACAATACACCTCATAAGGTTGTTCCACAAGAGCACTGGCTTTCATATGAGGTAAAAATTTGCAAATTTTGCCATGCACATTTTTCTTTCTTTCTTTTTGCTTCTCTCTTCCTCTTCCTTCCGTTCTTTTTTCTACCTTTTCTCCTTCCTTCCCTCCTCTTCTTTCTTTGTTCCTTCCATCATTCTTTCCCTGCTCTCTTCCTTCCTCCCTCCCATTCCTCCACTCTCATGATCGTAGCTGTTAAACTAATACTCAGACAATCATGCCTAGATGGGTAGTAAACTGTGCATATCCATTAAATAAATAAATGCTCAAGATGTAGCATGAAAAAGTAACACATAACATAACAAAAGTAACACATAACAACCAGAATAGCTCACGAAAGGACACACAGTGCTAAACACACTAAGCAGAAAACACCAACACTGCATAATACATAATCTACTTGTAGATTTGAGGTATGTAAGCACATACGTATGGGAATAAAGGAAAGGGAAATGTAAAATCTAACATCCGTAAGGAATCTTGCCTCTAAAGGTGTCCAAATTGCTTTCCAATGCAATTGTAAACTCACTTTGCTAAAGGAAGCCTTTATACGACTGGGTGAGGATAGTGTATGAGAGAAGTCTAAGTGTCCAGACAGGTAAAATTTGCCTACCCCAAGTGAGATATGGTAGCATATGCAGCTGGGGAGGCTGAGGCAGCAGGACCATAAATTCTACTCCAGCCTTAGGCAACTTAGAGACTTAGTCCCAGTATAATATAACAATAAAAGAAGGGGTCCAAGGGTATAGCTCAGTGCAAACGACCTGGATTCAATCCCAGGTACCTCAATCAGTCACTCACTCACTCACTCACTCAATCAATCATCAATCAATTTGCCAACTCTCTTGAACATTAAACTAAAAGTTCTGCTGCCTTTGAATGTTTGAGAGAAGTAAATACAGGCAAATTAGACACATTTCTTAATCAATTCTATCTGTAGACTTGAAAAGCAAAAAGAGTTACAGGGAGCTACTTTAGCTAAAAACCAAATAAATAAATATAGAGAGTAACCTATAGTCAGAAAAGCATAGGCGTATATAGGGAAAATTATTTTTATAAGTGTATATATTTTGGTGGGGGTGGGGGTCCACAAACTAATTTCTGTGGAGATCGTTCTGGTTTGTGACTAGCTGTCCCCCAAAAGCCTCATGCAGTCACTGCGCAGCTTCTTGAGTTTGTGACTAAGTCATGATCCAATGCTGGGATTATGGGTGTGGGTGCCACCTGCCCTGAGGTGGATAGCCTGAATGCAATGCAAGGGAGGGAGAGAGGTTTGCTAGCTGCCACAGCCCTGCTCCTGCCCTTGCTCCTTGCTGTTTTCTGCTACCATGAGCAGCTGCCTCTGCCATGTGCCACTCTGCCTTGCAGCCAGCCGCGAAGTACTGAAACCTCCACAAACTGTAAGCTAAGTAAAACTTTCCTTTTTTAATTGTAAGTGTCGGGGTTTTTGTTCCAGCAACAAGAGAAAAGTAACCAAGACAGAGATCAAAGTATTCAGTATGAACATACAATGCCTAAATCAGACATGGAGACAGAGATAGATGAATCCCTGAGGAATCCAACTCTCTCCCTCTCTGAAACTCTCTCTTCTCTCTCCCTTGAAATTTTCTCTTCCTCTTTCTCCATTGCCTCTGTGACAGGAAGATCTCATAATGCCCTGCCGTTTGGAAGCTCTGTGTTTTTTTTTGAAAATGAAACAGAGCATCTCAAAAAAACAAACAAAAAGATGAATGACTCGAATAGTGTTAAGCTGCATGCAACCTTGTGTCCTAAGGTTTGAAGGCATGTTATTTCTTCTTCGCTTCCCAAGGAACTTCTTCAGATGGCTGCCCTGCCCGTCTCTGTCTTAGAGGCCCCAGGAAGGGCTGCTCAGTCTCTGGACAAATTTTACTCTGGCTTTGGGACAGTTACAGTAGAGCTGGCCCAGGCTGTATTGAGTAAACCAGCGCTTGCTCCCACAAGGAAGTGCAGATTCTCTGTCATTGAAGTAGACCAAAGAAATGCAAAGGCATATTCTGCTGGCTTCAATTTCTTCATTCCTGCAATCCACCCAGGTTCTCAACAAATGCCTGCAGTGCAGGCTGAGGCTTAGGAAACAGAGGAGAAGAAATCACTCCTATGAGCTTTGAGCTTAAGTTAAAAAGTAGAATATTTCACCAATCCAAACCCCACCATGGTTCCTCCATCCATCCAAACCATTTCTGACCATCAGGCTTGACTTTATTTTTGTATATACGCAGTTTCTTTCTATTGTACCTTTTGGATTTTATTTCCTTTTTTAGGTCCTTATATTAGGGAGACAATGTGCTGTTTACACATGTGGGTCTGATTTAATTCACTTAGGAGTGTGGTCTCTAGTCACATCCATTTACCTATAAAAGCCTGCTGTTTATAAATAGGGTGTGTATGTATGTCTGTGTGAGTATTTGAGGACTTTGTGTTATTTGTAGAGTTTTTTCCCACAGAAAAAATTGAGAAGGCACAGATACTCTCCACATATCCTCTACACCCCTGATACATACACTGTCTTCCAAATTATCAATATCTCACACCATAATGACACAGTTCTTATATTTTGTAGAATAAGTGGATCTCTATTGGTACAGTGTTATCATTTGATTATTGTTGTTATTATTATTACTATTATAGTTTACATTAAGGTTCATTTTTGTTGCCCTAAATTCTAAAGGCTTGACAAACTTAGAATAACAGTATCCACCATCACACTATCACAAGCAATTATTTCCCTGCCACCAAATTCCTATTCTCTCCACTAATCCTTGCCCGCTCAAATCCCTGGTGACGTCCGATCGTTCTTTTTATTAACACCATACGATCTTCCAGAATGTCATAAAATTATAACTATTTTATAGGAGTTTTACTGATTTGAATTTTAGGAGACAAACTCCTTATAGAGCTGTAGAAATGTTTTGGGTTTCCAGGGGAAGAAAGTCACAGAAAGTACGGAGCATTCTCTGCAGAGTACTTGCCTAGGGTTGACTTAAACGATAGGACCTTTTATTGTCTTATAGAAAAAAAAAGAAGAAGAAAAGAAAGACCCAAATCATATTTTCCAGAAAGATGAGAGTCATAACTTGTGTGGCTTGCAGGGATGTTCGATGTTTGGTAGGTTGGATCTGGTTTACGCCCTCTTCAATTATGAACTCCATCCTGTGAAGAGCATTTTCTTTGTCCCAGTTTACCACTAGCTCGGACATTTTTACGATGATGGCTTCCCCAGGGTCTCTTTTCCCCTTCGTAGGCTCTATTGCAGCAGATTTTAAGTTCACAGACCTTTCATCACCTAATAGCAATTTCTTAGGGATGGTGCCACCTACAATATCAAATTATTGTCATTAAAACCAGTCTGTTTTCATGGGGGGGGTGGACATTACCACATTATTTTGCAAAGAAGTGATTCCCAGACACATAAGTCACAGCAGCCCTGACAGAAGACGAAGAGCAAAATAAAACTGCCTGGCATCCATGAAAAAGGTTTTCCAGAAGCCAGCAAAAATACAGCTGAACCTTTTCAAATGGCAGTCTCGGCCGCTTAAGCAACCAAGACTGGAAGAGCCATTGCGTATCTTACTGCCCGAAGCTCCCTTCTTAGAATGCTGTTTTATTTGCTGCCTTTAAGAGCCAAGTAGCCCATTTCAGGAAAGAACGCAACTTTACATGAGCTCTTTTGAGATAGGTCTTGAAGCTTCGCCAAGGCTCTTGTCATTAGCATGCCACTTAAATTCCCTTTAAATCGGGAGCTAAGGCTGAGAAAGGATGACAGTTATTCTGCTTTGCAGCTTTGGGGCAGCACGGGGAGTTTTCCCCATAAAAACCAGGGCTTACTGAGCCCACAACAGTCAGACAGACAATGAGAAAGAGACAGTGCTGGTCTCCATCGGGGAGAGAGAAGTTACAGCATCTATTCTGATAGCTTACAATGTATGCGTGCCAGACCTCCCCGGTTAGGAGAATCAAAGATGTCCTTTCACCGCTAGCTGGCATCCTAAATACTCTGCATCAATGCCAGTCCATGCATTTTTATCTGTTGTGCTTGAGTTATTCATAAGACCAGAGTAACGCCAAGCCGGACAGAAAAGCGATTCTAGAAAAAGCAAAGAATAGCAAGTAGCTACCATGAAAGAGAAACAGTGAAAGGAAGTCGAGTCGAATCAAGAGAATTATAATTCTGTAGCCAACAAAACATGAGACCATTCTAGTGAAAATTTCTATCTCACTGGCTTAGTCCTCTAAAAAAAAATGTGACTGAAAAAATGTATTGCGAAGCAGGGATTTGATGAGTGGTGTTTCCCCACCTATGTCTTTAGTAATTATGTTTCTTTAGGGCTGTTTCATCCTGCAAGTCATAAATCATCACTTACAGCGAAGTAATGGCCGTATCACGTGGTGCTTCAAGAGGAACACGAAGCTTTCTGCTTTACAAATGAAGGCAAAGGGCAGCTCTTGGCTTTAGAGCAATATATGTGGATGGGAGAAGAAATGTCCAGTCTGCAGGCCGCACCAAGATTCTAACCCAGGCTTCAGCAGATTTTCTTCTCTGTGAAGAGCCAGACAGGACATAGCTCAGGTTTTGTTGGCCAATAATGTGCATCCTCAAACGACGCGCCAGGAAAACAGACTAGCTTCGCGCTGCCCGCCGGGTTGCTTTTTCACAATCTGTTTTCTAGACCCATCATAGAAATGAAGTGTCACTGCCCAGGCCACTGCCCAGGCCAGCGCTGAACATCAGTGAATGTGCAGCTCATAACTTCCAGGAACTCTTTTGTAAAATAATTCCTGAGAGTTCATTCTGTATCTGTATATGCAAAATAGTTAAGGTAGACATACAGCTACTTTCGCTTAATTCAATGAGAAGAAAGGTTTGTACTAACAGTGTTTGGACAGGATATCCTGTCTGCATCTTGTACTATGAATAACCACTAAGAAGACAACAATATGCAATGTATTAATTATTAAAACTGTCCTACTAATCAGTTTTGAAACTGTCTCATTGCTATTTGTTTCTCAATAAAATTAATTTAAAAAAAAAGAAAGTCCCTCCCTATGTTTCTGTTTACATACGACTTGATTTTTGTTTCTTTTCTTTTCTTTTTTGCTTCTAAATGTACTTATTTATTTATGTAGTACAGGGTCTCACTACGCAGAAAGGACTTGTAGTGATCCTCCTGCTTTCAGCCTTCCCAGCGCTGGGATTACAGGTGTGCATCACCACGCCTGGACTTGGGGTAGGTACAGCATGTGGTGCCAGAGATAGAACCCTGGTCCCTATGCTTGCCTAAGCAGGCGCTTAGTCTGCTAAGCTATCTTGCTGGCCATTTTGCTTCTCATTTTAATGCATCCAAGTTAAGTATGCGTACATCCTTACGGCTTTGCATGTATTGGCCCATTGGTTGATTTTATTAAAATTATATATATGCATATATATATGTATTATGCATACACAGATCATATGTTATTGTATTAGCATTCTCTATAAGAATAGAATCAACATAAAATATATACAGCATTGTGCAGAGGGGTTTATTAGGCAGGCTTACAGGATCCAACACAGAAGAGTGCAATGGCCACAACTGGGAATGGAGTTGGAAGACTCCAAAATGCCTGTGCCGTGCACCAGAAAATGGAGAATTCAGCGGTACATGAAGGTCCGAGGTCTGGAAGCTCACTGTGAATTCTCACTAGTTCGAGGCTGTGGCGGATGACTGAAGCATCTGCAGTACACAGGTAAGGATTTCACACCGTCTTCTTTCACACTGAAGACACTGGTGACCAACATACAGAAGAATTATAAAGACCAGATACCTCATCCAAGAAAAGAGAATCGCTCTTTCTTTCCCTTTTAAACCCAGTCATGACAATCCTATTGGTAGGGCTTGGTCCCTCCCCTCACTTTTAGTGGGCTGATCTGCATGTTAGTCATCCACAGACACACGTAGAGCTTTACTCTTCTGCTTAGTGCTTCTTACCCAAGTTAGATGACGTGTCACCACTAGCCGTCATAATGTTCTTTCTCTGAATATTTGATTACAAATATTTTCTTTCATTGATAAAAATTCCTTGGATGTTAATTTTTTTTTGTACTCTCTATGCCATCATGATTTATTTTATTTTATTTTTATGAATTTAATGTACGGTCTACAGGGTCTCACTATGTAGATCGGACGTAGTGATCCTCCTGTGGTCAGCCTCCCGAGCGCTGGGATTACAGGCACGCAACACCACACCCAGTCTCCATCGCTGTCTCAGCGCGCCCTAGGAGAGGGGCTGGCACCACGTGGCACACCAGGATCGAAGCCCGCCTCCTGAGTTCTGCCTAATCAGATGCTTTAGTCCGCTGAGCTGTCTGACCAGCCCCATCCTGATGTGTTTAAAGTCAAGTTCTTTTCCTTAAAAAAAAAAAAGAAAAAAAAAAAAGTCTTGATTTAGGTGTTGTTTGCATTATATAGGATGAGGGGGGAAAAAACCACATGGTGGAATTTAAAAATGATAGAGTAGGGCAAAGACATTTCTCCAGGTATCTAAGAGATGTGCCGTTGTTTACATTTTGAAAGGTTATACAAGTGTTTGTTTGCTTTTATCTCTTTGTAAGTGTTTTTGCCTTCTTTGGGATCATCCTCTGCGTGTGTGCTGTGATTGAAATTGAAGAGTGTTTGTTGAAACACAATGACAGTGGATTGTGGACCGCCAAGGGCATTTCAACTTGAAAAGAGACCGGAATAAACAGACAAGAGGCACAGAGTTCCCTGCTTCCAGGGAGTGGATTAGTGCTTTGTGTTGTTGCATACCAGTATGTATTCAAAAGATTTAAAAGATCCCGGATCAATGAAGACAAAGATTATTCTCAATAGTCAGTAGCTTAGCTGCAAGGATAGTGTGACATGCTCTAAATGTTAATGAGGGCTGTACAACACAGTGAAATTTCAGAGGAACCATCAGATCAAGAGCTTTTCCACAGCAGTCTAGAGAAATTCTGTGCATAACTTCAACTATTTATTTATGACATGTATTCATGTGTCTACACGTGTGTGTGTGTGTGTGTGTGTGTGTGCGCGCGGTCAGATGTTATCTATATAAGATTATGCACGCCAAATACTTATCATGGACAGTTTCTGCATTTATACTCATGAGCCACTTCTGTAGACTTTAACACAATTTTGTTCAACGCAAGGTTGTGAATTGGCCTTAAATCTACAGTATTCAGAAATCATGACCCCACCCCGAAACAAAAAGGGCGGAAATTTGAAAACATCTCAAAGAACCGTGTTTCTGACAGTGTGCATGTAAGAAAGAGTCATTGTTTGGAGTTTTGCAAGGTAAACACATACAGGACATATATTTTATAAGACTATTTTATAATGAATCACATCAAGAGTGCAGGAAATCTGTCCACACACTAATGACCAAAGAATCCAGCGAAGGGCCTGGATCCTAATATCGTGCATGAGCTCAGCTGAAAACCTAGAACTCATAACACTGCCTCCCACAAGTCCAGGTGGAGGCCTAGAGTCCAGGACAATGTCCGCTTCACGGATCTGCACTGGAAAGGCCCAAAGGTCAGTGGTGGATGCTAGAAAGTCGTTCCCAGCAGGATAAGTGATCTGTGCTAGCTGGCTGAGGGATCCAAACTGGAGCCAGGAAGCAACGCTCAAGGTAAGAACCAGAGCGCCCCCCAAAAATAGCGCAGCCATTCTCAGCAACAATAAGGTCCCGAGCTCCTCCAATGAAGAGAACAACAGAGTCCATATCTGGAGATCCAGCGTCAAAGGCTTCCCCAGAAGATTGAACCACGCGCCATCTTTCCCTCCAGAGCCAGGAAGTAATGCTCAAAGTAAAGACCAGAGCTCCCCCAGAGTGAACCATAGCCATTCTCAGCAACAGTGAGGTCCCGAGCTCGTCCGACAGTGAGACCAGCTGAGTTTCTGTCAGGAAAGCCAGCACAACCAGCTCCTCCACAAGAACCAACAGCCCCAGGAGCACCAACAGCTCCCAGCAGTACCTAACTTCCTTCCTCTCCAGTTCTGCCTCCTACACTGCTGGTGGCGATCCTCAGTGGGCCTCTCACACCCAGCACCACGCTAGTTCATTTCAGCTGAGTTTAACGAATCGACCACCGGTTGGCAATTCGCCACAGAAAGTAGTATAAATGATTTCTACTTTTTTCTTTCCTTCGCAGTACTCAGATGGTCTTTTATGCCCCAGTGGCAAACCACAGTCTTGGGAGTTTGGACTGGAAATAAAAAGGAAATTATGCCAAGTTTTCTGTATTCCTTTTTGGAAAATAGATCTTTCTTAGAAAAATAATGTTAAGTGAAATAAATTAGGCACACAAGCTTAAATATTGCATGATTTCTTTATAAGAGAAACAGAAAATGCAAATAAATGAACTCAGACAGAAAACTCAGACATAGATCTTTAGCAAAAGGAAGTTGAACCAGGAGACCAGAGTGGAAAGAGGAGGAGCAGATAAAAAGAAAAGAAATAATGCACACAACATCCATGCAGCAACTCTGCACAGTGAAGTGCACCATAAGTGCTGCAAACATGCACTCAGAAAAATAAAAGTTAGAAAAGATTGCAAACCATCCGACAGGTACTAGCAAGTAAAATAGGCATGCATGGCAGGTGCTTCTGAGGGGGAAGACATTGAAGAATCACAGAGGGCTTATTGTTTCAGCTGACTGGTTTCGAGCAGACCCCACTGTGATCACCCTTCAGGAAGGTTTCCCCTCTACAATTCCCTTCAAAATGCAGACTGTAGGGCATGGCGTCCTGCCTGCTTAGACCAGCTCGGTTCTAAAAATCTTGCATACCTGTATCTGGTAACAGGAGCAACCAATCTGATGACACCAGTAAGTAATGTAACAACCATGGTTCATTTTTCCTTTTTTTTTTTTTTTT
>NW_004524867.1:1477780-1481968 GCF_000260255.1 Octodon degus | reverse complement strand
GGTGCTTTAGACCACTGAGCCATCTCACATGTTTCTATACTTGTCTTGAAATGCTGCACCATTTGGATCGTTTTATGTTTTGCTTTGTTTCTGTCTTTGTTCTTGTTGGTACTTTTTTCCTCTTTAGAATAAAAATAAATAAATAATAAAATGAAATGCAGCTAGTGATAAAACCAACCTCATTTTATCAGTTGTCTTGCCCAGCCAATGAATTCACACATATACAGTGCTTCCAAGAGTCCGGCCCATCGTTCTCGTAATCAGTCATTCTATTCCATGTATGGAGCTGCTGCTGGAACTACATTCTTGTTCTTCCAGCAATGGAGACAGAAAATGAAAGACAGATGTTGGTCAGCTTGCCAAGCATATAGCTATTCTTTAAAAAAAAATGTAGGGGGACAACCCACTCAGGCCCCCCTCCTGTCCCTCTCTTGGACAAGAGCTGCTTTCCCTCAATAAATATATTCTGCTCATTTAGAAAAATGTATTTAGTACAGGGTCTACAGAGGACCTCACTACACAGATCTGACTCATAGTGATTGTCCTGTTTTCAGCCCCCCAAGCACTGGGATTACAAGCATGCACCACCACGCCCAGTCTCAGTCACCATCCCAGCACACCCTTGGGGGTGGAGGAAAGGCATGGTGCACAGGGGATCGAACCCCAGCCACTGCACTATGCATAAGCAGGCACTTTAGGCCACTGAGCTATCTGGCTGGCCCCACACAGCTACTCTTCAAACTGAGTTTGATGTTCTCTGGACAATGACCATGACGGTGCACGTTGGCTCCACCTACGCAGGTCGGGAGTGAGGGACACTTCTGTGATATGCAGACAATGGTGAGTCTGATATAGACAGTACCCCCAAAATACATTTAAGGCTGAACGAGAACATATGTGCCCAAGAACACCTGTTAGTGCGTTGTGCTTTGGGAGGAGTTCTATGCTCTTCCTTACTGTAGAGATGGATGGAAGAGTCTACCATATCCTGAGGAAATAAACATTATTTTTTGCTTACAGTCTGGCCTTTACACTTTTTGGGTATGTGACTTTTTCTTTCTTTCTTTTTAAAGAATACAAAATAGCAATAGGAAAAAGCAGCAGTAGAAATGATACAAGATTTCACTAAATGGGCCGGCCAAGTAGCTCAGTGGATTAAAGTGCCTGTGAGCAGGTGCAGGGGCTGGGGGTTCGATCCCCTGGATGTGCTGAGATTGCAAATGAGACTGGGCATGGTGGTGCGCGCCTGTAATCCCAGCCCTTGGGAAGCTGTAAACAGGCATATCACTACAAGTCTGATCTAGTAGCAAGATCCTGAACACCCATAGACCTTTTCCTAAAACACAAAAATAATAAAAAAAGGTTTGACTAAACAAAATGCTTTCTTCAAATTAGTCGTTCAGATTACTAGACATAGACATGCAAGATTCATTCAAAGGAAATCAAAACAAAACAAAAACAAAGCAGTTAGAAGAAATTCAAAAGAGGAAAAGAACAAGAGTGAAAAGAAAAGAAACAAACTTAAGCATTAACTGCTCCTTTCAAAAGAGCAGCAGAAATCGGCAGTACAGTTTTCCAAATTATTCTGCATACATACGTAACTTTATCTTTTTCCCTTCTTCCATTTGTCCTTTTCCTCATCCCAGGTTTTCCTTCCCATTGAATAGATTATTTCCACTCCTCAGCACCTGTTGAATGCTCTAGATTTTAACTACTCTTTCAGGCTCTCCCACTCATGAGATAATATGATGTTTGCACATGTGGATCTGATTGGGGCCAGGGAGATGGCTCAGTGGAATAAGTGCTTCCCTGACAAGCACAAGGACATGAGTTCAAACCCTGGTTCCAAAGGGGGGGGGGAAAGACTTGCTAATGTTTCAGACATTCAGCTAATAATTCCTATGACTATTAAGTAAATACATGTGGATCTGATTGATTTCACTTATCAATAAACTTTTACGTGCAGCCCTTATTCTTTTATTTTTTTAATATTTTATTCATTTTAACAAGAAAAAAAATAAATAGCAATCAAACAGTTTCAAAACAGGTTAGTAGGACAGTTATAATAATTAATACATTGCATATTGTTGTCTTCATAGTGGTTATTGGGTTATTTTGCTGAATTCAAGTACCTACAATATTTGCACTGGCATCAAGTATGAAAAGGTCTTTTAAAGAGTTCTCCAAATACAGCTTCTCTAACGGCAATGGAACACCCATCTCTGACAAATAAAACAAAAAAGGGGGATATAAAGGAAAGACCATTTTGCAGTGATATAGATAGATAGATAGATAGATAGATAGAGATGTAGATATAGATAGATATAGATATAGATATAGATATATAGATATACAGCTACTTTCTCCTAGCTCAATGAGAAGAAAGGCTTGTACTAATGTTTACACAAGATATCATGTCTGCATCTTGTCTTCTGAAGCCCTTATTTGGACACTGAGCTCATATACCACAGCCCATCAGCCAAAGAAACAACGCAGTCATTCATCAAAGTGCCCCAGAATCACACTCAACCTTTCAGGAAACAAGGGAATCCCCAAACTGTAAAGGAAAATAGCAAAGAAAAACTGAGGAGATTTGCAGCCGTCAACTGGAAGAGACAGGTAGAGGACAACCTCTTGACTTTAAGCCTTGAAAGGAAAGTAGCCTGAAGTGAACCGATGTCAACCAATCCACTTTTTTGTGTTAGTATTCAAAGCAATTTTTATTTAACCCAGAAAGGCATTTAGAAGTTACACCTCTATGAAGCACCATACGATGTGTCGGAATTCTTGCATGCATGATGAGATGTCCAAAACGGAGTAAACACATCTATTTCCTCCGACATTCATCATTTCCTTTGGGTGGGAACAATTTCTGGTAGGTTTTTGAAATATGTAGTACAGGATCACCACCTGTAGCCACCCTCCTAGCACATTAGAACACCTTACGCCTATCCAGCGGCCACGCGGGGTCTGTCTTTGTTGCCCAGTCTTGCTTTTTGCATTATTCTCTTGGCCTGCGGCAGTGACAATTCTATTCTTCGGGAGCTCAACATTTTATTCTATGTACAAATAAGACCTTGTAGTCCCAGCCTTCTGTACCTGGTCTACCTCACACCACATAATATCCTCTCGGCCCATTCCTGTGGTCAGAAAGGACTGGATTTTATCCACTTTCTATGGCCAGACAGTGTTTCATTATACATGTTCCATATTTCTTAATTCATTCCTCAGTCGATGGAGACTTCTGTCCACCTTTTGAATTATCCCGATTTCTTGTTTCCGTTCAAGCTATGTTACAAAAACCAGCTGTCTGACGTTCCCGAAGGAATACCCTTCTACACCTAGATGAGATAATGTCCAATCTGTGAATCACTAATAAAAACAAATTGGATCATTAGATTCAATTTGTTGGAATTTGGTTCTTTAAACACCTGCTAACTGTTAAGTTGGAAGAGGCCCATCATGGGCATCCCTCTGGTGAGAGATAGGCTTACTGCTCAGACACCTCCAAGTGCTACAGTGTCAGCGTAAGGTCTGCACTCAAAGGAAGGGCCGGGGGCAGACAAGACAGCCAGGAAGGGCTTCCAGATGCTGAGAGAGCTAAAGTGGTCAACTCGTCAGGTTTCTCTGGAGAGTTTCTGCAGGACAAGCAGCCGCTAGGTGACCCTCAAGGAAGTGCTACCCAGGACAAAAGAGAAGCCAGAGGGGATATATTTTTCACCCTGCTATTACTTCCCTTGTTGAATTAATAACACACACACACACACACACACACACACACACCCTTCCATCGAAGCCACCCATTCCTAGATATGGAGATTGAGGCATATGCATAACCTCTTATGTTAGAATGAGACACACAAAGAATTTTTTCTCTCCCAACAAATTCCAAGCCAGACAAGGCTAAAGTACAATTATCCTTTGTCAAGAAATAAATGAATCCATACACACACCTACGCAGAACCACATGCACACCCATGCAGGTACATAGATCCGTACGCAAGGTGTGATCCAGGAAACTTAGGGAATCTTTAATTTTTTTAGATTGCCACTAATCCCTTTCAAAATAGTGCTGCTCACTTTAAACATGCCTATCTCATCGTTCTTGCCACTTTCTGGAGCAGTTCTGGAAGTGCTCTTTTGGGACTGTCTTCAGCTACGACGTGGTGGGTTCCTCAGTATCCTGAA
>NW_004524867.1:1464530-1476435 GCF_000260255.1 Octodon degus | reverse complement strand
TCTGAAGAGCTGGGATTACAGGCACAGACCACCACTCCCAGGCTCAATTGTAGTCTCAGTGCACCCCGGGGGTGGGGCCGGCACAGCAGGTCCAGGAATCAAACCCCCACCCACTGTGCTTGCAGGTGCTTTATTTTTACTATTTCATTTTTAAAATAATTTTATTGAGAAACAAATATCAATGAGACAACTTTACAACTGATTACTGGCACATTTTCAATAATTAATATATTTCATATTGTTGTCTTAGTGGTTATTCATTGTACAAAATGCAGACATGATATCCTGTCTCAAACACTATTATAACAAACCTCTCTATTCATTGAATTAAGAGAATGGAACTGTATATCTATCCTATTTTGAGTACACAGATTCAAAAGGGTCATTCATTTCTATCCCACTTTTTTGGTTAATTTTGTCAGAGACGGGCATTCCACTGTCATTTAAATACTGTAGGTGCCTGAATTCAGCAGAATCTCCCAATACAGTCCAGTAGTCCATAATAGTGGTGGGTTATCCATAGGACTGGCAATGTCAGAAGTTGTTTACTTGAGCCTTTTACAGCTCAGCATATTAATGTGGCTTTACTTTTTATACTTCATTTTCCTACTTTTCTGCTGGATGGTCAAGACCAAGATTAAGCAAGACATATATAATAAGAAATGTAACTTTTGTATCTGATAAGGTCAGTCAAATCCCCTTAGGATTTAACCTGAAACCCAATAATGGAAGTTGTAGATCTTTTGTCAGTGTCAGCCATGTGGATGAGTGATGGCCAATGCTTGGCCAATGTGCTCTCTGTGAAAGCCTGAGAGAGTGTTTTCTCTCCATGTGACTCTCCTTAGGCACACTCTACATCGTCAATCACTTTCCTCTGTGGCCCCATAATCTCCTTGATCAGAAAATTTGGGACACAACTGAGTTACATAATGTTACAGTATAGGTTCTCCCATGTCCTGAGTCCTCACTGACCTTGAAAAACTCGGGCCGAAATGTTGTCTGTCCTTGCAGCCCTTCAGGTGCTTTAATCCACTGAGCTATTTAGCCAGCCCCAAAGGTTTATTTATTTATTTTTTTATTTTTTCCAAAGGGACTTTTTTTTGGTCTTATTTTTACTATTTTCTTTTTTGGTACCGGGACTCGAACTCTGGGCCTCGCGCTTTTTGACAGGCAGGCGCTGCTTCGCTGAGCTACATCCCTGGCAATCATTTTTTTAAAAATGTAAGCCTTGATGTTATATTCTGATTACTACTCCGATGCAAATAATCACAGAGAGGTAACAGGCACAGAGCACAGTTTACACCCAGTGCGTCAGAGTCATGTGGATGGCGGCATGGTTTGATTTTGTCTGAGCATCTCCCGAGGGTTCATGCACTGGAATTCAGTTCCCACTGTGAGGTATTAGGAGGCTGAAACTCATCCAGCTGTGGCAATTTAGAAGTGGGCCTTTGGGAGGAGGATAAAATAAGATTTTCAGGGTGGATCCCCCATGGTTGAAGCCGGGTGTCCTTTTAGGAAGAGAGGGTGTGACAGATATAGGCATACCCTGCTTCTCAGTGGTGTCAGATATCTGGTATCACCTCAAGGTCACTAGCAGAGGCAGTCCTTTGACCTTGGGGCAGAGCTGTGAGGCAAAAGAAACATCTTTCCTTTATAAAGTACCCAGCTGTGGGCGTTTTATGATAGTAATGAAAAATGAGCTAATGCACAGGACGTGGGCTCTTAGGGAAAACACATTGGTTTTGTTTTCCACACCAGGCATAGCAGAGATCCCTGTGGAGACTAGCTCCCTTTTCATTTTGACACCCTAAGTGTCTGACATAGAGTTGTCCTTAGAGCACACAAACGTCTCCTGGGAGATCTTTACAGAGACACAATTTCGGGATCCGTTTCCGACACATGGAGCCAGAAGCTCCGTTCCCTGGGCCCTTGGGAGATTTCTGTGCCTACTGGTGTTTGAAAAGCCCTGCTGTAGCTGATGATCAATATGCATCTATGTAAAGAATGACTAAATTAATGAATAGATGAATAAAAATTGACTAAGAAGCAATTAAGAAGTAGCTTCTGTAATGTCTGTCTTTACCCTTCTGCAGAATGCTTAAACAGAGAGGCTGAGGTTTGGGCCATCTCCTCTCTCTCTCTCTCTCTCTCTCTCTCTCTCTCTCTCTCTCTTTCTGTCTCTGTCTGTCTCTCTCTCCTCTCTTCCTGTCTCTCTCTGTCTCCATCTCTGTCTCTGTCTGTCTCTCTCTCCTCTCTTTCTGTCTCTCTGTCTCTCTTTCCCCCTTCTCTCTGTCTGTCTCTGTCACTGTCTGTCTGTCTGCCTCTCTTTCTCTCTCTCTCACTCCCTTTCTGTCTCTCTCTCCTCTCTTTCTGTCTCTCTGTGTCTCCATCTCTGTCTCTGTCTGTCTCTCTCTCCTCTCTTTCTGTCTCTGTCTCTCTTTCCCCCTCTCTGTCTCTCTGTCTCTGTGTGTCTCTCTCTGTCTGTCTCTGTCACTGTCTGTCCATCTGTCTCTCTCTTTCTCTCTCTCTCTCTCTTTCTGTCTCTCTCTGTCTCCATCTCTGTCTCTGTCTCTCTCTCCTCTCTTTCTCTCTGTCTCTCTTTTCCCCCTCTTTCTGTCTCTCTCTGTCTCTGTGTGTCTCTCTCTGTCTCTCTCTGTCACACACACACACACACACACACACACACACACACGAAGCTTCTCTTAAAGACAGACCTGCCAGTTCCCCACTCCTCTCCTTAATAGAGGGACAAGGCCCTGAAGTGAGAGCCAGGCTCTTTCTTCAGGCCGCCTTTGTCAGCTGATACATGGATGACAGTTTACTGAGCTCCCGCGAGTACCCTCTGTGGCCACTTTCATACAATCTTCTCCTTTGAATCCAGTGCACCTCTGTTTTCGTAATTCCTGTCCTATCGATCCTTGGCCTTGTGCCTAAGATCAAGTGTATACCTCCCTTTCTGTATCTGTCTATATTTACAGTTGCATGCCTGGGATTCCTTCCTATCATATTCCATGTCTTCAATTTTAGTTTATGACTATGTAATAAGACGGCTCACGCCCGCGGTTTTCTGCAGACCATCGGCGGGGTATTTGTTTAACACTCTGCTTTATCTTCATTTACATATAACCTCCAAGCATCAATGGTTTCGGTCTAATGAGATACCCATAATCTTGAGCAATTAATCTGATACTTCTAACAAAAGCCTCTGCCGCAGAATGAGCCCTTGTGTTTCCTGGTTTTGGTGGAATTGCCCACCAGGGTGGGCTCCAGGGCTGTAACCTTGAGGAGTTTGCGCGAAGCAGGTCAGGGACTCCTTCCTCGCATTTCACAAGCATTTACTGAGCCAGGATGCGAATGATGCAGATCTTGTGTTGTGCGCTTGGAGGTTCTCAATAGCGTGGGGAGTGAGGATAGACTGGTAAGTGGTAGATCACAGGGCTATAATCGACGGGCATGTAAAGTGCCTCAGAAGAATACTGGCAAGGACTGTGCATTTCACCTGGACACATTGGAGAAGAGATTTTTCCAGTACCATTTAGGACAGACTTTAAAAGATCAGGGTGAATTTACCTTAATCTTCTCTTGCTATGCAGACCACAGAGGAAATCTCCGATCAGCTTTGTGCCAGATCTCTAGCTGGAGTTGTACAATTCCGCCCACGATGTGATTTAAAGGAAGATATTTTTTTGCGGGTGGGGGGGTCCATTTCACTACCCATGGCCATCAGTCAGGAGGAGAGGATGATGTTTAAAAACACCTTGGGATATACTGTCTGTTACAAAAATACCACTGAATTCCTTATAAGTTACAGAAATAACTCTGTATCATTCTAACCAAATAAGTAAGTCTCCCATGGATGTTGTTTCTCATCTCCATCTCCACGCTTCATATGTCAACAGAAACGTTCCTGCTCATCTTCCAACTATGAGAGAAACACTTCTCTCAAAAGAAGGGTCTCGGGAATTTTTCTGGCTAATACTTTCCAAACCCTCCATGTTTGCTCTCCTGTCAGGCCGAGGAGTGCATGTACGCATATTTATTTTTATGCCACAAAACAAAGTTCAAGCATTACAAGACATAACTCGGTAGAACAAGAGAAATGCCACCCAGCCGGGCTACAGCTGTGCTGGCAAACATTTTCGGATCGACTCAAAGAAGGTGCTGTGTTTTACCGGAGGAAAATAAGCCGGCTCTTCATACACAGCCACATTGTGGGGAGGGGAAGTTGGAGAAGTGTTCTCAGAGATTTAAAGTTGGTGTCTATCAAACCAGCGAAAGGTCAGTCCCGCCAGCGATAACATGTTCCTTTATCCTTCTGCTCCACAAGACAGACTTCTTCCTAAATGTTTGTTTTCCCTGCTGAGAAAAGAAATGTGTTACCAAGATAGCAGATAAGAGAGCAGTCAAATGAATCGGCTAAATAAAGAGATCATGACTGAGACGGAGCTGGGGAGATCAATCCAGACATTTAGACAGAAACAGCGTCCTGTCCGCAGGGAGCAGAGCCAACCCCAGCATCTACACAATCTTCATTTCCAAGTCTTAAAGAGACAACTTTTTCTGATACGGCCTTTGTGTAAAAATGATGAATCATTCAACCACAGACTAGCAGAACAAATACACAATTTCCAAAGTGGAACATCTGTATTTTGCAAAGAGGCTGCCATCAGCAACCCCGCTATGTTTCTCCCATCAAATCCTCTTGTTTCCCCTGCAGCTGCATACATTCATAGATATTAATTATGAAATTGTTACTATGGAAGGTATGGTAGAAACCATTTTACCCAGGCCTCTCAAGTTAAAAAAAAAATACACTCCATACAGGTAGATTTTATGTGCTTAATGATATGGATTTATTTAGAAGTTTATAATACCTGGGACCAACAATCCGTCTCAGGACAGCGTTCTCCCTTCATTAGAGTATAGATGTACAACATATCTCATATGTTTGGGGGTGTGGGGCTTCCGGAAGTTCATTGTATCCTACGGGTAGCATTTTCAGCTGTGGGTAAATCCATCAATAACTTCACACCCGAGTGTGTGGTTGAAGGAACATGACTTGGAAGAGGGATTCTTTTTTTATTTTTTATTTTATTGAGAAACAAATAGCAATGAGATAGTTTCAAAACCTATTAGTAGGACAGTTTCAATCATTAATATTGACATATTGTTGTCTTCTTAGTGATTATTCATAGTACAAGATGCAGACATAATATTCTGTCCACAAACACTATTTGAACAAATCTTTGTATTCATTGAATTAAGAGAAAGTAGCTGTATACCAATCCTCAATATTTTGAATATACAGATACAAAATGTCATTCATTTGTATCCCCTTTTTTGTTTAGTTTTGTGAGAGATGGGTATTCCATTGCCATTCAAATATTGTAGGTGCGTGAATTCAGCAAAATATTCCAATATAGTCCAGTAGTCCATATTAGTATTGGGTTATCCATAGAAGTGGCAATGTCAGAAGTTGTTGACTTGAGCCTTTTACAGCTCAGCCTATTAATACGGCTTTAATTTTTATACCTCATTTTTATACTTTTCTGCTGAATGGTTAAGACCAAGATAAAGCAAGACCTGTATAACAAGAAATGTAACGTTTGTATCTGTCAAGGTCAGTCAAACCCCCTCAGGATTTATTCTGAAACCGTGTACTGCAGTTTGTAGATCCCTTGTCAGTGTCAGTCATTGAGATGCAGGAGGTGGAATTCTTGTCTCTGGCTCTGTCCTCTTCTTCCTGCTTCCTGGCTGCAGTGGATTCTTTCCCCACCACATCTTTATTCCATGCTGTTCCCGCCTTGGGATTATCCACCATGGACTGAACTCTCTGAAACCATAAGCCAAATTGCAATGATTTTTGCACTCTGTCTCAACAACCGGTAATCTTACTAACAGGCTCATTGTCCATGATAGATTTTTACGACTTGAATTCTTGCTCTGGGTTTTCTTAGCGTATGAAGATTTTCTTTGTCTCATCATCTCCAGCCTGTACTTGCCAGTGGAATATTAAAAAAAAGTGGACATATGAAATGATAGAACATTTTCTCCCACCAGAATGCATCAGGTGTAGATTGGGTTCATGAATGTCTGAGGTGCCAGCAACGTAGCACTTGCCACTTCTTGAGCAGCTCTGTCTTGTCAATTGCATAAATTGATGTCCAGATGTTTTCTACACATAGATTTAGGGAAGATCTTCTCACCTTAGCTAGCCCCCATTCGGGGCAGGATGATTTTCTTCTGTCAGCCTGCCCCATGCAGTAGGAGATATTCAGCAGCAGTATCGTATCGTACATTCTAGATGCTAATGGTATTCCTCACCCCAGGTTGTGACAGTCAGGCACGTTTACAGGCATTGCCTCATGTCACTTGGAGGGAGTCACAGTTATCCCCAGTTGGGAAGTCTGGCTTAGATTAATGGGACGAGCCTGGATCTATCCTATTGGAGAAGGGATCTTTGGCAAGCAATAATAATAGACATAGCATAATTGTGTTCTAGTGTTTGGAGTTGCTTAGCAACCTAAGATGTGCACAAATGCCTGCTATGCAGAATGCAGATGCAGCCTGCCTTGTGTATGATTGAGGTGGGTGTGGGTGTGTACACATGTGCTTAAGCACGGGTGGGTATGAATAGTCTCTGCTCCTGTAGACTGCATGTTATTCATTTGGGATCGATTAACACAAAAGCAGCGCCTTGGGGAGGTTCGGATGCAGGTGGATGCACATGCCCAGTGTTCTCAATGATACCGTTTACTATCTCATCACCACAGAGTGGATTTCTCCCTGCCTAAAAACCCACCACCAGGGCTGGTGAGATGGCTCAGTGGTCTAAAGCACCTACTTAGAACAAGCTTAGTAAAGTACGGGGACCGCGGTTCAATCCCCCAGCACCACATGCCAGCCAGCCCCGCCCCCTGGTGGGCTGAGCTGGCCACACACACACAAATAAATAAAAAAAGACTGGAAAAAAAAAAAAAAAAAAAAAACCACCACCAGCATCAAGCTGGCCAAGTGCAGAAAGAGAAAGGGGTCCATGGGCTTCATCCTATTTTCTGCATCCCTTATTTTTTCTCTCCTTCTTGCCCCTCTTCTACCGCCTCCTCTTGTTTTTCTTCTTTTATTTCTTCTCTTCTTCTTCCTCCATCTCTTGCTCCTTCCTCCTCATCTCTTCTTCCTTTTCCTCTCTCTCTCTCCTCCTTTCTTCATTCACTTCCTCCTTTGCTTCCAGTACCTTTTTCTACCCTCCTCTTCATCTATTCTTCATCCTTTTCCCCTTTCCTTCTTCTTCCTTTTTCCTCCATTCTTGTCTTCCTCTCCTGCCTCTTCTTTTTCCTCCCCCTTTTCCATTCTGTTCTCTCTGGCTCTGTTTCTGTCTTTCTCTGTCCTCTCTTTCTCTATCTCTCTCTTTCTCTCTGTCTCTGAGTCTCCCCACTCTCATCTCCTCACTATCAAACTAAATCCTAATGACCTAATAGTGCTTCTACTGTTGTTCAGTACTACTTTGCAAGTAATCTGTAACAGATTCCATTCATTCAAGCAAAGCGTTCACTGAGCACAGTTTTTACTTGCCTGATAAGCAGAGATGACTAAATGCTGGAGTGTCCCTGTTGCAGTAGTGCCCTGCTCGGTATGTGAGAAGATCATTTTAGAGTAAGTAAGTCTCTCTGAGGTACTTGATTTACCTAATCGTAAGGATAAATCAGAATACAAATTAGGAAAAATCAGGACCAATCACCTGACCATAACGATGCCTCAGTACTTAAGCTCTGTATAATGTCCTTTAAATCCTATTGATTAAAAAAGAAACCATCCTATTGATTGCAGTGGCTCACACCTCTAACCCTAGCACTGAGGGAAAACAAGGCAGAAGAATAACAGTCTAGAATCATTCTGGGGCATCTTGAAAAGAACCTGCCTCTAAATTTATAAATAAACAAGCAAACAAATACACAGAGTGGGATGTAGCTCAGCGATATAACATCCCCCTGAGTTCCGTTCCCCAATATACAAAACACAGTGAAACAAACGCACTTGCAGGACTCTCATTATGTTTCTGTTCAGATTGTTTTCTAAAAGAACAACTGCACATTCATTGCTTGTGCATGACCTCCCTAGTGCTCCCATAAGCAGCACTTCCCTGTTGGAGGGTGCTAGCCGTGCTTCGCACTTGAATTCCCATTCTCTGATTGGATAATACATAACATGTGTCTGCTACCCTCATCCACAGAAGAGCGCAGCGTGTCTACATTCGAATCAAAGAGGAGCAGCCGCAGAATTTTTCAATCACAATGCATTATCCCCAGGTGGACGAGGTGGTGCGCACCTGTCAGCCCAGCACTCGGGACGGCTGAGGCCCAGCATGGGCAACTTAGAGACTTAGCAAGATCCTGTCTTAAAATTAAACACACAGAGAAATTAGAGCTGGCTGGGAAGGTAGCTAAGGGCGCAGGCTCGGGTTTCAATTTCCCGTACCGCACACCCAAAAAGAGCAACAGCACAGTCTTACAAAAATAAGGCTTTTATCGACAAACAGCAATTCGCCAGCCAGTCTCGCGTAACAGCAATTCCCTAACCAGTCTGCACCCAGCTGACGTCTGCCTTCACCGTGTTAGTGCAGATTGTGCGCCTGCTTACGTCTGTGATGGAAGGTGCTTCCACAGAGAGTCTCCCACGGCGCTTTCTACCAAGCATCAGCCCACAGAGTGCAGGCTTTATGCGGTTACTGGAAAAGTACCAGCTCAGCAGCCACATCTCCGAAAATGGGCTGCAGAGCAGGTGCGTGCTTTCCAGGGGCGGCATCTGTCATCAGAGACAGGATCGAACCAAAGAAAAGGGCTTCCTGATTCATTCATGCACACAGCTTGGAGACACCAGTGCAAGTTGTTCTCTCTGTCTCTGTCTGCCTTTGTCTGTCTATCTCTGTCTCTCTTTTCTCTGTCTCTGTCTTCCTTTCTGTCTCTCTCTCAGTCTTTCACTATGTCTGCCTCTGTCTCTCTGTCTCTGTCTGTCTGTCTGTCTGTCTCTCTCTCTCTCTCTCTCTGTCTCTCTTTCTCTCTCTCTCCAACTCCCCCAACCTCTCTCCACTTCCCTTCTCTCAGGCTGTTTTACTTTTTGGTAAGTAAAATTTAATACAATCAGACAATCAACCATCCAGCAGAAAAGTATAAAAACGAGGTATAAAAAGTAAAGCCATATGAATATGCTGAGCTGCAAAAGGCTCAAGTCAACAACTTCTGACATTGCCAGTCCTACTGATAGCCCACTACCGTTATGGACTACTGGATTAGATTGGATTATTATGCTGAATTCACACACCTACAATGTCTAAATGGCAATGGAATATTCATCTTTGACAAAAGTAAACAAAAAAGGGGGATATAAATGAAGGACCATTTTGTATCTGTATATACAACATAGGCCAGATACACAGCTACTTTCTCTCAACTCAATGAGAAGAAACATTTGTACTAATAGTGTTTGGACAGGATATCACGTCTGCATCTTGCACTATGAATAACCACTAGGCAGACAACAATATGCGATGTATTAATTATTGAAACTGTCCTACTAACCTGTTTTGAAACTGTCTCGTTGCTATTTGCTTCTCAATAAAATTAATAATAAAACATACAATCAAGTACTTTAATGGCTAAAAAGACATTTTATTAGTTAACAATTTTCATAAATTTAAACCATACAAGTATTTAAACAAAATATGTATTACATGTGCTACCAAGGAACTGAACATAATACAATTTTTATTTTATTTATTTTTTTTCACAGTGAAGAGTTCAGAGCATCGTGTGGAAAGCAAATGATACTTGGCCACCAAGGGTCTGTACTAGCTGGAAAAGAGATTGTATTTTTGTTCAACTCTAAATCTATTGCCTTAGATAGCTCTGGAAGCTCTCAATAGAAGTCTAAGTAAACTGTAGGGAGGGGTAATGGGAAGAAGAACAGTGACTGCCTGTCCAAGAAAGTTAAATAAAAACTCTGTGCAGAAAAAAAGAAAGTAACATGTAAGAATGGAATAGAAGGAGATACACTTTCTCAACATTGCATGGACATATTGTAAGTGGCTTTGACAAAGGTTTAATCAATTTAAGGTCAATGGTAGCAGAATATTCTCTCAGCATCATTTTGAAAACAATCTAAGGCAGGAGGTGTTTTCAGGTACGCCTGGATTTTTGCAGGATACCTGTGCAGAATCTAAACTGTGGTGGTTTCCAATTTCGACACATCAGGGGGCATCAAGAGTGCACACTAGAAGACCTGGAACAGCCCAGGCACCGTAGGAGTGCTTATCAGGAGGCCTACACTTGGGCAAAGTCCGTTCTGCCGTGATGGACCTGAGGCCACAGAGGTAAAGAGACGTGACCTGTTGTGGAGTCCTTGTTAGAACCGTTTGACTCTTTCTTTGCACTCATGATGTAGAGGCCAATACACATAAACACAAGTGGACTAGGTGGTTTGAGGTAGAGCTTTGTGTCTAGCAGCCATGTTTTTTGTTCTTCTAAGTAATCCATATTTTTCAACAGCTTTGGATCCCTTTTGGTGATAGATACTTCAAGAGCCCATGAACGCATGCAGAAGTGGGAAAGCCTGTTCTGTTCTTCACTTTTATGATGATGCATTTTGGTCTCATATTCATAAACATTGAAGGAAAACAAATCAAGCAAGCAGTACGTTCAGGCAGATGTCTCTTGGACTTGAGAAACATTGGCTGAAAAGACATTTTTATTAGTTAACAACTTACATAAATTTAAACCATACAAGTATTTAAACAAAACATGTATTACATGTGCTACCAAGGAACTGAACATAATACAACAATTTTTTTTTTTTCACAGTGGGAAAAGCAGTAAGTCAAGGGTAAGGTAGAGAGCCAGATAAAAGCTTCAAACAGGATATATAGACCCAAAGGTACCCTTGGAAGCACCAGGGCATCCTCCTTGACCTTGAGGAAGATATTCTGAAGAGTAAAAGGGACATAACTCCAGGCTTGGAAATTCTTTCTACTAGCGATTGTGACATTCACTCACTAGCATGTGAACCTCAGAGAGATCTAAGTCGAAGTTTATATTATGTTCTCTCACATATTATCTGGCTATAAAAATATTTACCTACAAGTTTGTCTCAGTTATTTTTCTCTTGTTGCTGGGACAAAATACTTGACACCCAAAATTAAGGAAGGAAAGGATTGTGCAGCTCAGGTTAGTGGGGGCTTCAGGCCATACTCGGCTGGCTCCAAGAACATTGCAGAGGGCAGCAGTTCATGGTGGCAGAAAACAGTGAACAGCAAAGGGAGGAGATGCAACTGCAGCTTCTCACAAGCCTCTCTCCTTTCCTTCCACCATGACTGAAAATCCTTCCTCAACTCCCTTTCATATCCTTTTTGAGCTGAGTCACTCTAGGGCAGGCCCTCTACCCACTAAGGAGGGCTCTCCACACCCTAGGGAGGGATCTCTTTGCTCTGGGGGTGGGGTTGACACAAGGTATCACCCACCACAGTGATTGTCAGAAAAATTAATTAAAGTTCATGTAGTCGCCAGAGACATGTTCTGTTTCGTTGCAGTAGTTATTGTTGTGATTGTAAATTTCAGCTGTTGCTGATATTGTGTAGATAATGAAATTCAAAATAAAAGTGGCAGTAAAGCAGTCAAAAGGTGAGCTTTAAAATATAGGAGGGATAAAAATATAGGAGGGAAAGACAGAAAGTAAGAAATAAACGATGACCAGAACACTGGAATTGGGTAATGCCTCAAGACAGAAAGCAGGCTGATGATTAAATTTGGATTTTGCTAGACTGGACTAAGTCATGTTATGTACTTTCTTTCCCCTGTATTTTAGGGAAGGGTCTACAGGGTGTTCAGGGTCTCACTACTAGATCAGACTCATAGTG
>NW_004524867.1:1463486-1464001 GCF_000260255.1 Octodon degus | reverse complement strand
TAAGTGAAATAAATCAGACTCACATGTGCAAACATCATATTGTCTCCCTAGTGTAAGAACCTGAAAGAATATGCGAAATCTGAAGGTTACAACAGATGCAGTAAAACAGAAAGAAAGGGCATAAGGATAAACAGCTTTGATGAAGGAGAAAAGATAGGAAGAAAGGGAAGTGGGAAAAATCATGTAAGTATATATGCAGGGTAGCGAAGATGATTGTACTACTAATTTCTATCAGTTTTTTGAAGGTACGAGTTGATGCCTAAAATTTTTACTTTGACCAATTTTAAATGCTAATATCAGTAATCTCTGCAACTACATACAAAGCAGCAATGTGCAATGTAAGAACCATTTTTGAGTACCTTTCATCTTGATTTTTCAAACAATGAATATGACTTCTAATGTTTTACCTATTATTTTGATACTCTCTTTAAAATAAATGTTTAGGGCCAGCGAGTTAGCTCAGCGGGCTAAAGCACCTGGTTAGGCAAGCTTAGGCAACCCCACGGATCGCAGTT
>NW_004524867.1:1460484-1463278 GCF_000260255.1 Octodon degus | reverse complement strand
TTTTTTTTTTTTTTTTTTTTTTTCTGGCAGAACCAGGGATTGAACACAGGCTCTTGCGCTTGCTAGGCAAATGCTTATCCTACCGAGCTAACTCCCCAGCCACTCTTATCCTTATTTTGAAACTCTGTACCATTTTTATTGCTTTTTATTGTATTGTTTTTGTCTATGTTCTTGATGCTTATTTTTCCCCCTTTAAAATACAAATAAAAAAAATACTGCAGGTCCTTATACTACTTGAAGTTCTATTCTGAGCTGTGTCACAAGGATCTGGAAACTTTGAAGAGATGCACAGGAAAAACGTTCACTGCATGGACACTTCCAACTTTAGACTCATTCTTGAGCTCGAAACATTCCTTTCTCTAAGCCCACCCTTTTCTTTTTCTTTTTTTTTTTTTTTTTTTTTTTTTTTTTTGGTGTTCAAGGTCTCACCACTAGATCGGACTCATAGTGATCTGCTTGTTTACAGCCTCCCAAGAGCTGGGATTATAGGCATGCACCACCATGCCCAGTCTCAATTGCCATCTCAGTGTGCCCCAGGGGATGGGGCCAGCACAGCAGACCCGGGAATCGAACCCCCAGCCCTTGCTCCTGTTTGCAGGCTCTTTAATCCACTGAGCTATTTGGCCGGCCCTAAGCCCACCCATTTAACTGGAGAAGAAAATATCAACATCAACAACTCAAGCAGCAAGTTGTGATTTGGAGGCTCTGAGGCTTAAATATTTGTCTAGACACCAAAGCAGGGAGCTTTGGAACTATTCTCATATTTTGCTTCTCCCTTCATGTTCATGGGGTATTATTTTCATCTTCAATTTGAGCAGAAATAGCCAGAAGTCACTGAAAATAAAATCCACTCTGCAATCCCTGTGGGGAACATCATAGCACCCACCATCCTTTTTCTGTCTTTGGAACATAATTTGCAACTGGAAAGAATGCCTTCCCTGTAGGTATATTCCATATCTACTTTCTTACCGCAATCCACAGTCCTATGAGAGGGACCTTACATAGATTCTAAAGTCCAAAGATACCCAAACTCCTCAGAAAAGCAATGTAGTATTTACATAGAGTAAAAGACACACTCCTGTATACTTTATGTCATTGCTAAGCTACTTATGATACCTTGTGCAGTGTGACTGCTTCTTATTAATAGTGATTCTGTACTCATTAAGGCATGATGACAAGGGACAATGTCTATGCATGCTCAGAGTACATGTGTTTTTCTCCCTCAATAGTTTTGAGGCCTATTTGGTTGGTCCAAAGAGAGAGAACCCGCAGATGCAAAGGGCAGGCAGGAACACCGTTGTTGTCTGTCTTGCTGCGTCATACCAAGTGAGGGCAAACTCTGCAAGACACTGCAAATGGAGGTCTCTTGCCACCAAAGCCTTCAGGACACCCCACCCAGGACAGCCCACCAGCGGCATTCAGCTGAAGAGACGGGTGAGGAGTTGCCAGGCTGTCTAGATTTCCTGTTCTGAGTCTGGTCCAGTACAGGAGCTGGTTACCCTCTAGTCAGAGGAGAATTTTGTCTTTTGCAGTACGAGATACAAACACCTTGGTAAAGTATATTTTCATTCCAGTGACTGAGTGGGCTGTGTTTTTTTGTTTGTTTGCATGTCTTCCTTTCTGCTCTAGCCCCAGGTACAAGTTTCGAAATCGAGCGTAAGGCTGGGTGGAAGGTTTCTGCGGCACCCGATAGATATTTGCTTGCCCACTTACAGGTGTTGCTTTTGCTTTCTTTTCTTTTCTTTTTATTGTTTATTTATTTTTATATTAATTTTATTGACAAAGAAATAACAATGAGACAGTTCCAAACCTAGTGTTTAGACAAGATATCATGTATTTTCCTTTCTTTTTTTTCCCCCTTTCCTTGCCTTCTCTCTGGCAACGATGTGACCCTTCAGATATTCTACTACATGGACATATATTTACACATAGACAAAACAACATGAGACACAACTGCACTGCTCATTCCCACTGCTCTATCGAAAAGAGTAGTTAATGCTGAAAATTATTTCTCCCTCTCTTTTTCAATTGTTTCTAATTTTTTGACCAGTGTTACCGGACAATATCTGGCAATGTGAACAACTAATTTCAACATGACAATAGGCAATATCGCAACACTGTTGAATCCTTATTAATTTGTTTAGAAACCCGTATCATTTCTAATTTTTTATATTCTCTTTAAAAGTAAAAATTTAAAACAAACATTTCAAGGAGCATTATGCAATGAACGCTTCCCTATGAGTTCTTTTCTTTCAGGGTTACTCAATTTTTTTTAAACTTGGCCCCTTTACACTCCTATGACATTTCTTTGGATGTTTTCTGTTTTTATTAATTCACCTTTGCATATTTAATGTGCCCATTACTTGTACAAAGTTGGCACTTGTACATAATTCATCTTAATTTGTTTTTGACACCCTTCCCCTCTTCTGTCCCCACTTCCTCCATATCCTGATCCCCTTCCCATTTGAGAAATATCTGTCACCCTACTTCCTATCATCTGTCTCTCATTTTCCTTCTTATTTGTAACTTGGAGTTTATATATATATGAGAAAGCATGCATATCCACTTGTATTTTTATTTGGTAAGTATCTAAAACAGACACTGCCAAGAGAAACATTCTTTGTACTTGGAAGAAGTGCCCATCCCAGAAGCACAGCAGAGATTGACCGTCAGATATTTTTCAGCTAAAGAAACTGCATCTAACCGCCTGAGGTCACCGCATGCGCCGTACCAGATTCCTTGGAAGCAGAAAGAAGCAGATCATCTTGCCTTTGCAGGTGGCTTGCATTTGTTT
>NW_004524867.1:1455465-1459324 GCF_000260255.1 Octodon degus | reverse complement strand
ACTATGGATAACCACTAAGAAGATAACAATGTACAGTGTATTGATTATCAAAACTGTCCTATTAATCAGCTGTGAAACTCTCTCATTCATATTTATTTCTCAATAAAAATAAAAAATAATAAAAAACAAATGTAATTGCTGACCTTTATCTTCAATTATCACTCCCCAATCCCATTTAATAATGTCAGTAGAAGGCAAAACAAAACGAAATAAAGCAACCCAATGTAGACAGAACAGGAGGCCCCTTTGTAGTTAAAAGAATAAAATCTTGTTGGGAGTCACCGTCCACTTCTATCCACCCAGATTTTGTCACCTTGGGGAGAAATGGCACGGTGCAATTGCATTCAAAATCTTTGAATTTTGTGTTTTGCTCTCAGCATCATGCGAGTGAGATAGACCCATTCTGGTGATTTTTCCCTGCTCATTACTAACTACTATGCCACTGGCTAGAACTAGCACCATCTACTTATTCCTTCCCCAGCGGAAGGGGGTAATGATGTGTCGGGGGGGGGTTATCTTTTTCTTTTTCAGGTGAACAAAAAATAGAGAAAAAAGTATTAGAAGTGATACAGAATTTCACTAAAGTTGTCAGAATTCAAAAATCATTGTTAGATTATATCTTATTGTTTTCAAATGAGTTGTTCAGATTACCAGATGTAAGCATGCAACACGGGTTTTAAAAATTATTAAAAAAAATTAAACAGAAGAAAAATATTTAAGCGTTAACTGCTTCTTTAAATAGACCAATGGAAGGCTGGAAAGACAGCTCAGCAGTCTAAGTACCTGCTGGCAAGTGCAAGGACCCGAGTTGGAAGCTCAGCACGGTGTACCATTTCAGCCCTGGTGTGGTGGTACATGACTGTAATCCAAGTCCTGGGAGGCCGACATAGGAGGATCACTATGAGTTCAAGTCACCTGGTGAGACTTGGTGACCAAATAAAGGATTTAAATTTTTTAAAAAACACAGACCAGTAGAAATCAGTAGTACAATTATCCAAGCGATCCTGTGCATATACATGTATATTTCTCTTTCCATTCCTCTTTCTTTCATTTCTCCTTTCCCTCATCCTGGTTATTCCTTCCTTTGAACAGATTCATCCCCTTCCACAGAATCCATAGTAACTTTCAGATTTTATTTACTCTTTTGGGCTCTTACGCTTGGGAGACAATATGATGTTTGCACAGGCGGGTCTGATTTATTTTACTTATGAGTACGGTCTCTACTCACATCCATTTATACACAAAAGCCTCAATCTTTTTTATCACTGAGCAGTACTCTGTTGTATAAAAATATATCTTTTTATACATTCCTCAGTTGATGGGCATTTGGATTGAGTTAGTGAAGTATTGTTGAAAACCAATGTAAAGGCTATCTTAATATATTAGGACAAAATTATTGATGGGTAGGATGAAAGTCAAGCTGAAGTTGAACCAGGCATTTAGAAAGGAGGTGGAAAAAGGAATGACTATTTTAGGGGATCTGGCTGTGGTGTGAAGAAGCTGTAGAGCCCCACAGTACCAGGGAGAAACGGGGTGAAATGAAGATTTCATGAGTTTTTTTGTAGGCGGAAAAGAGATATACAGTCACGTGACTACTCCAATAGGGAATATTCAAAGCCATCAACAAATGAAAAAGATAATTAACATAATTTTTAGAAAAGCGGGCCGTTGAGATAGCTCATCAGACTAAAGCACCTGTTTAGGCAAGCTTGGGCAGATGCAGGGACTGTGGGTGGATGCACGGCACCACATGCAGTGCCAGCCCAGCCTTCAGGAGCACTGAGCTGGCCAGAGTCTTGTAACTCTGTGGTGCCACATGCTTGTAATCCCAGCACTGGGGAAGCTGAAAGCAGGAGGATCACTGTGAGTCCAAGCTGCGTAGTGAAACCCTGTAACAACCAAATACATAAAATAAATAAATACTAAAAAGGATTCCAGGAAGAGTTTAGAATATTGCCTTCAAGCAAACATAGCTGGATGGGAGGGATTGCGGGTCAAGTTTTGCAAGGGAATATCTAAGAATTTGCAGAACAGAAAAAGAATCGAGTAGTAAATATCTGCAGGATTCAGTGTGTGACTGGCGATGTGTACCAGAAAGATAAAGGAGAGAGAATAGAAACTGCGCATATTTCTTTTTGTTTTTCTTTCCTGCCTGTTTGGTGTGTTCACTTACATTAGCATATTTTCTATTGCATTGCTACCCCTTGGTGGCATACAACATTCATCACTGGGATAAAATTTATAGGAACTAATACAATGCACAAGGCATTACTTCTCCAGTTGCCAATACCTTATGAAGTAGATTGTGATATAAAAATAGGTTTGTTTAAGGAGAAATAATGGCGTTAAAAATATGGTGGAAGCCAGGGCAGGGGGCTCATGCTTGTAATCTCAGCACCTGGGAAGATGAGGCAGGAGGATCCAGACCAGCCTGGACCACAAAGTGAGCTCAATCAGGAGCAGCAAATTCATGCGAAGCACAAGGAAATGATCATGAAATTGTGGCCCCATATTACAATGGTCACAGACAATAAGACTGGAGTTGAAGGTTAGCATAAAGGAAGGGACCACAGAGGATAAAACTGGGGTTGAAGTTTATCATAAAGGTTGCTGACCACAACCTAAGCAATTCCATTTTTTTGAGGTATTAGAGGTAAAATTTAGGGACTATCCAGTGAAATACATCCCCAGTCACCTTTTATATTTTTATATTTTTTTGAGGCAGGATCTCACTGAGTCATTAAGCTGTCCAGGATGAATTCACACTTGATCTTCCTTCCCCAGTCTCTCAGCATGCCGGGATTACAAGAGTGCACCAGCCTATCCAGGTAGCCATTGTAGTTTTTCTCCTTTTTCTCTGCTGTAACAATTTCTCTATTCAGATTTCAGTGATACTGTGCAGATACCCAATCAGTCTCTTCGGTATTGATATCTTCAACTAAACATAAAGTTCAAACAAAAGAGGACAATTTTCCTTTGATCTCTGAAGACAATAGAATCTTGTGTTCCATTGTCTAGCTACTACAAGAAATGGCAATCAATGCTTACTGTGTGGATGGCTAGATAAATGGATGGAAGAAAGAGTAATGGAAGTGTGGGTGGGTTAGTGGGTGGAGGGAAGGGTGGATAGGTGAATGGAAGGATGGATAGATGAATGCATAGATGAATGGATGGAAAAATAGATGGATATGTGTCTGTGGGTTGGTGGATGTATAATGGGTGGATGGATGGATGGTTGGATGAATGGATGGGTGGATAGGTGAATGGATGGATGGATGGAAAGATAGATGGATATGTGGGTGAGCTGATGGATGTATAATGGGTGGATGGATGGATGGGTGGATAGATGGATGGGTGGATGGGTGGGTGGGAGGGTGGATTGGTGGATGGATGGATGTGTGTGGGGGTTGGTGGATGGATAGTGGGTGGATGGATGGATGGATGGATGGATGGGTGGATGCATGGATAGGTGGATGGATGGAAGGATAGATGGATGGAAAGAGAGATGGATGTATGGGTGAGTTGGTGGGTGGATGGATGGATGAGTGAATGGATGAAAAGTGAAATGCCTGAGCTGTATTCCAGTTTATGTTCATTTATCTGGCCACATTTATCCAATTCTTTACCAGACCTTCAGTACAACTGGTTAAGAAAGAAGGTGGAAATAAGATACTAGAGTCTGATAGTGTTTGAGGAAGATTTAACTGAACTACCTCATGCAGATGTTCAAGCAGATATATAGAAAGGAAGAGAAAAATGCACCCCTTGAGAAACAACACTGGGGGGTGGGCAGGGAAATAGCTCAGTGACATAAACAACTGCCTGGCAAGCACAAGGTCCCAAGTTCAATCCCTGGTAA
>NW_004524867.1:1431763-1455260 GCF_000260255.1 Octodon degus | reverse complement strand
AAAGAAAGAAAGAAAGAAAGAAAGAAAGAAAGAAAGAAAGAAAGAAAGAAAGAGGCGAAACAGCACTGAGCTCAATTATGGGACAGCCATCTGCTACCTATAAGAGTCTGGAAAGTTTCCTTCCATGCTCCTCAGACTACTCCATGAAAGGCTACTTCACTATTACTTATGAGCTTCTGAAAACCGAAGAATGTCAGGATCTACTTCAGATCTCTGCCAAGTCAGAACGAGAAACTGAATGCTTTAACACATGCTCAGCTGACGGGCCCACACATTAATTTCTGAGACACTTCAGCCTCCAAATCCAATCCTGTCTGGATTTCATTTCCTCTGGTGTAAAACAGGGAAAAAATGATCTACCCCCTCCAAGATATGAAAGCTACCAAAAAATCAGAACAAATACCTAGCACAAAGTAATTATGAAATAAATAAGCATAAGAAGCTTCAAGATTCTTTCTCTCCATCATGATCCTCCTGCTCTAAATCCTGGTCCTGTGATCTAAACATCTTTGCCCAGTCAAACCCTTCTGATACTTCTGACAGTTAACTGACCATGGACTGAACCTCCTAAACTGCAAGCTGGATGAAACCCCTACAACTTTAAGTTGTGTTTGCCTGGTATTGTTTTCTAACTATAGGAAAATCTACTATTACAGGTTGAGTTCTTGTCTTTAGGGAGATTAAAAGAGAAGCTAGGAATTAAATCTTTTTCTGAAAATAAGAATAGCAAACAACAGTAAGAGCTGTAGATGATAGAAGAATGAGTGGAGAAGGGTCAGCAAGGTAGCTCAGCAGATTAAGTGCCTACTTAGGCAAGTGCAGAGACCAGGGTTTGATCCCCCGTGGCACCTGCTATGTTGGGCCCTCCCCTGGGCTCAGGGCAACTGAGTCTGGGCGTGGTGGAAGATGCCTGTAACTCCAGAAGTGGGGGGCTTGAGAACAGGAGGATCACTGTGAGTCTAAGCTGCATAGTGAGACCCTGCACAGAAAACTTTTTAAAAAGAAGAATGAATGGAGGAACAAGTTAATTTTTCTCTTTTCTTCTTTTCTTACTCATCCCCATCTTCTTTTCTGTCCTCCTGTTCCTCACTGGGCTCCTTCTTCTTCTCTCTCCTGACCCCACCAAATTAGGTACTAGAGTGGCTAGAACAAGCATCTATGTTTACAAATGGTCTTTCTACAAATGACACATTTTCAAGGTAAGGTCTTACCAATAAGGATACACATTAAACTACATAGATTTATAAAAGTAGAGTAAATTGGGTCACAAGAATGTCTTGAGAAAAAGAATCAAAGAATGAATCAGAGCTTCTGTCAAAGGATTACCCCTTCTATCTCTTGTTCTACTCGTCATTCCACCAAGAAAGTTAGTTGGTGATGTGAAGGGTGGGTTCGTGTCTTAGTTACTTTTTGCTCATGGCTGGGACAAAATACCCAATGCCCAAGATGAAGGAAGGAAAGGTTTCTTTAGCTCACAGTTTGTGGAGGTTTCAGTCCATACTTGGCTGACTCCAAGGCAGAGTGGCACATGGCAGAGGGCAGCAGTTTATGGTGGCAGAAAACAGCAAAGAGCAAAGGGATAGTGACCAAAGCAGCAGCAGCAGCAGCAGGGAGAAAGCCTCTCTCTATTCTTTACATTGTATTCAGTTTCTGGGCTCCAGGGTGGGCATAGCGCTGACACCTACAATCCCAGCATTGGATCATGAATTAGTCACAAACTCTTGGGGCTGGCAAGATAGTTCAGTGGTCTAAAGTGCCTTCTAAGGCAAGCTTAGGCAAACACACAGGGACCACGGTTCATTCCCTGGCACCACATGTCGTGCCAGCCCTGTCCCAGGGTGGGCTTAGCTGGCTACAAAAAAAAAAAAATTAATCATGAACTGTAGAAGCCAGCCACAGTGACTGCATGAGGCTTTGGGGGGACAACTAGACACAACTCATAACAGCTTCCTGTGTGCTAGCTCCCAGGACTGTGCAGTGAGATCTTTGGTCTGCAGTGCCTTTCCGCCATCATATATCTGTGCTGCAGCCAGTCCACCATGGACTGAGCCTTCCAAAACTCTAAGGCAAATGAAACGACTCCCCTGTAAGTGGTGGGTGTCCCAGCTTTGGGAAATTGCCTTTTACACATGGCATTCTTATCTGCCATGAGACTGCAAGTAAAGATGAAACCTTCAAGCACTGGATGTTGCTGATACAATACATTGGGCACAAAGTGAAACTATAAATCAGGTACTGAGTGAACATATAAAACAATCCCATCTTCCCTTTCAGGGACAAAACACTGTTAATGATTATAAAGCTCAACGAGATTCTGCCTTGAGTACTTGTTGAGAGACTATCAACAGGAGAATTCTTTCATTTACAACAAATGGCCACATTAGTTTTCTGCGATAAAACACAATCTGGGTCATAAAAACACTTGTCAAAAGGAAAAAAAAAAAAGATTGCTCTAATTTACTCCCTCAATGTTGTGCTCAAATTTCCCTTGCCATTCCGCTTTTTATTAATTTTATGTTTTCTGCCCCATATTTATAAGCAGAAGTTTGTCCCAGAATGGATGTATCTGTTTACCAGTAAATCAGTAAACTGTAAACATTGCTCTAAAACAAAAGAAAAAATGTTGCTGCAATAAATAAAAAGTGAGGCGTTCTAGGTATCCCGAGAGAGCGCTGTGAGGAGGTTGTGTGGCCCAGCTCCACACCGGCACCCATGAATCAGCGCTCTTTGCTGGTTTATGGTCCTTGCCGAGCACAAGTAGGCTCCTCCTTCCTGCTCAGCACATCTTTGTAGTAATAAATAGGTAATTGCTTTTGTTCTATTATGTTCTGTCTAGAGCACTCTTTGCAGTAATCACATATAAATCCTTAGGCTGATGGCTTCTGTCCTTTTATTTTCTCACACTTTAACCCCTCTCTCTTCTTTTCTCAGTTGCAAAGCATAAGAAAAATCATCCCAACAAGCACGACATGGATACTTTTGCATTCTGTCCCTTGCACTATATTTACAGCCACTAATTATGTTATTAATGCTGCGAGTGTACTTACCATCTAAAAATTGCATGATGTTTCGCCCCTACACAGTTCTGCATGAAATCTCCAACACAGAGCAGCAAATCCCCTTTTAAGTGCCATTGTGGCAGGCTATGTAATCATAATATTAGAAGATGGGATAATATTTAAAGATAAGAAATCCTTTGGAAAATAATTTGCAGAACTTCTGCAGAGACAAGTAAAGTTTCTACAATTTCATACATACAAGTAAATTTTCAAAAAGTAAAACAGTACTGGAGATGCATTAAAATTAAATTGCATCACGCAACTTCAGCTAAGTAATATAACACTTTTACTGATGCTTAAGATAACTTTGATCAGATAGTCGCTCCGTGTTCATTCTTTTGTAATCATCAGACCACTATCCATGTATTCACTGGACACTCTTTCTACACCATTGGTAATGTTCAGGGTTAATAGAAGGCTTTAATCTTCCCAGGTAGCACTGGAAATGTTAAGTTGCTTGTGCTAGTTTCATTTTACCAAGTAAAGTGTTTCATTTTACTCTCAGAAGTAGAAGCATTGCCTACTACAAAGAAGGATTTGAGTTTGATAGTAAATGATGCACGTGACCACGTCTGTAGGTTTTATCTGGACTGAGCTTAGTGTTGTCATGGACAGCACAATCACTATCATGAAGGAAAAAAACGACGGGGAGAACCTCATGAAGGAGGTACAACGGTACCTAAGTTAAAGCCACTAGCTTCTATTTTTCAAGGACAACCAAAGGACCACAAAACGATGTAGCCCAAGACCTGTGCTCAAGTAGGGTCGATGTTCAATCTTAGTTACCTATATCGTGGAGATGACTGTGTCTCTGGCTCTGGACCCCGGTTCTTTCTTACCTACTGGCAACCCCGTTTTTTAAATGCTGCTCGGTTTCTTTCCTAAAGTTAGCGAGGCTTGCTTTCTATCACTGGGACTAATAAATAAATGCAGATTGACAGCTCCTAATGACTAATTTCCAAATATGGACATTAGTTCGGCGAATACGATTTACTTCTAATTGATTCTCCACCTGGCTCAAAGCACCGGGAATTTTCCTCTCAAACAGTAGCACAGAATGTTAATATTGTTATAAAAACTTATGCTTACTTCAGGCACTGCCTTAACAGCCATACAAGCTTCAGATGAAAAAAAATCAGAATATCTGTGTAAATAAGGTTATTTCCAGAGAATGAGTGACACCATGAAGTCCCGGTGATTTCATTAGCAGAGGAGGGCTTCATTCCCTGAAGGGCAATGGCTCTCCTTACGAACACAATTGGCATTCTGCCTCCTGTTCACACCCAGTCCAATGAAGCAGACCTGTTGTGTTCAGTGGGAAGCTGATGGATGGACATCCTAGTAACCCCAAGGGTAAGAGTGATTAAAGGGTAAACTCTCTGTGACGTGTTCTAAATGAGGCCGTAGTGAGGTGGATCAGAATGGATAGGGGTTGAACTATGGGTTGAAATTGAAAGAGCCCCTGTGTGGTTAGAGATCACCATATTGTCAACAATTACACACAGATCCAGATGACAGATTAAGTTTTTAAACCAGTCGTGACACCTGATTTCTATGCAAATGTCCTTAATGACCCAGAAGTGAATGGAGGGAATGGGTGAGGATGGATGTTCTGTCTGGGGAGATTTCCCTTCCTGTCACTATAGTTTACAAACTTTGTTTTCCATCCATAGTTTGAAGGTGAGGCCTTCTGAAGTTGGTTGCTTTAATTGAGAACTGGACCAAAAGAACACATATACCTTGGTGAGAAATGAGCTTGGTAAGTAATGGCTCTTTGAAGTCAACCCTTAGAACCTGGACTACACAGCAGCTTTCTTTCAGAAAAGCTTCACATTTGCCCAAGGCAAAGCTACAATCATCTTGTCAGCTCTTCCTCTATGATTAATGATCAGAGAAGAAATTTTCAAGATGTACCCAGGCTACCATCTGAAGAAATATGAGTTTAAATCTAAGAAACATGGCACGCTGAAATCTTAAGCTACCCTCCTTGGGTCTATCGTGTACTCCCTGTATCCCAAAGAAAGCATTATCCCAGGATAATGAAATCAGAAGGAGAAGCTGCCAGAGTTCAGAAGTATAAAAACCTGCTCTTCTGATAGCCACATAACCAGTAATTGCTTTTAAAACCTCCCCACTCACACACACACACCAGGAGTGGTCTAACTGTCCTTGTGTTTTGGTGTACAACCTTAGAACATATATTGTAGGAGCTGAAGAGATAGCTCAGTGGTCAAAGTGCCTGCCCGGAAGGGCAAGGTACCAGGTTCGATCCGTGGAAGTGTATACCATGCCGGCCACCAATACTGAGCGTGGTGGTGTACGCCTGTGATTCCAGTGCTGGGGAGGCTGAGACAGGAGGATCACTAGGAGTCCGAGGAGAGCCTGAACCAAATAAATAAATAAATGAATAGAAATGAAGTTTACTTTAAAAAATATATTGTAATCTTTAGTGGTTAAAAGATGTAGTATTGTTTTTTATTTTAAAGAGATTTAAAAAAAAAAGAACACAGAAAAATAAAATGAAATAAAAGTAGTACACAATAGAAAACTTCAAAACAAGATGATAAGAAATTAAGAGTGGTTGACATATTTCATATTGTCATCTTGAAAGTAGTTACTCAGATATGTAGTGCTCTTGATTTGTTGTTCGTGTCCATAAATCAAGGAATGCTTTGCTTTATTTAGTGTCAAATACATAAAGCAATTCAGATTAAGGAGGCAGTCATTAAAAAAATTAAAATATATTATGTACATGTAACAACTTCCCACAACGAATGTAAATATTGTGTGCTACACACACACACTAATTAACTAAAATAATAAAAAAGAGACCATACACATTAAAAAAAAAAAAACTAACCTAGATTTACATCATTTACTTCATTATATCATCTACATTTATGGAGGTCTTTCTTAGAGAAAAATTCCTCAGCTGTTGGCTCCATGAAAATTAAGGTCTCATCATTTATAGGTACCTTTAACTGCCACACCCACAGCCCATCGTGAGCTATGTCCAGAAGCCCCTCACCTCTTGAGGAGGTTACGTTCCAGACACGCCCAAGATAAGCGAAAATCAGCAAAGTAACAAGGTTATTTTTATTTTAGCACTTAAGGCTTTATAAACCCTTCCCACACTCTTATAAACCTTTCCCACACTTCTGAAAATGATTGTAATGTTCTCTTTCTTTCTTTCTTTTTTTTTTTAATATTTTAGGGAAGGGTCTACATGGTGTTCACGGTCTCACTACCAGATCGGGCTTGTAGTGATTCGCCTGCTTACAGCCTCCCAAGAGCTGGGATTACAGTCACGTGCCACCACGCCCAGTCTCAATTGCCATCTCAGTGCGTTCAGAGGGTGGAGCCAGCACGGCAAGCCCAGGGATTGAACTCCCAGCCCCTGGGCCTGCTTTAATCCACTGAGCTATTTGGCCGGCCCTTAATGTTCTTAACCATTTCCTAAACACATAAACCTACGTAATTGTAACAACATACGTACAATGTACAGTACTACAAAATCCGTGCTCTAGGGGAAAAACCCAAGATAAATAATTTAGATTGATATTTTTTGAAAACCCCTGAAACAGTGAGTCCATGGTAGTTGAACCACAAAAGAGCAAGGGATTACTGAATTTGCTTGCATTTCTTCCAAGTAGTGTACTTTCCTCCATTTACGTTGGAGGGGTTCATTTTGTAGGACAATGCTTGTCAAATTTTAAGATTTCTGCGAGTCACTAGATTTGTTCTGAAAATATTGATTTTAAATCGGCAGTTCTGGGCTGAGATTCTGTATGTACTGAATGGCTCCGAAGGACATTGATGTGGTTTCAGATCCTCAGAATGGCAAGGATCAAGCTGAAGGTTTACCTGTCATACACCAGACAGTAAGCATTTCTGGGCCTTTACATAGGGTCACTTCTGGCTCTGACCCAAAGCAACAAGGAACAATGCAAATGTAAGCAGAGATGGCTGCTTCTGATAAGTTTTCTGTATGGTCATGAAAATCTAAATTATATGTAATGTTTATATATTTCATAACATTGAATTTAAGGCCTTTTTGCCAAACATTTAAAGACACAAATGGCGTCCTTAGCTCTGGAGCTGTACAAAAGCAGGTGGGTTACCCAGGTGGAGCTCTGGTCTGCAGGTTGCTGATTCCTGCTTGATACAAGGTTGAGCTGTCTTTTATTCTTTAATAATTTTATTGAGAAACAAATAGTAATGAGACAGTTTCAAAACTGATTAGTAAGACAGTTTCAATAATTAATATATTGCATATTGTTGTTTTCTTAGTGGTTATTCATAATACAAGATGCAGACACAATATTCTGTCCACAAACACTATTAGTACAAATCTTTCTTCTCATTGAATTAAGAGAAAGTTGCTGTATATCAATCCTATTTTGAATTTACAGATCTAAAATAGTCCTTCATTTTTATCCCCCTTTTTTGTTTGGTTTTGTCAGAGAAGGGTATTCCATTGCCATTTAAATATTGTAGGTATGTGAATTCAGCAAAATATTCTAGTATAGTCTAGTAGTCTATAATAGTAATGGGTTATCCACAGGACTGGCAATGTCAGAAGTTGTTGACTTGAGCCCTTTACAGCTCAGTGTATTAATATGGCTTTACTTTTCATACCTTATTTTTATACTTTTCTGTTGGATGGTTAAGACCAAGATAAAGTAAGACCTATATAACAAGAAATGCAACTTTTGTACCTGACAAGGTCAGTCAAATCCCCTCAGGATTTATCCTGAAACCCTGTACCGCAGTTTGTAGATCATTTGTCGGTGTCAAAGTGAAAAACATTTTATTTTATTTTTTGTTTGTTGTTTGTTTTTTGTGGAACCGGGGATTGAACTCAGGACCTTGTGCTTGCCTGGCACACGCTTATTCTACTGAGCTATCTCCCGAGCCTGAGCTGCCTTCGATATGGGGAACATGCTTCTATGAGAGGTAGTGCTTCCTGGCCCACTGCCAAATGCTTTCTGTTGTTTGCAGAACGAGTCAAAGATGAAAAGCCCTTACGAACAACATTGTCCTGACTATTTGGACCACGTTTGTTTTTCTGTGTCTATTTCATTTTCTAGATGTTATATTTAGAACAGATATCAACCATCTGGTGAATTCTTGTGCCTTCAACATTATGCTGTGGATCAATGGGACATAGGAAAATCATCTATCAAGTTTTGTGGAGATTAATCTTTGTCTAATTATGGCTTAATTTTAGCTGCGAGAGATGACAGTAATTTCTTCTTATTTAATGTCTCCATATGTCTTACGGTTACCATTATGAAAAAATTCAGACTCTGTGTAAGTCGTTATGCTAAAGTTTTGAGCGTCAGGTAGGCTAATCATGGTTGGGGAAATGGAATAATCCAGTGACACACATTTGGGGAAGTCCTCTAGTTTGAGATTAAGGACTATCTTAATCCGAGATGCTATCAACAGATTATTAGAGGACCAAAAACTACATGACAACTACAGTTCTGGAATCCAGATAGGGCACTAGCCTTCATGAAGTCTCTAACGCCATGTAGTAAAAAAAACCAGGCCTTTATTATATACTACTAAGACATTGAAAAATAAAAGCAAACAAAGAACAAACTCCTCTCACAGTTTCAGGGCATCGGGTTTAAGACACATGCTGATTTCACATCTAGCCCTTCAAATTGATGAAATGTAGTGTCTAAATCTCTGCTGCCTGTTTAGGCAAGAGTTCTCTAATCTTACATTCATGTAAGATGATGATTACGAAAATAGTGTTAATAATCCCAGTTATGGCATCCAGAACATATTTATTTTCATTGCTTCATTTCCTCCTAGACAGACTAATGTGATTATTTTCCGGCAAGAGACCCAAGCATCAGACACGGAATGTCTTATTCAAGTTTCCAAGGCTGCTGCCTTGATAGGGAGTTCTAGCTGCTAAAACAAAGGAATCCAAATATGTGGGATGGTGCCAACACGATCAAAGTTCATCCACCATGACCAACATGGGTCAACAGGTGTGCCTACGTAGCGGTCATCCTGAGCTCTGGGCTCCAAAGACACCATTTGCTTTGTCTAGGGTCCAGGTTTCCTGTCGTGGGAAGCCCCATCCGTGGAAATGAAAGAAAACAGAGAAGCGTATATGGAAAGGGCTCATGGTGTTGCCCAACACTTCCTCTTATATTCCTCCTCCTGGAAAGGAGCCATGTGACAGCCAGGTACAAAGGAAGGTGGGAAATAGATCTGTCCTTAAACAAAGAACTAGCTTGTGTAATTTGTACTCAAGCTAGAATCCTGTGTTTTCTGTTTTGTGGTTGTTGTTGATATATATATATATATAGTTGTTACACGGTCTAACTACCCAGCTTGGATGCACAGTGATCCTCCTGCTTCCAGCCTCCCCAGCGCTGGGATTACAGGCACACGTCACTACACCCGGACTCTGTGGCTGGCTCAGCCCGTGCTGGGTGAGGTATGGCACAGCATGTCAGCATGTGATGGCAGGAATAGAACCGCAGTCCCTGCCCTTGCCTCAGCTGATCTAAGCAGCTGCTTTAGTCTGCTAAGCTATCTCACCGGCCCCAGAGTCCTGCTTTAGTCTCTTCTTTTTTATTAACACAGCACGTCCTCGGCTTGTTAAAGTTTGCTCTCCAAATTATATTCCGAAGAGGAAACACGTGTAGACTGAAGCGGTGGCAACACTTTCCATCCTTTCTAGTCTCCTTTATAACAGAGAAGTTTCTTTTCCTTTCATGGCTGTGGGACCAGCAATTGTGACTTTCATTTCCTGTGAGTTTATTACAGCAGTCTTTAAATTATTCAGAGTCAGATTTCTTCCCACGCTGGGAATATTATCTTTGTTTTAATCTCCTAGCCCACTGAAATGGCGAGAGGAATTTGTAATATGTTAGAAGTTTGGAATGGTAGTGTAAGGGACCTGGTGCCAGTTTGAATTTGTGTGAAGGGAGAAGTCCCAGAGACAGTGCAGGTTAGAAATCCTCAAGGCCTTTGAGGCAGGTGGGCCCTAAGGAGGCAGTCCTGGGAGACAACTGGCTCATGCTCACCGCTGGCTGGCAGAACAGGTGAGGCTGCCAAAGATTCGGGAGTGTTTCTACCTTTTCTTTTCCCCACGGTACTTTCTGAGCACATTTATGTTTCTGGCTCTGGCTTGTGAGTAAAAGCCGTTGCCGCCAGCCAGCAGAGTCAGCCAGGTACATCGGCAGCCTCACTACGCTTTGCTCTGTTTTCTTATTAAAATGTTCCAGTGACAGGCTTGGAAGCTCAGCTATCAGCCGGCCTGGGCTAGAGCTAATCTCATTGAGCCCGTTGCTGTGATTTTTTAAATAATGAATCAATTATCCAGATATCTTTGTAGGGCTCTTGCAGCAGATGGAGTATCTCTTTTGGGACCACAGGGACAGCGTCAGGAACATAAAACATGAGCTCTGAAAATGCAAACGTTCAGCTAAGATGTTGAAAATCCTAAAGAGTCTACTACACGACTGACAGAACTCAATTATAACAGAGCAACATCGCAGGACAGAAAATCAACACACAACCGTAGGTTGCTGTAATACCGTATAGTAACAGTGAGCTCTCCACAACGGAAATTACACAAATAATCTCACCATGGCACCAAAAACATCATTCAGGGTCATGCTGTGCAAAACATTCAACAGAGCATGACACGTGGCGTCAGGGAGATACGGTTTTGCATGTCGATGCCAGGGTTTTATAAACAAAGCACAGAATTGAAAGCGCTAAATGAGAAGAACGTGATGATTAAATTTCATATATTTCTGAAGCAACTGTTTTGTGTGTGTGTGTGTGTGTGTGTGGCCAGCTCAGCCCACTCTGGGTTTAGGGTTGGCGTGGCACATGGTGCTGGGGATCGAACCTGGGTCCGTGTATTTGCCTAAGGTCGCCTAAGCAGGTGCTTTAGACTGCTGAGCTGTCTTGTCAGCCCCCAGAAACAACCATTGAATCCCGTTTACAAAGATTCCTCATCTGTCTTGGAACACACTTTTATTACTTCATCCCTGTTAGAGAGAAATACCTCTTGTGGGTGTCTAATTAAAGTCTGCAGAGCAATGTTAGAGTATATTTGTTCCTGGAGAACTGGCTCACTAGTTTTTACCTCAAAGTGCATGATTTTGGGGGCTGGTGAGATGACTCAGTGGTCTAAAGCACTATCTTAGTTACATTTTACTCGTTGCTGGGACAAACACCCAACACTCAAAATGAAGGAAGGAAAGGCTTATTTAGCTCACAGTTACTGGAGGGTTCAGTCCATATTCCACGGGCTCCAAGGCAAACAACAGCAGTTCATGTGGCTGAAAACAATGAAGAGCAGAGGAGGGGTAGCAGCTGCAGCGGCGTCCATCAAGCCTCTCTCTTCCTTCTGCCCTGTCTGCCAAGACCAGCGCTCTACAGTGAAGATCGGAGCTCCTCCAAAGTGGTGTGGCTGCCAAGATCAAGCTCCTCCAAAGACTGAGACTTCTCCACAGGAGCGGGGTGGGGCAGCAGGAAACCAGACTGGGCGGCTTCCTGCCTTTGTCAATTCCTGGGCCCTGCCCACCTGAAGGGCGAGGCCCCCATGCTGCCGGGAGCTGATTCAGCCAAGTTGACACAATGCATCAACTAATAGAAGCACCTACTTAGAGCATGCTTAGCAAAGCTCAGGGACCACGGTTCAATCCCCCAGCACCACATGCCAGCCAGTCCCGCCCCCTGGTGGGCTGAGCTGGGGACACACACACACACACACACACACACAAATAAATAAATAAACTTTTTTAAAAAGTGCATGATTTTTGAAGGGAGCAGCACTGTCTCTAAGCTCCAACAATGCAAACTGGTTGCAACATTACCAAAAACAGAAAAAAAATCCATTTGAAAGTTTTAGTTTTTGACTAATTTTCTAAGACTTGTACACACTGAAAGAGTGATTGAAAACTATAGTCGATATTTAAATGAAAGAAAACTGGGCCAGGCAGATAGCTCAATGGACTAAACCGCCTGCTAAGACAGAATGCAGCAGCTGGGGTTCAACCCCCAGTGTGCAGTGCTGGCTCTACCCCTAGGGTGCACTGAGACAGCGATTAAGACTGGGCGTGGTGGCATGCTCCTGTAATCCCAGCACTTGGGAGGCTGAACACAGGCCAATCACTATGAGTCTGATTTATGTAGTGAGACCCTGTAGACCCTTTAGACCTTGCACTAAATAAAAGAGAGAGAGAGAGAGAGAGAGAGAGAGAGAGAGAGAGAGAGAGAGAGAACTTACTACAAGAAAGAATACATTGATTCCCAAGGACGCTGGGAAAAGGAGAGGAATTACTTTGAATATTTTGCAGTCAAAGTCTCTGCCCATGGGCTATAACCCCCAGCTTTGAGTATTTTGAGGAAAATCAATGCCAACGCATTTTACTGTAATAAAGTTTTATTTAAATCTTCATTGTGTTCTGTGAATCACACCTTGTTGATCAACTGCACATCACAGCAATTTCTAACAAATCAAAGCGTTGTAAGTGTTCCTTTTTACTGGAATCAGCACCATACAAGCTCTGCCTTTTTTCCAAAGTCCAAATGAGCTTGAAAGAGAAATACTGTGAAGTAGTGAAAGACCCTGAGGCAGCCAAGATAACAGGACTCACAACACTCCTGCAATAGGACTTGCAAGGACTCCTGAGGGAGGAGGAGGAGGAGGAGTAACTTGTGAACCTATCACAACGGCCTAGAAAGCAACATCAGGGAACATGATCCTCGTGTGAACGGGCTATTAGTATTTTTCAAACTTTGAGTTTCCTGCATATACAGATATGCAGTCTAGAATTCAGGTACAAGCTTTATCTGTAATAAAGTTTTATTTAAACCTTCATTGTGTTCTGTGAATCACACCTTGTTGATCAACTGCACATCACATAAGTGTAATAGCACGGGATCCACAAGGCGAGAATGGAAGTTATGCGATAACATAACGTCGGGCAAAGAAAAACGCTACATATAAGGCAAACTCCATAACTTAAAATTTTCTGATAGCCTCATTAAATTGTAAAAAATAAACTGAGGAAATGTTAACTTTAATAAGATATTTTGCTTTGCCCAATATAGTGAAAAAAAATCCTCAATCAGTACAATATTATTATTATTATTATTATTATTATTATTATTATTATTATTGTTATTAATGTATTTGGTTGTTACAGGGTCTCACTATGCAGGTTTGACTCATGGTAATCCTGCTGTTTTCAGCCTCTCCAGAGCTGGGATTACAGGCATGTGCCACTACTATGCCCAGACTGGCTGGCTCAGCACGCCCAATGGGCTGGATTGGAGCGGCATATGGTGCCAGGGATCAAACTGCAATCCCTGCACTTGCCTAAGCTTGCCTAGGCAGGTGCTTTGGTCCACTGAGCTATCTTGCTGGCCCAAGTACAAAATCATTAATGACATGTTTTCCACACATTTTTGAAGTTTTCACCCCTTGTTTTTTCAAAATGTGTATATATGTTACACACAAAGTATATCTTAACTCAGACGGTCTTGATTTTAGATAACAGAACTGTGGTTGGTGGCTACCGTACTGAATCACACGGCAGTGCTGGTGGTGCCCTCAGACAGGTTTCTGTGTAGATGATCCATGGTTAATTCTGCCCATGAAACGTCGCTAATGAATGCCACAATTCATGGAGGGAAAGCCCATGAATTGTGGTAAGTGTTCACCAAGTCTTCTTTTCAAGGGTTGAGCAGTCCTCCTCAGGCATTGATTTCTCCTGGTGCATCTCTACCAACTGAAAACAAATGGAATCCAGAGACTAGCGAACCTCCCTTGCAGACTGGCTTGCTGGTCTTCCAAAGGTAAGAGGCAGGAGGGCTCCCAGACAACTGCATCCTTCGCCGTTGTTTATACAGCAAACCAGCCAAGATCTCTTTCCTCAGAGATAAATCTTCTCTCAGATAAATCCAGCACACTGCTTAGCAGTCTGTCTTTAAACGTTTTGCAGGTTCAAAGATTCCACACATGGCTTTGGAAAACACTTCTATTATTTAATTATTCTTAGAGCTAAACAGCTCTCCTGGGTATCGAAGAGAAGAAGTCCGGAGGGAAATTCTAGAATCCTTAATTCTTTTTCCTTCAGAACTGGCTTGCTATTTTCTGTTTTAAAATTCATGACTTTGAGAACAATAGCACTTTGTTTAAAGACTACCACGTATGCAAAATTTGTCCCAATTTTTCTGGAAGCACAAAGACATGCCAGTGGAAGGTATAGATAGATAGATAGATAGATAGATAGATAGATAGATAGATAGATAGATAGATAGATAGATAGATAGATATTTCACAATAGATTGAATCATAAATCAAATTACTTTGGCATACTTTAGCCTATTATGGGGTATATGTAAGGAACACAATTCCTTCCAAGAAGCCGGGGTAAGGGCACAAAATTTTAAACATTGAGGCTGAACATGGGACCCTACGTCTACCTTGAAGTAGCCTTTGAGTCTCACCTGCATATCTGTGTTGATCTAATTTTACGCCGCCTCTGTTGTATTTCTTAATATTTGTTTCTTGTTCTTTATGGTTCCAGCAACTGAGCCCAGGGCTCTCCAACTGAGCTACGTCTCAAGCCCTTTTAAAATTACTTTCAGCTTGAGGCTGCTTCTTGCTCACTCGCTGATTTACTCAAGGTGGACTCAAACCTGAGCTCCTGCTGCCTCAGCCTTTCCGAATGGTGGGATTATAGGCATTTAGTTGCCTTTCTTAAATAACAGGGGAGGGACAGATGCCATCCATCTGCATGGATGTTTTCCAGTTTTTCCTCATGGAGCTTCAATAGAGAAATCAAGTCCATCCAAAGAAGATGTCATCTACAGTGAGGACGCATCCAATCATGCCTGCTGGGAGCCCAGGTAAGGCACTAAGACAACTGAGTTTGTAGAAACACACAGTGAAAACATTAAAAGCCCAGAGTGTGTGGGCTCCTTAGGGGTGAGCAACAGTTCGGTATTTGAGGGTGCACGCTGCCCGTCTAAGAGAACCCCAAGTTCGAATGATGCCTTGAGGCATAACTCAATTACTGCAAAGTGGATAGTGGTAATTTCTTGCACGGTGAGCAAATACCTGAAGGAAAGAGAAATAAAAGAAAGAAATCCAGCCAATGTCTTAGCCCATAGTTTTCTAACAGCGCACTGCAGGCCAAGTGCTGGCCGATGTGTTAGTGAAAACAGTCACCCCAAAGCTCTGGGGAGAGGAGCTGGTAGGCGCAGAAGCAGCACAGGCTGGGAAAAGCAACCAGTGGTGTGTGCCAGGCCACGGTGGCTGCAGGAAACCGAGGTTCAGCTTGGAACGAGCCACTGGCCAGACAGGGCAGGGTGTCTCAGAGTAGACACTATGATGCCTCTGCCTCCCGGAGCAAGCAGAGAGGAGACGTCGCCCTCGGACGTTCTCCCATTTTCTGTCCTTCGCTCATCCAAATTGACTTCCAGATATTAATGTTTCTTCTACTTTAGCTTTATCTGTCTGCACAGTGTGTTCAAACCCCTGCTTCTGCCAGGAGTAGGAGATGCCAGAGACGTAGTTCTTGCAGGCATGAAGGTGAGGGACACAAGGGAAAGGAAGAACAGTGAAAGGGCCAGATCCATAATTTAAAATTTTCTAATAGCTATACTTTTCTGACACAGAATAAAAGATAGTAAAAAATGAGACTGGGCGTGGTGGCGCATACCTGTAATCCCAGCACTTGGGAGACTGTAAATACGAGTCTAATCTACGCAGTGAGATCCTGTAGACCTTGTCCTAAATACGAAAAAAAGTAAAGAAAATTAGAAATGATACAAAATGTCACTAAACTAAATGATACGAATTCAATAATGTTTGTTATATTGCCTATTATTTTGTTCAAATTAGTTGTTCATAATACCAGACATAAGCATGCAAAATTGGTTGAAAAATTAAAAAGAAAAAATTAAGCACTGTTTTTTTTAATGCACCACTAGAAATCAGCAGTACAACTATCCTATATAATATATTTCCTTTCCTTCTTTTCTCCTTTCCCTCATCCCAGTTATTCTGTCCTTTTGATGGATTCTTTCCCTTTTACAGTATCCAAGGTACCTTTCCAATCCTGTCCACTCTTTTAAGTTCTTACGCTACGAGGCAATAGAATGTTTCCACATGCAGGGCTGATTTATTTCACTTTTTTTAATATTTATTTTTTATTGAGAAATAAATATGAATGAGACAGTTTCACAGCTGATTAATAGGACAGTTTTGATAGTCAATACACTGTACATTGTTATCTTCTTCGTGGTTATCCTTCGTACTATTTCACTTGTAAGTGTGGTCTCTAGTTGCGTCCATTTATCTATCAAAACCTCAAGTTTATCCTTTTTATCACTGGGTAATACTCCATTGTATAAAAACACCACATCTTTTTATTCATTCTTCAGTTGATGGGCATTTGGGTTGTTTCTAAGATTTAACTATAACAAATTCTGCTGCTATAAACATAATATCACTCTAATAGCTACATTTTTATTTTTGTATCAGTATTAAACTCAGGATTGCTTTTCCACTAAGTGAAAGCCTTAGTCTATACACTTATGTGTTTGTTTGTTTATTTATCTGTTTTATTTAGTTAGTTTTGGAATGTGGAAGATTGAATCCAATACCTTCTCATTAAACTATATGCCCAGCTCTTCCTATTTTATTATTTTGTTTTGTTTTGTTTTTATTTTATTTCATTGAAACAGAATCTTACTAAGTTGCCGAGACTGTCTCAAACATGTGATCCTCCTGCCTCAGCCTCTCAAGTAGCTGGGATTACAAATGTGAGCCCCAACTGGCCACACTGTTTTTTGTTGTTGTTTTGTTTTTTGGCAGAACCGGGGATTGAACTCAGGCCTTTGCCCTTGCCAGGCAAGCACTTGTTCTTCTGAGCCATCTCCCCAGTCCCTGGCCACTTTTTACAATGTAAGGAAAAGTAGCTAGGGAACTGTTAATTTTAATATGATATTTTACTTTAATGGTTGTATCCGCAGTACCATTTCAGCATACAATCACAATTAAATTGTTAATGATGGATTTTTGTATACTTTTTCATATTTTGTCTTTGTGTAGATCTTAAAAGTTTCATTCAGTATGTCATCAGTCCACCTTTCTCTGAAGTATTAATTTAATGGTGCTGAGTTACTTAGCTTGGAAAAGAGATTAAGATACAGAGCTATGTGTAAGATTTGAAGCAATCCCATTAAGGGAAGTAATGCACAATATCTTTTAGTATAAAGAAACTACAGAATAATTAAAGAAATCTTTTTGAGAACAAAGCAAAATTATGGTCATATATATTCCTGCACTGAGATGAATATTTAATTTTAGTATAATATTGCTTATTCATCTAATATTATCATGAAGTGAACTGTATGTACTTCTCTAGTGTTACAGATATTTTAAATTTTCTAAAACAGTTCTCAACTTTCTCTAAAATCCGCTTACCAAATACAGTGAGTGATACTAGGGATTAAACTCCTACTAATTTCTGGGTATGAGTAAGACACAATTGCCCATTAATTTACTCCTCTTGAAAAGCATTTAATATGTTGACTTTTTCATTTCTTCCTACGTAGAATAATACCTAAGATTAAAAAGAAACTTTAAATGATCTGGCTTTATGAGTATTTTGTTGAATAATACCATCAGTCATTTGCCATGACTCCATTTTTTTTTTATTTATGAGAATCAAGAATTCTTCCATGAGCATTTTCATTTACACTGGTACTTCTGTTCACAAACTTAATTTTTTCCCCATGACTGTGGTTGCAAGCCAAATTGAATGCAAGCTGATTTACATTTCTCCATAAAGTCGATATTGAACCTAACCAGGATGATTTGTGTCTGGATGTTCCCCTAAAGCCTCGGGTTGTCAGAGGATTTTTCAGAGGCTAAATCTAGGGTAACTGATTCGTAGTGCAATTCTGGGATTAAGAGTACTGAGATTAAGGATGGTGATTGTGGAATCAGTCCACTGATTGGATTGGCACCATTCTAATCCCAGCAGTCTGGATAAGATTAAAAAGACAGAAACAGGCTTATCTCCCCCTTTTTCTCTTGTCATCTTTTCTGTCTTCCACGGCCCTGAACCACTGTCCTTCTGCCATGTGCCAATCAGCCCTGGAGCTAGGTAATTATGGGCTGAAGCCACTACAAGTTGTGAGCCAACTAAACCTTTCCCCCTTTTCATGGTGGGCGTCTGATGTTTCTATCAGCAAGGAGAAACATAACTAAGACACTAACCCTTGAAATATTAAAATATTTCACATACAATCGAATTTTATTTAGTTCTTGTGTGGGTTGATTTATGACCACCATGATGGAAAGAGTTAAATTTATGAAGTGAGGTACCACTGTGGCTACAACTGGTGCGTGTTTTTGCTTATTAAGTTGTATTTTTCTAATCACCACCTGGTAGTCTTACTTTAAAAGAAAATTCATTGGGTCCACGCACTGTGTAGTCTGGCATAGTTGGCTGCTATAAAGGGAATCTGATGGGATAATATGAGGCAGTAAAAATATGGCCTTCCTAATTATTTTGTTGGTCAAGTAGCAGGACTTTGCCTTTGACCTTCTCAGTGAAAATGTCCTTAGTCCTAGGCTGCCATTCCAAAGGCGCATAAACACCCAAACTAATGAATCAGCGTGTCGTCATCGGGCCTGTTGTAACAAGTTATTTATCCCAGGTGTCTTACCATTCACAAATTCAGGATGCTGTTCATGGTGTGTTTTAAGGCCTTCAGGATACCTAGAGACGAGGTCACCAACACGCATGGGCATACCTGGTGTATCTACAGCACCCTGCTGCAGCGAAAATGCGGACCACCTTAAAGAAAACCTCGGGCCAGCCCCAAGCAGACAGAGGACTAACCACTTTCCTGAAGAACGTAGCACCTGCTATATGCCTGAATAATAACAACTCTGAATACGTTCCTACTTTACAGTTTACAAGGTGCTTTGACTACGCATATGGTTAAGCATATGTTTCTCTTTCTCTCTAACAATTCTCCCCTCAAATATACTGTACACTTTCAGACTGGGAGAGAACACATGAGCCTCTTTTGGGGTGAAAGACCAATATTCTGTTGTTGAGTCCTCACAGTCTCTATGAGCGGGAGTTAGAAATAAGAAATCCTCTTCTGAACCTTCAGAGGAAGCCGTAGGAATAAATACACACAATGAGAATTCTACGTATCTTGAAGCACAATGATTTCTTTTGAGTTCGGCTTCCTTCTTTTTCTCTCTCGGAGACTCAAAGTTCTATCTTGATGCCTAGTTAAGGACATTTTCGTGGTAGTAATCTATACTAGTGAATATGACCCACTGTTAAAAACAAAACAAAGCAAACAACAACAAATATATATATATATAACCCCAAATTAGAAATTTCATTTTCTAGGGCCGGCCCGATAGCTCAGCAAATTAAAGTGACTACTTAGGCAAACGCAGGGGCCGGGGGTTCAATCCCTGGCCTGCCATGCTGGCCACGCCTTCCGGGCTCACAGACAGTGATTGAGACTGGGTGTGGTGGCATGCGCCTGTAATCCCAGTGCTTGGGAGGCTGCAAACAGGAGGATCACTACAAATCCAATCTACATAAGGAGATCCTGTAGACACTGTGGACCCTGTACTAAATTCACTACAAGTCTGATCTACATAAGGAGATCCTGTAGACACTGTAGACCCTGTACCAAATATGTTAAGAAAAGAAAAGAAATTTGGTTTTCTAATTGAATTCTGCCAGTTCATACTGTCAAAATTGGTTTAGAAATTGACAAGTCTTGCTGTCAGAATATCTCTGATGTGTTATTGCATGGGGAAAAGGATTCTGAAAGCGGTATGTTCTCTGACTTGCAGATGAAAACAGGTGACTCGCTGGTATTTGATACTAGACCAGGATGGAATTATTCTTTTCTCATATTCTATTATGATTGATTCTGCACCTACTGTCCATGTTGCTCTAAGTAGTTCAACAGGACTTTGGTCTAAAAAGCTAAAAACGGACATGTACTCTTTGATGCATCATAAATGGCTGGGTTCTCCTCGGAGCATCATTGTTGGGTAGTACTAACATTTTGCACAAACCCAACTGCAACAGCCACGTGAGCAAGCCAGTGCCTCTAGATGGTTTTGCAAATACGGACTAATTTTCCACTATTCTGAATCATGGTAAGAGTGGGGTACTACTGCAAATCACCTTAGAAGCATCGTATATCATAATCAGAAGCCCCCATATAGGCCGACCTAATGTCTAGGAGTTGTAGTGCAAATATTTGTCAAAATGGATGTGGTCATCAATCACAAGACTGCACTTTTTACATCCTGCCCACAGGGGGGAAAAAATACCCTTGCGAGCCATCTTGTCAACCCTTTTCACATAGACACTCCTGTTAAGGTGTACTCAGGCCAAGATACCCTATCAATCACATCACCTGCAAAGTATTTCCCATTAAATACAATATCCTCTCTCAACAGACAAAGCAAACACTAATGCAGTCTCGCCTCGTAAACCTGGCTCGCCTCGTAATTCGCTGTACAGACCATCCAAGTCAAGCACTGGACATGGATGTAACTTGGGCTAGTCTCCGCCTTAATTTGATTCTGAACATGCCGAGTGACCTCCCCTTTCTCAGCAACTGCAGCACCTATAGAAAGTGGCCAGTGGAAAACGCATAATTATGGGATGCCCCTGTGTACCAGAGTCTCTAAGGGATCAATAGTGGACTTGTGCTCTGATCTTGGTCTCACTGTGGGTTTGAACCAAGAAGTGCTTAGTAGTGAAACCCCGCTGGATAGTGAACACAATACACCTTGCAAATTTTTGAAGAAGCTTTCCAGAGGTTTTGTCCTCAAACATCCTTCACCCAATGGTTGTATGAGATTGTTGTGCATCACAGGGCTGTCGCTGACAGACAGAAAGAGAAAAAAGATACATGAAGCAACTTTGCAAAATGCTAGATTTATCACGGATTCTCAATAGTGCACCTTCCATTTTTTGTTCTTTTATGCATTTTCCTAACACTCCAGTCATTGCTAAGACACTTAGCCTATATGGATTCCATATTTACAAATGAAATTATGAATTTCTGGATACCCAGGGCTGTATTTCACTATTCTTTATAGGTCTACAACAAAAGGACCTAGCATTTAATGATTGTCCTTTGAAATAAAATAAAGATTAATGGTCTATATTTATATGAGTACATTTCAGTATCTTAGGACATTAAGCCCCATAAAATTGATCTGGTAATAATATTCCTTTATGAGAGGAAAAAAATGCATTAATTTTTAAAAACAATGTTTTATCAGGAACTAGTCCATGTAAGGTTATCAAGTTATAAATCACAAATACATCTCACAAACCCACCTCCCAGCCTCATAAGTAGAATATTTAAATGTCGCTGAGAACACATGAATGCCCCACTCTAAGCCTCTTCTCTTCTCTCCTTTTATTGTCATCATTACATAATATAGCTTGTACCTAGCTCTTCCCCCAAAGCATTACACACTCAAAGGTGGAGCTTTTAAATGTGGGCTGGAAATAGGGCATGTGAATTTGTACTTTGTGCAGGGTGTCACTATGCAGCTCAGACTCACAGTGATCTTTCTGTTTTCAGTCTCCCCAGTGCTGGGATTACAAGTGTGAACCATCATGTCCAGACTAGGGCATGTGAATTTGGATTAAGGGTGTGTAATAACTAAATCTGTCCATTGATTAGTTTAGCACAGTTCTAACTGTGGATAATAATAAGGCTTACCTGGAGGGTAAGTGTCACCAGTCACCTGATTTGTTGTCTGAAAGAAGTAAAGGGGTAAGAGAGGCTCGCTGCTTCCTGCCTATCCTGCCATGGGCTGTTTCTCCTCCTTAATGTCCCTCTGTCATGCTTCCCTCTCTTGGATCTAAATGACTATGGAATGAAACCTCTACAAACTATCAGCCCAGATAAACCTTTCTTCCTTTAACTTGTGGGTGTCCAGACCCAGCAATGAGATAAGTAACTAAGAAAGCATGCCTGTCATTGTTTTGTTTTACTTTGTGTAGCTTTGGTGCATAGGTATTCAATTCCACACAACTCATATCTGGTTATCCCTGGATTTTATACTTTTTAAATGTCATGTTGCTTTGTTCTTTTTTATTTTAGTTGTCCAATACTCATCCCTGTTAATAGCAACTGCAAGGGTTCCTTCACTTGTTCTGACTGTGTGTATTAGTGAGCTCTTGGCTACTATAAGAAAATGGCTGGGGCCGGGGAGATGGCTCAGTGGAATAAGTACTTCCCTGGCAAGCGCAAGGGCCTGAGTTCAATCCCCGGTTCCAAAAAAAAAAGAAAATAGCTGATATCATCCATCTGCAGAGAGAAAATATTTGTGTTGGATCACAGTTTTGGAAGTTGCTATTCATCCCTGGACATATTCATTCCTTTTGGGTTTTTTCGGTAGGGAATAATGCGTAGTAACAGAGCAAACTTTTCACCTTTTGGCTGAGGAACTGAAAGAGTGGAAGAGGCAAGAACTCCAATGATCTCACTCCCTCACCAAACCCTCCTTCTTAAAGGGTCCTCCATCTCCAATACCACTATCCTGGGTAGGAAGTCTTCAACACAACGATACCAACTGAGCACGAACATGCATAATCTTTTTATACGTCTACAACTTTGAAAATCTGAGCCAGATTACACAACCGAGGTGTCATTTTTAATTACTCCCTCACTGGGTTGTCATGAAGACTCAGTATATTTCACAAGGTACATAGGTTTATAGTGTAGCAACACATTTAATAACATGCAAAAGATAGTAATTACTTTCATTAGTAAATACTCGTCATGCAGCGTACGAGTAATGAAGGTAGAAGTCTAGACCATGCATCCAGAAATGCTAACACGTGGGCCACATCTGGCCTCCTTTCTGTTCGTGTAAATAAAGCTTTGTTGAAAGACAGCCTTGACCATTCATTTGTGAATCGCAAATGGCTTTGCTAACACATGGGCCATATCTGGCCTCCTTCCTGTTCGTGTAAATAAAGCTTTGTTGAAAGACAGCCTTGCCTATTCATTTGTGAATCGCAAATGGCTTTGCTAACACATGGGCCATATCTGTCCTCCTTTCTGTTCGTGTAAATAAAGCTTTGTTGAAAGACAGCCTTGCCCATTCATTTGTGAATCACAAATGGCTTCGTCATTACAACAACAGGGCTGAATATTTGCAACAGAAATCACATGGTCCACAAACCCAAGAACAATTCCTTTCTGTACCTACAATGAAAACGTGAGCTGGAACGGAAATAACCTTGCCTCAGTTGCCACATGGGTGGGTAGGCTTCATCAAGGTTGAAGGAAAACAGAACACAGTGTTTCACAAAGGCAAAATAAGACATGGAAAGTTTATCTTAAAACTG
>NW_004524867.1:1428651-1430328 GCF_000260255.1 Octodon degus | reverse complement strand
GTGATCTTCATAGTCTTTATGAAGAAATGAGAATGCAGACACGCACAGGAGGATGATGCATAAATAGACAGGGAGAATCAGAGTCTATACGTAGAGAGGCCTCAGGATGAACCTGCTTGGAACACAAGTGAGCCTCAGACCTCCAGTCTCTGAGTCTATGAGAAAACATATTCTGCTGCTAAGGAGCCTTTAGGATACGTCACCAGAGAAACCTTCCCAAACAAATACAGAAACCATTGACGTTACAATCTGTGGAAGAAGTTTTGTTAATGTATTAGAAGAGCTGTATTATGAAAAATGTTTGAAAAGTAAAATTGCTTTTCTGCCTCCTTAGTGGCCCCATCCTTCTTAACATTGACAATCTTATCTAGAACAGACCTTCCTGCAGAAAGAATGAAGATATGGGCATCATACCAGTAATAGCATAGAAAGTTCCTTAGCTCTTAAGAACTCTATGCTGAAATGATAATTCTCCAGAAATCATGCACACGTTCATCTGTTTTTCGTCACTATCTTTTAGTTGAGACCCAATACACAACAGCTGCAACTTAAAGGAGGAAAGGAGTATTTGGTCCGCAGTTTTCAATGGGATATGCATTTTTAATGCAAACTTGGTGGCTACAAAGAAGAAAGTCATGCATGGCAGGACAGAGGAGATGGGCTTGGGAATATACCCTTCCAAGTAAAACTCTCAATGATGTGCTCCTTTCAGCCAAGCCCCACCTTGGAACATGAGCTGCTTGTGGGCATTTTAGGTCTTTAGCCACTTTTCCACTTTCCTCAATAATTCTGTTCAAATGGAAGTGGTGTGTCTTATCCTTTTTTCATGGTAGTACAGAGCCTGAGGGAAAGATTATGTACAGATGCTTTTACTGACAGGTGCATTTCAGGGCAGAAAAGCTGAGGGGAAAGGAAGTAGGATGGGCACTGGGCAGCATGGGAGATGGTTGGTCGCTGCTGTGGCAATTGCTTCACCACCAGTCATGATGATAAGTGATAGACCAGTCATTACACTGAGAATCAGGTGAGTGCAAACACAGACGGGTAAAGGAAAGAAGCTCATTGACAACTACATGACAGAGCGGAAAGGGAGAAGAAGACAATTGCTGAGTTCTCTACTGTCTTGTGCATCACACAGATGAAATTTTACTTGTGTTTTAGAGTTGAGGGGTTTTTTTTGAGAATGCACTTTATCTTCGATCTCTTTCACTGCTGCAGAAGCCAGAAGGAACCCAAGATTTTAGGAATCAAAGCATATGTTCTATGTCTGTCTTAGTTACTTTTCTCCTGTTGCTGAGATAAAATACCCAACATCCACAGTTAAGGAAGGAAAGGTTTATTTGGTTCATGGTTTGTGGGGGTTCCAGTCCATAACCAGCTGCCTTCAAGGCTGTGGGGCTCAGAACAGGGGCAACAGTTCAAGGTGACAGAAGATAGCAAAAGAAACAAGAGCCCCAGAAGGGGAAGCAAGCCTGTTACCCTCACTTATATTGCACATAGGCTCTTGACCCACACCAGCTCCATGCCTTCCTCTTAAATAAGCTCAGGACATTTACAAAGTGAGGTCCTTGGGCCCCTGCTGAGTCACTTAGCTAAGGGTCTAAACTTCTCAATTTTCAAGTTGAAACAACACCCCACCTGAAAGTACTTGGTCTGCTACAATGGTGAGGGAAGAAG
>NW_004524867.1:1420855-1428026 GCF_000260255.1 Octodon degus | reverse complement strand
TGGTGCAGAGATTAGAACGCATGGGCACGGAGTCTTGAGTACTAAATAGCAGCCTTTGAAGACTCACCAACCACTTCTATCTTAGTTGTGAATGCAGTCAATAGAGAGATTCCATCATGAAGTTTTGGGAGCCAGTCTTAGCAAAGACTTGTCTCATCATCCAGAAATTCAACACAGGTCACTGGGCCTCCCTCAGTTGTAGGGTTGGATAGTAGGTTGGTGAGTCCATGCAAGAGCCAACAGGACTTGTGGCGCACACAGCTCCGTCTTCCTGCATGCTGAAGTCACCTTGGGGATGTTATGTCTAATAAGAGCTGTACAAAAGTTGTCGTTGCAACACTGTGTGCATTAATGGTGTACAGAGGCATCCCTGGCCTATCCACCTTCATAAGAGCAGGAACTAAGCCCCAGCTTTGCAACCTTCTGCAAAGGAGCTTTAATGACCCTAGAAAGTATACCAAAGAGGTCTAGAGAACATATTTAAGGAGATAATTTATGTGCACAGGTGGGTTAAAGGGTAGGTTGATGAGCACAGATCAAATAGTGACTGAACAGGAAAGGTTTTCAGCTCAAGGTCTTTTAAACAATGAACTTTACCTTGTACTTTGCTTCCTAATTGCAAGGCAGACAATCAAAGAAAACATGAGTAAGGGATATTTTATTTCTAGAAATAGAGGGAAGGAAAACATCACCCAGGACCTAACACTGTCCCTTCAAATGCCTAGTACAAGAGACAACACTGGGTCCAGGTGGGCCTGAGGGTCATGAGGAGGGGAAAAATATGTTGCCCACTGGGGGGAAATCTGCAGGTTAATCACCGGAAGGGTGGCAGATGGTGGGCCTAAGCCACATCCCCAGCTGGTGTATATGCTAAGAGTTTTGTCAAGCCTGTTGTCACCAGACAGTTACAGAATGTGCCTTGTATTACATCAAATCTCCACACTGAAAAAAAAATGGTTTTCCAGGAGAGAGATGGTGCCACTTACTGCAAACCTACTTCCGATTTCTCCTCTTTGTTCCTCAGAGGCCTCGGAATTGGGGGGGAGGGGAACTTGGGGAACACCTTGCTTGTCTTCAGCTTGTTTCATTTTCTGTATGCACTAGATTACTCAAGCAGAAAGCCCAATAAGAGTTTTTCACAGCATATTTCCACTCTCAAAGTGGAAAAAGACGAAAACAAACATTAGCCTCCTTCCACAGTGATGAGCAGAAAACACACCTGATTGTGTGAGGCTTTTCAAGATCCATCAGGATTTCTCTCCAGAGAATTGTCAAGGGGTTCAAGCGATTCTTAAGTAAAAGCAGTCATGGAAAGGGAGGGAATGATTGAGAGAAAGGGAGCTGGGATGGAAATGGGCTCTGAATATTTAAAGTTGCAATTAGAGCAGGAACATGTATATGGGGTGATCGAAGAGAGGAGACTTGGAAGATGAAATCTAGAGTATCTTATAATTCAGACTTTTTTTAAAAAAAGAAAGCAACAGTAAATCACATTTTCCATTTAAAAAAAAAAAAAGAAAAAGAAAGCAATGATGTTGATGAGGAGAAAGAAAGGGGAAATTCACTTATGATGAAGCAAAAGAAACTCCATTTAAAAGTACCAGAACTAAAAGTCTGAAAAAGAAACTTTCAGAATGAAGAACTAGCCAGGAAAAGTTAAATACTCCCATGTATACTGGTGGGTTTGGTTTTTTTTTAACAAGCATTAAAGCAAATTCAAAATCTCTCTGGCAGTTGCAAATCTTGCCTAAGATTGTATAACAGAAAAAGAAACTCAAATTACTTCTTTTGGGCATTAATTCCAAAGCACACTAAAGAAATGAATAAAATTATGAGAACTAAGAATTATGGTATAAGATTCAATATTCACTTATGACAATACATAATTTTGAAGGCTAGAAAGCAGACGGGCATATTGTAATTCACTAAACAGAACAAAACTGAGAGTCTTATTCTAAAGCATGCGCTAAATTAACCAGAAGTGACTAAATTTTAGACATGAGCTACCTCTCAAGCCAAGCAAGCAGTTGAATGAATGCAGACCAGAACTCTGGATGCAAGGTTGAAGGAACCTGAATGACCAATTCCCTCAAATCTTGCCTGGGGTTCTGGGGGAAAAAATCCAAGAATCTTCCTGTCCAGAGTCTCATCTGCTTATATCCTAGACCTAAGGGACAGAAACCACGGGGATTAGGTGAAATGTGTCTGAAAAAGAACAAGGCCAGTTGGTACCTGCACAGGAGGTTGCTTGGAGTGGTCCCAGATTTCACCTGTTCCATTTTCACTTTTATTTATTAATTTATTTACTTACTTTTAATGTATTTAGTCTCACGACACAGCTTGGACTGGTAGTGATCCTCCTGTTTTCAGCCTCCCCAGAGCTGTGGTTATAGGCTTGCGCCACTATGTCCAGCCTTGGTGTCTGGCTCAGCGCGCCCAGGGACACAGTGAGCACGGCATGTGTGGATCAAATCCCAGTCTGTGAGCTGTCTCGCTGGACCCCTTTTCTTTGATTCCCTTTTCTCTTTGTGTTTATTTCACATAATTTCTTTTCTTTTCTTTTTTTCTTTTTTTTTTCCTCTTTTTTTCTTTTCTTTTTTCTTTTTTGGACCAGGGATTGAACTCTGGACCTTGCTCTTGCCAGGCAGGCGCTTATGCTGATGAGCTACACATCCGGATTATTTCACATAGTTTCTACTGCTGTACCATCTACATACTTCACGACATTTTTCTTCTTCAATGTTTCTATTTTTTAAATTAATGTTATCGAGAAAGAAATAGCAATACAACAGTGTCAAAACAGGTGAGGAGGACAGTTGCAATAATTAATACATTGCATATTGTTGTCTTTGTAGTAGTTATTCATAGTACAAGATGCAGACATGATACCTTGTCTAAACACTATTAGTGTAAATCTTTCTTCTCATTGAACTAAGAGAAAGTAGCTATATATCTATCCTATTTTGTATATACAGATATATAGATAGATAGATAGATAGATAGATAGATAGATAGATATTTTTTACTACAAAATGGTTCTTCATTTATATCCCCCTTTTTTGTTTAGTTTTGTCAGAGATGAGTATTCCATTGCCATTCAAATATTGTAGGTATATGAACTCAGTGAAATAATTTTTCTAATCAGCTATTAATTTTATCTACAATATTTTCATCCTACATATTGTGGTATTCATCTGTCCAGGATTCACGGAGTCATTTTTATGCCTTCCAAGTGTCTCCATTTTGAACATAGAGGACATAGTTATACTCAGTTTTTTAACTTTTTTGTTTGTTGGTTGGTTGCAAATTCTATCTTGTGCTGGTTAGTGCTTACCATTCAGTTATTGTCATTGGTTTTTGTTTGTTTCTGAATATTTTCAGTAACCTATCCTGTACATGAATGTGGACAAAAGATAAGTACTATGATTTAAATTCCACTGTCGTCACTACCATGTGCTCACGAAGTTGTATTTCATGTGTCAATATTGAAGTAATCATCTTGATAATATTAAGTAATTATTTGAAAGTATTTGCTGCTATAACTTATATTTGATTTTTTGCTAGGAACTGCTCACGCAGGTTTGCTATCCGAAAGGCATGTGATAACCGAAAAAAGTTAATTTAAAATTTAATTATTAGCAGAATTACTTCTCTGAGCAGGAATTATTTATTTGGATTCACATGCTGACTCCTTCCATCCATTCTGTCTGGCAATAAGTAAACATCTTTGACACTTAACATCTTAGAAGCCTTATTGAATTCACAGAGCAACATAGCTAAAATTCAATACTTTGAGGGTAGGATGGTGATCATTAAAAATAAATTTAATTTAATCTTGAAATAAAGAACAGCTGAGCACAGTAATTGGGCATTATTAGAATTTAAAAGGACAGACGGAGTGTGTTTAAATTACCCAGAGGGTGTTATAAGGAGTATTAAAATTCTTTTATATGCGCTAGGAGCAAAATCTTATTCAGAAACAGTCTCTTTTGGTTGCGCTGCCTGTCTGGCAAGGACCGATCCCATTTATTTCGGGAGACCCTAGGAAACCATCCTGCTTGCCAGCCACGTGTGTCTCTATGAAAGTGCATTGTTTGATTGATTCTCCTCCTAACGCTTGCGTTCTGCAGTGATTTGTTTCTCTGCACTGTGTAGTGACTAGGTGGAGGAAGGACAAAGCGCTTGAAGTTCTGACTTCTCTGGTCCCAGAGATCCGTCCCCTCCACTCACTGTGCCATGCTTCCCCACAACCTTGGGGGGGGGGTTGGAAGCTGTTCTGGAGGCGTCGGAGTGCCCCGCCATCCTCCCAAGCGATCTCCGCCTTCCTGATCATTTTCTCCCTGCCTCGTCCTTCATTTTTCTCATCTGCCTCCCATTGCACTGACCATTTTGATTTACAACCTATCTCCCCTGACCTTCTCTTCACCTTGAACTTGTGATGTGTTTTCTTCTCCCTTCATTTTACCCATGCCTCCGCGTCCAGTTTATTTATTTCTCAGTCCTGAACACAGCCAGCAAGTCCCTTGTAATTTAAGCCTCCAGGCTTTTTATTCTCGGTTTTTACCACTCCTTTTTTTTTCTCCTATGTTCCTATTTTGTTCTTAGAACAGAACGATTGCCCAGGCTCCCTGAGCACTGGACCTACCTACATCGTCCCCACCACCCATGCCAACCTGCCTCTTTGGAAGTCTGTGATACACGCGATCATTCCAGGGATGTTCCTTCGTCCCATTTCCAACCCTAATTAGGTCTCGGCCGCTGCTCTGCCTGTTCGGTGTTATCTCCCTTGACTGATTTTCTGTTCCAAGAGATCCACATGGAGCTGTACACCTTCAGTTTGAGGGGAAAAACTGCAGGCGCCCCTGAGACTCTGGGTTTGCAAATGCAAAACCTACAGAATGAAGCACTTGCCTTGTGACCTGGTGCTTTCTTGGCTTGTAAATTCTCTGGAGAATTTGAATAGAGATTCCGTTTTCTTTTTCTTCCCAGTTCTCTAAAGTGGCAATAAGAAAGAGCTCTTTGCCTACCACAAGACTGTAAAGATTGACTGAGAACAGGAGGATCGCTACAAGTCCCATCTATGGAGTGAGACCCTGTAGACCTCATTGTAAATGCAAAAAAAGAAAAAAGATCGTAAAGGTAAATGGGTTAGGAGGCAGGAACAGAATCTTTCTACATTGCTGCAGGGAATGTGAACTACCGCGGTCACTACAGAAATCAATACAGAAGACTGGGTGTGGAGTTGGCGCGTGCCTGTAATCCCAGCTCTTGGGAGACAGTAAGCAGCTGTATCACTAGGAATCTGATCTAGTAGTGAGACCCTGAACACCCTGAATAAAGGACGCGCTATATGCGCTGTGCGTATGGTAGAGCCCTAGCCACCCACCAGGTGGATGCATATGAATCCTTTGTAGGAAAGCGGATGCACCTGGAGACTGAAATGTTGAGTGAAATCGGTCAGAGTCTGAAAGTTAAGTAAGATGTGTGCTGTCTCTTATAGGAGAAGTCAATATATACAATGACAGATATTTAAAGGTAAAATGAAAAACAGGTGACAGGATACAGGGAGGTAGGTTCTGTGGAAGGCATCAGCATTCTGCGTATGAAATGAAGTGGGACAGGAAGAAAAAGAAACAAGATTGATTAGGGTGTAAGATTTACGTTTCCATTTCCCTAAGATGAGTGTAATTGTTCCATATATATTACCATACAAATATATGCTAATAAAAAACTTTTAAAAGACAGTATGTGATAGACACGCCTTCATACCTGTGTTTACTATGGAACGACTTACAGTCCCTAAGCTATGCAAACAGCTAGGTGTCTATCAAAAGTTGAATTGAAAAGAATATACAGCGTATAAACAGAATGGAGTATTATTCAGCCATAAACAAAGGTAAAGTTATGTCATTTGGAGGGAAGTGGATGAAAATGAAAAGCATCGTGCTAAACAAAATGAACCTGGCTCAGAGAATTAAACATTACATGTGTTTTGTTTTGTTTTGGAGTACCAGGGATTGAACTCAGGACCTTGCACTTGCCAGGCAGGCACTTATTCTACTGAGCTATCTCCCAGCCCCTACATGGTTTGTTTTATATAAGAAAGCTGAACAGTAGAGAGAAAGAAAACAGAGAAGGGAGGGAGGAAGGAAGAAAAGAAGAAAGGGAGGGAGGCAGGGAGAAAGATAGGGATGAAGGAAAGAAGGAGGAAGGAAGAAGGGGAAGCAAAACAAGGTGAAGAGAGAGTTTTGTTTGTTTGTATTTAGTACAGAGTCCACAGGGTCTCCCTACATAGATCAGAGTCATGGTGATCCGCCTGTGTTCAGCCTCCCAAGCGCTGGGATTACAGGTGCACGCCACCATGCCCAGTCTCAATTGCCGTCACAGTAAATCCTGGGAGCAGGGCCACACGCCGGGGATCAAACTCAGGCTGCTGCATCTGCCTAAGCAGGTGCTTTAATCCTCTGAGTTGTCTGGATGGTCTTAAAGTTTTTAATTCTGTTGTTTATTGTTTTTTGTTTTTTTTCAGTACTGGGGATCGAACTCCTGATCTTAGACTTGCCAGGCAACTTCTTATGCTACTGAACTATATCCCCAGCCCCAAGAGAGATAATTTTTATTAGTGATGAAAAAGTGAAGAGTTATGAAAGGAGTAGAATGAGATTGAGAATAATCTGGTGTGAAAATAATCAAACTGTGTTACCTGCATGTATCAGCATTCCAGAAGGAAACCCACTGTTTTGTTAAATTAATATGTACTAATAAAATGAAATATATTTTTAAAAACATGACAGGTCATTCTACATTTCTAAGAAAAGATGCGATTCCATTAAACTCAGCCTTGTCATGCAGCGGGGAGTCATTGACTGTCCCTACTATGTCAGGAAACTTCTAAGGCAGGCTGTGAGTTCAGGCCAGTGCACTCCCAGTTCATGCCCTTCTAAGATCCCACGCACATCTGTCACTTTCTGCGGCACTTTTTCTCCGTAGATTTAGCTCAGCAAAAATTCCACAAAACTTGAATTTTAGTCCGAGCTTTGAATGTCACCCTTCAAACATTTCCTTATAGTCTGTGCCATGGTAATTTAGAAAGGCAATAGCCATTCCAAGCTGTTTTTACTTTCCCATCTAAAAAATTGTAAATGCTGTGCATTGTGAAAGGCTTTCATGA
>NW_004524867.1:1399204-1420437 GCF_000260255.1 Octodon degus | reverse complement strand
TCTCTGTCTTTAGAGCCAACCAAGTTCCTTGAGTCATGAGACCTGTGGTTGGGTTATTGTTGTTGTTGTTGTTATTATTTGTGTGTGAGTGTGTGTGAGTGTGTGTGTGTGTGTGTGTGTGTGTGGCTCAGCCTACCCCAGAGGTGAGTCTGGTGTGGCATGTGGTAACGCAGATCGAACCATAGTCCCTGCGGTTACCCAAGCTTGCCTAAGCCTAATCAAGATACCTGACCAGCCCCAATATTATTAATTTTTAACTGTAGCCATTCTTCACTTAACACCCCAGTTCTGGTCCTGAGACCAGATGACTCATGAGAAGCTACATAATGTGTACACAGCAGTGTTCAGAACAAAGAAATGGTCCAAGAAAACTCCAGCTTGATAACTTTGCTTTTATTTGCATACCTCTCACGTGTTGTACTATTAGTGTGCAACAGAAGGAGAGAAAGCTACAGTGTAGATTATACTGGGCGGTATAATCAGCAAAATCTGCAGAACTGTACCGTAGAACATGTCGCCGCACGGCTATGCTTTCGGTCACCTTCCTAAATCCTAGATCCAACTGGGGGTCAGCGGTCTGGACAGTGGTCAAGCAAGTAGGTAGTTAAATGGGGAGTGTCTGTCTACCTTGCAATGCACTTTTCCAAAAGCAGTCCTTTAGGAACACTACTAAACACAACCGAGCTTACTGCAAAGACTGAGCATGTGGTGGGTACGGGCGAACGATGATATGTGGCTGCCACCCCATTGTTATCCTATTACCACAGAGCGGTTGTGATGTTCTAAACAGCAAGTGTTCTGTCTGTACATACTTCTTTTCTGTCCCACAAACCACCTGTCAACCATCGATGACTTTATTTTCTTTCTACTTTTGCTTCTCCAGAATGTAGTAAGTAGGATTTTCAGGCTGGCTTCTTTCACCTAGTCTTAGTCATTTAAGAATCCTCCATGGGGGCTGGGGATATAGCTCAGCTGCCTAAGCGCCTGTCTGGCAACCACAAAGTCTTATATTCAATCCCCGACCCTGAAAAAAAAAAAAAAAAAAAGAATCCTCTACGTCTTTTTCACGGCTGGAACTGGATAGTTCACTTACTTTGAGAACCATGTAATATTCCACTGTTAACACTCCCTAATCAAAGGCTATGTGGCTGCTTCTAATATTTGACGCTGATGGGAAAAATTGTGGGAAGCATCGTGGGTATGATTTCATGTGGACGTAGGCAGCCCATGATGATAAATGGCCAGGACTGCACTTGCTAAGGCATTTGGTATGTAGTTTGGTAAGGCATATAATGGTACCATAAAAGGGAAGGAAACTGTTCAAAGGGAAGGAAGAATTGAGAGGAGGAAAAGGACAAAAGAAAACAAGAAGGAAGGACAAAATAAATAGACATGCATGTACACAAAATAGCTTGGATAATTGTGCTGCTGATTTCTGCTGGCTTACTTAAGGGAACAGTTCATTCTTAATTTTTTCTCTCTCCTTTTTGTTATATTATTATTATTATTATTATTATTATTTTCTGTATTTTTTGGAAGGGTCTACAGTGTGTTCAGGATCTCACTACTACATCGGACTCGGAGCGATCCGCCTGTTTATAGCCTCCCAAGAGCTGGGATTACAGGCCCGCGCCACCACGCCCAGTCTCAATCCCCCCTCAGCGCACCTCCGGGGTGGAGTGGGCGTGGCAGGCCCCTGCGCCTGCTTGCAGGCATTTTTAATCCACTGTACTGTTTGGCCCGCCCTCTCCTTTTTCATTGTTTATAATTTTTGATCCATTTGGCATCTGGTCATCTGAGCAACTAATTTGAAGACAACAATATGCACTACAACAACCGTTGAATTCTTATCATTTTGCTTAGTAAAATTATGTATCATTTCTAATGCTTTTTTTCCTTTCTTATTCTTTTAAAAAAGTGAAAACAAAATTAGTGAAAGGCCTGCATGTAGCACTCTGAATCCTGCGTGACGCTGTACACATCTATTTTCAGCACCTCAAATGCCTTTTTGTGCAAAGAAAATACTGTTTGTCACAAAGCATTTGGCTTCTTGGCCAAACTCTTACAGCTCCGGATTCAGAGAGACAGAAAGGAGACGCTAAAACCTCCCCATGAAGCATCCCAGGAGCACTCACACCCGCAATCTGAGAATATCACTTCAGGGACTCTCATTTCAGCGGAGCTTGAATGGCAAATTTCTCTCCTCAATTTCTGAAAAAAAATCTTCGTCTTTAGTCTTTGCTATGCCTCAACTACTGTGCTAGGATATGGCTGGTAAGTTCCCGTTAAGATAAATAAGGCTACCAGGACTGCAGGCGGGACTGTGCTTAATTGCAGAAGATAATATTTAGGTGAGTAAAAATCAATGAATATAAATGTAAATTCACAGTGGAGAGCTTTGCGGAACATGGGATACCTTATATTTTTCAAGACGTAATGTAAGCGCTTAAATCCTGCGGAAATACACAGCAACTTTAACCTGTACAGGTAGAAGACCTTGGAAGGATACACTCTGGTCCTATAGTGCAAAAATCAAAGTCAGGAGAGATCAACGCTGAGACACCTCTAACGTCTAAGCTCGAGACTTATCGGCATGCTGCCTCGTAGGAGTTGTGATTCATTTGCTTTTTCTTGGTAATGATACTGAAACCACTGTAGCTTTTATTTTTGATTTTGCTGTCGTTGTTGGTACCGGGAATCAAACTCAGGACCTTGTGCTTGCCTGACAGGTGCTGAGCTGCTGAGCTACATCCCCAGCAGGGAGTTATGAGGCAAAATCATGTGTCAGAGTTCTGCTGAAGTCTTGTATCTGGGGTAGTTCTGGAGTCTTTTTCTTTTTCAATACTGGGGATCGAACACCAAGCCTACCCACTGAGCTCCACCCCAACCCTTTCATGTTAATTTGGTTAATTGAATGGGCTATAAATTTGGGTCAAATTATTTAGAAGATACAAGGCAGATTAAATTGGTAAAACCTAGAAATAATTCGAGATCCTGTCTTGCTTATCTGCCCAGATCTTGGTTTGAGTTTCTGATTCTTTATGGTTTTTTATTAAACTATTTTTTAATAATTTTATTGAGAAACAAATACCAATGAGACAGTTTCAAAACCAATTAGTAGGACAGTTTCAATAATAAATACATTGCATATTGTTGTCTTCCTAGTAGTTATTCATAGTACAAGATGCAGACTTGATATTCTGTCCACTAACACTATTAGTACAAATCTTTCTTCTCATTGAATTAGGAGAAAGTAGCTGTATATCTATCCTATTTTCTATATAGAGATACAATATGGTCCTTCATTTGTATCCCCTTTTTTGTTTAGTTTTGTCAGAGAAGGGTATTCCATTGCCATTCAAATATTGTAGATGAGTGGATTCAGCAAAATATTCCAATATAGTTCAGTAGTCCATAATAATGTGGGTTTTCTGTAGGAATGTCAATGTCAGAAGTTGTTGACTTGAGCCTTTGACAGCTCAGCAGATTAATATGACTTTACTTTTCATATTTGTTTTTATACTTTTCTGCTGGATGGTTAAGATCAAGATAAAGCAAGACCTATATAACAAGAAATGTAACTTCTGTATTAGACAAGGTCAGTCAAATCATCTCAGGATTTATCCTGTAACTCTGTACTGCACTTCGTAGATCCTTTGTCAGTGTCAGCCATGTGGATGAGTCACGGCCATTGCTTGACCAATTTGCTCTCTGTGAAAGCCTGAGAGAGTGTTTTCTCTCCACGTGTCAGTCTTTATGTTTGCCAGGAGTTAGAATCGCCTATCTATTGATCTGTGTGATATTTTCTAGCAATGAGGTCAGGCCATACATATTATTTTACTTTTTAAAAATTGTATCCATATATTTCTTTCCTCCCTCTTTCTTTTTTCCTTTCCTGCATAATTGCACTGCTGATATCTAATGGTCTATGGAAAGGAACAGCTAATACTTAATTTTTTTTCTCCTTTGGAATTTTTTGACCAACTCTGCATCCTTATGTCTCATAATCTGAACAACTAATGTGAAGACAGTGATAGAAAATATTATTAGTAGATGTTAGTGTTATGTAATAAGTACTTCAGTCGGGAGGACCTGACATGTGTCACATCATGGACCTTTCCACCTGCCATTTCTCTCTCTCTCTCTCTCTCTCTCTCTCTCTCTCTCTCTCTCTCTGTCTGTCTCTCTCTCTCTCTTTATTTTTTTGCAGAACTGGGGATTAAACTCAGGCCCTCACTTGCCAGGCAAGCCCTTATTCTACTGAGTCATCTCCCCGGCCCCCCAGCTCCCATTTCTTCATGCCCCTTTGTGTATTCCTGGGTCTCAAGATTACCACCTCAGGATATGCATTTTGAGAAATTATTTTAAATTTGCAGTCAACGTGCATATTCCTTAGCTGGAGATACTGCAAGGAAAGTCAAATGGTTAAAAAAAACACAATGGAAATGATTCAAGGTGAAATATAGATTCTTCATTTCTAGAAAGGGAAAGATTTTTATGAGAAAGATTCTATTAGGCAGGAGTCTTTCTTGCTGATACTTATATTCTAAGCTAGGAACATTGACTCTCATCAGTGTTGAAATCCTTTTTTTGCTTTTAATTTTTTTTATTGTTCATGTATTTAGTACAGTGTCTACAGGGTCTCACTGTGCAGATCAGACTTGTCATGATCCTCCTGTTTTCAGCCTCCCAAGCACTGGGATTATAGGTGCATGCTGCCACACCCAGTGTCGGTCCCCCTCTCAGCCTGCCCTGGGCTTGGGGCTGGTACCACAGGCTTGGGATTGAACCCTGGTCACTGTACCTGCTTAAGCAGGTGCTTTAATCTGCTGAGTTATCTGGTCAGTCCTTGCTTTTTAATTTCCTTTTCCCATTTCTTGTCACTAAGTCATTTCCCCCAAAGAACCTGTACTACCTAGATTTTGCAAAACGCTCTTCCTGTTGTATTTTCTGTTTTTATTTTTCCTTATCGTGTGTGTGTGTGTGTGTGTGTGTGTGTGGTCATGAAGGCTGTGCCTACAACTCTGAGTGTGTAACTGTTAAGCTCTTCACCACTGAGCTATGGCCCCAGCCAAGCCTGTTGTAGCTTTTGCAAAAGCAATACCTCTTAGTCGAGCAAATATGACAGCTCTTCCCACTAATAGAGATGTCAAATCCCAGGTCAAATTCCAAGCAGCTACTTAAGCAGATACTCCTTGAGCCTCCAGCAAAAATGAAGAGGACTTTCAGAAAGCTCGGATTCCCTGTGGATGACAAATACAGGATTCTCCTTGTATCCCTCACTGGATGTGAGACTGGCAGTCCACGGAAGTTCTTCAGTGGTGCTATGTCTGGCTTTCAGAAGGGAATAACCAGCAAAATCTTCCAAGTTTGTTTGCAATGAGCGCAGTCCTCACCTCTGAAGCACCTCTCCTCTGTCAGGAGCTTTACAAACACCATCTGGAATCCCTGCACCACGCTGCTCCGGGACTCAAGAATCTGGCAGCTTTTACATTCAAATCCCTCTTGGTGAGAGCTCAGCTGTGTGAGCTAAATGCCTTCACATCTTCCTTTTCCCTTCCTTTTCCCTCAGGGAGTGGTAATTATGAAACCTGCTGTGGAGAGTACGTGTGAGGGTTACCTTGCAAATACGCCTGCGCTGGGAACTGCGGGTCCTTCGCCTGTAGGAAATCCTCACTAGCTCCTTGCTCTTACCGCTTCCTCTGCCCATTGCACAGATGAAGAGATTGAGAATCTGAGAAGTCACCTGTCACTATCAAGGGCTCTTGATTTTAGCTTCAGGGATCCATACCATTCCTGTAATACCTTGCTGCCTCCTGGTGGACAAACCCTAAAGAAAAGCATGCGCTGCAGAGCCATACAGTTACACAGACTTCTTTCAGGTTGCGGAATCCTCAAATGTTGTAAAAAATAAAATAAAAATAAAAAAAATCCATGCCAAAGACTGCCATTTGGCATCTGCAACTTCGCTGATCCTTCCTACCACATCAGCTACTCCGAATAAGAGCTGTTTTCCAAATGGCAGAGGCCACAAACGAATTAGAGTTGTACAAAATGCAGAGAGCAGAAATAAAAAGTTCAATTTTAATGCTGAGATGTAAAGAGGCAACACCATACGCTCTCAAAATCTGGAATGAATAGCTAGGCATCAAGCAGAAATACTCTGCAATGCTGACTATGGAGACACCCGTGGCCCGGGGAATTTCGGGTGCCTTACTGGGGTTACATCCATCCTCATGAAGTAAGCGTGAGGTACGACTTGTGCAAAGAGAATTTCACCTTCATTAGGGGAGGTCCCAGAGAGGCATCTGCCAGGGGCGCTTCTGGCTTTCTCCCTCCCCACCCCGAGACATCAGAAGAACTAGTATTAGACCTAAACAATGACCTTGGTTACCATGGTGATGGTGTGGGTGAGGACAAAGAGATCCTCCAGTGACAGAGAGGGAAGATCCATGACATGACACTGAGACATTACGATGGGAGCAGATTTCTGCTGAGGGTTCGATTTTGGCTCCTCTGTCTCCAGTGGGGTTGAAGCCCCAACTTTGAAATGTGACTGCATTTGGAGCTGGGGTCTTCAAAAAGGAAATCAAGGTCAAACGAAGTCCCTAGGGTGGCCCTGATCCAAGTGACTGGTGTTGTTATACTGGGGATACAGACACGCACAGAAGAAGGGCTTCCAGCTCTCGGTGTCAGGAGACAACAAATGTGTGGTGCTTGATCAGTTCAGGGTGCGGAGGTACCCTCCAGCAGTGCTGGAAGACTCCTAAGATTCCCAAGAAAGCAACTTTTCTGACATAAAGTGATTCCACGTTTGGGCCGTCATTCTGAAGCTGATCAGCACAGCAGTGGAATTGCACATAGCTCACAGGACCAGAGACATAATCTGGGATCTGCTGTTGAATCTATGTAGCTGGCTGTGGTCCAGGAACAGAAAACTTCATTTTTTTTTTTTTCCTGTGGTCTACAGGGTGTTCAGGGTCTCACTACTACATTGGACTCTAGTGATCCTCCTGTTTACAGCCTCCCAAGTGCTGGGATTACAGGCGTGCGCCACCACACCCAGTCTCAATCGCCCTCTCAGCGCGCCCCAGGGGTGGGGCCAGCATGGCGCCGGTGTTCCAGGGATCGAGCCCCAGCTCCTGCACTCTGCCTAAGCAGGTGCTTTAGTCCGAAGAGCTATCTGGCCAGCCCTGGCCATATACGCTTGGCATGAAAAAGCCAGAGAAATCCTCATCACTAAGGCTGCTTTTCAACCTGTCATGTTCAGGAGGCTATTGTCCCCTTTCACAATACATGCTGGCTAGGATCCCTGGTGGGTGTAGAGTGGACACAGCAGATATCGGTGTGCCAAGCTAAAAGACCCTTAGGATAGTTCCAGGGTCAAAGCAGGCTTCCCACCAGGGTGCAGCTCCACATGCTTGTTACCCAGGTCTGCTCAGAAATGCCCCTTAGCTGCCTGAGTAATCACTGAATGCTTTTCAGCCTAGGACAGCTTGACAGGAAGCTTGGGCGGAAGGAGATGTCTGAGACAACACTCCATTGCCTGGGGAATCTGCAATTGCCTGATGCCCCGACTCTCTAGTATCGTGTTAGAAGGCCTAATTTTGTGACAGTAATGGAAGCCCTGAGTTCATGGTAAAATAACACATTCCTCCCAGAAAGAGAGGAGGTTGACTCCGTAATAGCGGCTCTTAGATGCACCGACTCCTGGAGAGAGACAGGAAATCATATAGAGATTGCTTTGGAGTGGTGGACTTGTCATTAGGCTCCGAAAGAATGCCTCCCCATCCGTCTCAAGGGACATACCAGTGCTTAAGCCAAATGCTCCCTGCCTGCTTTCCCCTCGTCTCCGGGCAAAGAGTCAAAGAGTCAGCTACGTTTTGCTCAAAGGACTTGCTGTCAGATAACTCCAATGTCTTCCTTCCTTTGATGGGAACAAATACCTGAAGGAAACCCACATACACTGTTGCAGGAATGTAGGATAAGGGTGACAAGAGAGGACAAGTCAGAGGTGCACCAGTGGGGTCACAGCCGCATTGATCTCTTCTGTGGCTGTGAAAAGCCTCCAAACTTATGGGAAGGGACAAATTACTATTTATCCTTTAGAGAAATTCAAATCAATTCCAGAAATGCATACTTAATTTAAGAAAAAAAAAAAAACTCTAGACACTTAATGTGCTTTCTCTTTAAGTTCCAACATCTAAATCTCTTCATTTTAAATTTTGTTCTATTTCTGTCTAGACCTGACTCTTTGTCCCCAGGCAGACTGCTACTGAAAATAAAGGTAAGGATGTCTTTAAGGGATTTGGTTTGGCTTTTTATGTTTTCTTAGCTGCTGCTGTTATTTCGTATGAATGACTTAGGAGGATGACACGTATGCCTTCATTAATTATTAAAGATCTATCCAGAATTCATGCAAAAGATAAAGTATGCAAGGGAAAATGATATATAAACATGCTTTAAGTCACAGAAAGGTTATTAATCAATTCATGCTTTGAAGTATTTTAAGAGGATGGAATAAATGTTGTCAATATATAGCAATTAAATTCTCATTCATTGAGTCTATAATTCATTTCCACCATGGAATCTCTTATGTTTTCTTAATTGATGAATCTTGTATTCATTTAACATATGCATGAGTTATTTTTATTTATATGTGAACTGCCACCTGGTGAATTTGGGTGCTTATTTTCCTAAGTGGAAGTCTAGCTTTCCATTATATGAAGACAAAGTGGGTTTGTTCACAGAAAAACTGCTTGTGGAGTCAAATCGCTCAGACTTTGCCCTATCTACAGCCGCAGAAGAATTAAGGTGGTCACAAATTCTTTCTAACTTCTTCACACCCTGGGGAGTCCACTTCCTCACCTGGCACTGGGGCCGGAGACCTGATTTCCTTTCACAAAGGAAATTCAGCCGTGCAGTGCTGTGCAATTCCCGAGCTTGGGAGGGATCCCTACAACACAGAGCATGGTGGTGTGCACCTGTAGCCCCAGCTACTCAGACGGCGGAGGCAGGAAGATTACTGAGCCCAAAACTTCAGTATCAGACTACGGAACCTAGCATGACTTTGTCTCTTAAAAGAAAAAAAAAAAAAACAAAACAAATGAAAGAACTCTTATAATATCCACTCTGTGTTTGAACCCTATTGTTGTATGACTAAAGGCCCATCTAGCTTTCTAGAGAAAATGAGACTCCGTAGAGTTGGGACTCAGCATTCATAGCTGATCCATCTGCCTCACCCGAGGCCATGAAGATATGATTGAGTCCAGACATGCTGCAAACAGTAGATTGTAATGTTGGGCCACCCTCCCCAGGCAGTGCCTCATCTACGGGTGGTGTCATGACAGAATAAATAGCAGAGGGCTGGCCAAATAACAGAGGGTTGGCTCAGTGGATTAAAATGCCTGTAAACAGGCGCAGGGGTCAGGGATTTGATCCCTGGGCTTGCCATGCTGGCCCTGCCCCTGGAGCATGCTGAGATGGCGATTGAGATGGGCGTGGTGTCCTGTAATCCCAGCTCTTGAGAGGCTGTAAACAAGCAGACCACTACAAGTCTAATCTAGTAGTGAGACCCTGAGCACCCTTGTGGACCCTTCCATAAAATACAAAAGAAGAAAACAAAAACAAGAATAAATAACAGTATTTCCCTGCACATGGAACTGAGGAATTCATTGCGCAATATCTATTTGCAAAGGCTACTCCTAAGCCTACTGCAGAAACTGGATTTATGTGGGTTAGTTGGCTCTCTATCACTGTGTGTCAAAACACGTGAGATAGACAAGTTGTATTAGGAAAAGTGAACAGAGGGCTTGGGGTCCTGATATCCCTCCCAAGGACACACCCCAGTGACCTGGCAGCCTCACATTTGTCATACTAAGCCTTTAAAACACGGCCTCTGAGGAACTCTGCAACCACAACAATGTGCCAATCTTTAAATGGTCCTTCTCAGGAAGCAAAATACACGATCATATTTTATGCAATGAAGCAAGCAAACCAACTCACCGAACCCCCTCTCCTTCTAGTGGCACTTTATAAGAAGTGTTTGCCTCATGAAAAGGCGACATGACAGTCACGTCAGAGAAACCATAAGAAGCGTTTCACATGCCAGATTCTAAAATTATTCTTAATGAATAGTCGGTGGTCTCGTGCGTGTGTGTGTGTGTGTGTGTGTGTGAGAGAGAGAGAGAGAGAGAGAGAGAGAGAGAGAGAGAGAGAATGTTTGTGTAATGATTTGGAAAAAAAAATTTTTTTAAAGTAAGCCAAAGGGAATTGGAAAGGAGAATCAGAAAAGGAAGAAAAGGGAGGACCCATAAAAAGCGGAGTAAAATGATCAAGATGCAATATACCTACACATCAATTCCTCAAGCAGAACGTAATTCTTAGGTATCGCAAACATGCACACTGAAAAAATAGAGAAAAATAAGAGGGAAAAGCTACCAGAGTGCCCAAACAGCGGCATGGTTAATATACTTGTGTTGGGAATAATGAGAAAATCAAGCGCGCAGTCGGCCCATAAATACTAGCAACAGTTTTTCTGAGGGTGATGGAGATGGTGGTATATGATTGAAAGTACCCTGATTTATGTTTGTCAACAGGAAAAGCCATTCCTGACTTTGTGTATACACACTTTAAAATTATTTATGGAGGCATATAATTTGTGGATCTTTATTGGGTACATTATGGTAATTTGGTACTTGTATATAATGTGTGCTGATCAGACCTGGGTAATAAGCATCTCTATCTCTCCAAACATTAATCATTTTTATGTGTTGGGAATCATACTACTTGTTTTTCTAGCTATTTTGAAGACTACCCTAGATGGCTGTGAGCAGGCAAGACCCTCCAGTCCTGTTGAAAACCAGAGCTACGTTGTTCCCCTCTCACTGGCTTTTCCTGAACCTCGTGTGATCTCTTTCCATCTCCCCTCCTCACTCCTCACAGCATTCCTAGCAATCCCTACTCTCTCCTGCTCTAGGAGCTCGACTACTTTAGCTTCCATAAATGAGTGAGAACACCGCGACTTGTCTCTGTGGCTTAGCTCAAGTAGCACAGCTCCCTCTGGTTCTATCCATTGTTGCACCCAACAATGAGCTTCCATTTCTCTTCTGGCTGCATAGTCTTTTATTGTGTATATGGGCTTAATTTACCTTATTTGTTCACCAGTGTGTGGGCGTCCCGTTGATTCCATGGCTCAGCGACTTTGAGTAACGCTCCCACAAACACGGAAGTTATTTCCTGACTTGAGATGCGCAGTACTCACACACACCCTCCTTTTATTGAGATATATCTCATTAAAGGTTACAAGTATTGATTGTGTGAAATGATTCAGTGGCAGCGTTGTTATGCTGTGAGGTAGGGCCAGCCAAGACTCTTTTGGGCGAGGTGACATTGGTTGTGGGTGACCCACTGATTGTTTCAGTCTATGACGCTAATGATGAACCCCGGAGCTTGCACAGCCCTGGTTCCTAGCGTCACTGCGTCCCTAGGGACCTTCCAGGCTGAATTGGAGAAGCTCGATAGCTCCAGCTGTAGGCACTCATGTCGCGTTAAACAACGACACGTTTCCACTCTAAAGCGAGCTCTGGGTATCCGCATAGCTGTCACAGATCTGCTCCAGGTCACAGTTACTGGGCATAAATTTCTTGAGGTGTCTTGAGGTAGTGAGAGTACTTGTACTAGTGTCTATACTCTTGCCTTTGAAGGTCAAGGGTGTGCAGCTTCTCAGAGGAGTTAGGGGAGCTGGAGCTCGACTCTGTTGCTTGGTTTAGCCAACGGGTGCTAGCAGGGGAGACAGTGTGAAAGTGGGTGTGTTTTTTTGCCTTTGCTCCACATGCCCATCCCGGTCCTGCAAGCACCCCAGAGCTTGCGTGCTGGAAGATCAGTGATGGATGGTCCAGCCATTTCTGTGGGCAACCGGACAACTCCTCACCTGACGAGTAAAGTCAACAGGGGACCGAAGATCAACCCAGCTGGACACAGCCTAAATGGCCAACCTGATGTCCCATGAATTAAACACCTGCATTTAATCTTAAGCCATTGAGGTTAGGCTAGGGGTGTCTACTAAGCAGTAGCAGGGGAACACTAGATAATCCTGGGAACACTCAATACTTGAACTTGGGAGATTGTTCAGTGGGTAAGTGCTTCTCTGGCAAGCACAAGGGCCTGAGTTCAATCCCCGGTTCTGCCAAAAACAAAAACATACTTGAACTCTCATAACTCTTGAAATCACCTTACTAGGACACAAAACAGTGGATGGGTGATTTTGTGTATTGCAGTACTAGAGATTGAACTCATAGGCACTCTACCGATGAGTTACATCCCTAGCTATTTTTGTTTGTTGGTTGGCTTTATTTTTTTTTTAAGATTTTGAGAGAGAATCTCTAAATTTTACAGGCTGGTATCAAAATTGCGATCTTCCTGCCTCAGGCTCCCTTAGAGCTGGGATCACAGGAGTGTACCACCATGCCTGGCACGGATGCTACTTTTTGTCATGATATGAAGTATGCACTAATTTACGCTTGCATTAAATGTGCGTTATAATGAGGTAGTAATCGAATATGCATATATTATCTTAGTGTAGCAGGTACCAGAGTTCAATCGTGCCATGTGTTGTGTCAAGTTAAGCCGTAGGTTCGTGAGTAACTATCCGGCAATCCAAGTTTATGCTGATTTATCCTGATGCAACACAGAAACAAAACAGTAGAAAAACCTTTCTGAAAAGTCCCCGATACCCTTAATAATGCCAGGAAGTTGGGTGAACAATCAGGGCTGGGGGCTCACCTGTGACTGTGGAGTTTGCATTCCTGCTGCAGAACTGAAGGTTAGAGCCGGGCACTGGCCGCTGATGCTGTTGTCAGTTTAGCATGCCTAGTGTGGGTACTGGAAGCTCTGGCATAAAAAGCCTAGCAGCTAGCTTGTCACGTGAGGGTATGGAGGGGAGATCCTTAAATTCTATAAGCATCCGCCTTCTCATAAAAAGTGAATCTATCAATATTATTTCCACCTGAGTGTTACTCGGAGAATTAAATCCAATAGTATATTCAGAATGCTTAGTGGAGCACCTGGCAGATATTTAACTGTTCCATAAATTATAGTTATCATTATTAAAATTACTTACTCCTCTCAGAGTCCTGGAAATTTGGGAGCAGCAGTTTATTGAGAAGAAAAGCAGTGTAGAATTTTGATGATCGAGGCAGGAAAGTAATGAAATACCATGTTTGTGACACAGAAAGCTGATTCTTTTGAACATAGGGCAGATAAAAAAAAAAAAAAAAAAAAAACTCACTGAGTCTCAAACCCAAAGATTTAGAGGAGTATCAAGGACAGAAACCTCTCATTTGAACCAGGATGTGGACCTAGCTGGGAATGAAATGATAATTGAGAGCAGTTTTAAGGTAGGTTGATGAATCATCCAAATCACAATGAATGGTGTAAACAAAGTTGCTGATGTCTCTGAATTTCTTAACGATTTCTGCAACCATTCGAAGGCCTAAGAGCTGTTACTTCACCAACTTGTATGCTCTTCAGATTTCATTTCCCGCTATAAAAATAATTAGGCATTAGGGAAAATGCAGGCCGTGTGGAAAGTGGAAAGGAGAACAAAATAACAGAAACCTCTCCTTTCAGAGCATGTTTTGGTTTGTTTTTCTTCCTCTTGACATTTAAAGGAGAGTCATAAGGTAAATTGAAAATTATTTCACAGAGATTCAAGCCTTTGTTGTTTCCTGAAAGGAAAACAAGGTGTTATTTCATTGTCCGTGTCAGAGGAGCTGGAACATTGAAACTTAGATTCCAAGCAAAGCATTTCAGCGAAATACCAAAGTGACTGTTTGGGCCCTCGCGATTGCGGTAATAGACCGCGGCATTTGCGAACCCTTGTTGCACTGAAATGTGAGAAGAACCAGGCGCCGTTGTCTGACATAAACAAGATTGTATTAAATGGGGCTGAAAACACACTGATAAAATAAAATTAATGCAGTGTCTTTATTTAAAAAAAAAAAGAAGAAGAAGAAAGAAAGAAAGGGAACATTCTCTTAAAATAAAGTGCATCTCTAAAATATTGCTTTGGGGCTGGAGAGATGGCTCAGTGGTCTAAAGCACCTACTTAAAACAAGCTTAGCAAAGCACAGGGACTGCGGTTCAATCCCCCAGCACCACATGCCAGCCAACCCCGCCCCCTGGTGGGCTGAGCTGGCCACACACACACACACACACACACACACACACACAAATACATAAATAAATAAATAAATAATAAAATATTGCTTTGGCTTTGAGTTTATGGGCACTAGGGCCTATCTTTCTCCTTCTTCAGGATATTACAATGCTTCATGTAGGCATAATGCATAAATCACTGGGGCTGGAGTTTTCTTGTACAAGAGCATCTAGTGGATCCCTCAGAGTTGTGTCCAGAGCTCTGTAGATTACGGATAACACGGGAGAATGGATTTAACAGAAAGGGGATAGAAAAGCTCAAAAGGCGATTGTTCCTCAGCAACCCGAGGCTGCCTCGGTGTATCCTGGACTGCAGTGGAAACACAGGGACAGGGAGGCCCACAGCATCTCACCAGAGACTGAGATGTCTCAGAATACTTTAATTTCAATCCCACCACCCTCTGCACACTGGCCCGCTGTGAGTAAGCACATGTGCTTTAGTGGTCCCAGTCTTCAGAGTATATCTCACAACAGGAAGGACAGAAATACCCTTCTGTAGATAAAGAAAATTGCTAGTGAACCACTTCTTTGACCCGGGATCTCAGCCCTATTAAGGAAAGAGAAGCTCATTTATCATCTCCATCACTGCACCTTTCAGGGGGTCGAGAAACAAGTGAAGGTAATTCCACAACGCATGTGCCAAAGACAAGAATTTCCCTTGGGCGTTTCTGCACAGTTCATGTCTGCAGATACAACAGGATACAGCGGCTTTATAAATCAGACCCTGGCAGATTCATAAGTCTTGCTCAAGATGTATGCCCGGTACTGCACCAGGAGACAGAAGATTCCTCTTGGTATCATTCGCTTAACTCAGACTTACAAACAGGCATTACAGACGCAAAGAAAGTCTCTTAGGCATAGCAGCCTTCAAAGCTAACATCCATAATCACCACAGCCTATATCCTCTCTTCGCTCAGCATAAATTAGGTCTCTCCTTCTAGGAACATGCCACAATTTTGGCACTTTCTCATCAGTGTCCACTCGATAAATCTAAATTTCACCTTTTTTAAAACTTATTTTATATATATATATATATATATATATGCAAATCATGAGCGAGAAACAGTGGATTAATGAGATCATTCTTGTTTCATTGACATGCTTTAATCATAGAGTACGCCAGGTGCTGAGTGCACATATGCATGTGAAAAGGAAATCCAGAAACATCTGTGGCCACCAGCCACACAGTTGCAGAAGTTGTTTCTTCTGTTGGGGTCATGCCACAGGAAAGAGGTCAGTATGAAGGGAAGTGACAAGGTACGTTCCAAGAAGGTGTGCAAAGGAACAAGACAGTGATGTGTCTGTGATCAGGAGCCACATTCTGCACTTATACCCATCTGCACTCACCTGCCAAATCCTGCCTTCACCAATCTGAAACTTCAGAGTTCCGTGGCTCAAATTCTCCACAAGGGTTTCACTCTCTTTGCTTGCCTGCAGTCAGAAAGCCATCAGGATGAGCTAGAAAGCATTTGGGGGAGACTCTTCTCCACTGGTTGGGGTGAGCAACAAGTGGAGGTCACTGCTCTAGAGAGGACAAGTTGGGGTCTGGCTGTTGCAACGTTGGAAAACCACATGATGGAGAAAATAAACTTTATATCAGGCGCCAGAGCATTCAGCTGGATCTCATGGGCAGAAGCCTTCTCGTGTGATGAAAAACAAATCAAAAATTCTTAATGATTTGGCATACTATACTCTAAATTCTGGGGACCACAAGAGTATCAAATCATGGGTTTTGTAATATTTGAATGTTTCTCAGGAGTTACCTTGTGGCTGGGGTTCAAGGCTAACCATAAAATGCGTATATGCATCATTGCCGTGTAGACCTCAGAGAGGTAGGTAAATTTACACACTATTTTTACTGAGCTTGTTTTGGCTGGCAGTTTTCAACTTGTGGCATCACGTTGGGGGTCAACATGTTGTATTACTTTCAGAAAGAATATGATTAATGTAACCTCAACTTGCATTCGTATAACTGTCCTAAAATATTGAATTTACATTTGTCCTTGTGTGGCTAAAGCCTTCTGCAGCCTACCACCTAGGAAATGTTCAATAAATAATAGCTGCCACCCATATTCTTGATGTTTTCTTGCTATTATCATTTAGTATTAACTTTGAGGCTTCCCAGATCTTAATAAACTCTTGGTTAGTACAGATCAAATATCACTTACTCACTCATGATCACCTCTGTTAGGTTCCCAGCAGCTGCGCAAACTCAACTGACAGTTGTTAAGTTAATAAGTAAAAAAGGAAACCATAAAAGCCATTCATCCTTTCTTGCTGGATGGTTAAATAAAGACCAAAAAAAAAAAAAAAGATATTGGAAACCACACAGAGAAAACAGGATATAATTGCATTAGGAACCACTGTGAAATAATGGCTAATATTGAGCAACGTAGTCTGAATGGCATTTTCTGTAAGTGAAAGAGGCACACTGCCAGCTTAAAGAAAATGTGCATGTTGGCATTGACGGGAACTTCATCCCCCTAGAGAGGGCCAGGTGCTTCTGTTTAGGTAAGCATCAGACAAAAAGTTGTAAACAAATGACATTTGGAAGAATAGAGTCTTGGGGTTTCAGGGGATGTCACTTAAATCTTCATTAAATTGGATCTTGGGGACCAGGAAAATAGCTCAGTAGAATAAGCACTTGCCTGGCAAGCATAAGGACCTGAGTTCGATCCCCAGTTCTGGGGGAAAAAAAAGGCCGGGAAAATAGCTCAGTAGAATAAGCAATTGCCTGGCAAGTGCAAGGGTCTGAGTTCAATCCCTGGTTCCACCAAAAAAAAAAAAAAAAAAAAAAAAAAAAATTGGATCCTGTATTATATAAAAGGACTTTTCTTAAGTGACTAGATATAATTATGATTGGGAGCAATTATGATTTGATAAGATAAGATTTTTCATGGGTCCTTTGGAACCTTGGTAAACTAGTCTATGGGCTCCGTTGGGGCTGAGTGAACCCCTCGTAGGTACTGCACTGGGAATGGATGACCTGATCTATATATTTCATGAAGTATGGGTAAGCTAGTCCAGTCTGCAGGTGACAGTGGCCATGGGTGAGCTAGTCTACAGATTTCATCAGCTATGGCTAAGCTGCCCACAGACCATTCTTGCTTGATGATTCAATAAAGCAACTGGGTTTGGATGAGCTGGACAGGAGACTCTATTGGGTAGAGTGAGTTAGAGTACAGACTCCCTTGGGCATAGGTCAGCTAGCATCTACGCTTCCCTGAGTATGGGTGGGCTGGTTGGTATGCTACATTGACATGGATGAGCCTGTCCCATGGACTCCATTACGCACCTTGAGCTGGTCCATGGGTTCCACTAGGCATGGATGAACGGGTCCGTACCCTCCATTGGGTATAGGTGAGCGGATGCAGGGGTTGCCCTGGGCATAGATGAGCTGCTCCATGGCTTGCACTGAGTATGGGTGAGCTGCACTATAGAATGCAATGGATAGGCACAAGGTAGCCTGTGCACTGCTGTCATGGAAACTGATCCATCACCATAGGCGAAGTGGGTAACCAGCATGGGCAAGTATCAAGATGAGCCAATATCCTCGGGAATATGCACGCACAGAGAAAGTCTAGCAACATAGCTTGCGTTGTCCATAAGCCCACTGGAAATGAGCTTGAAAGTGTTTCCCAGGCACAAAGCAAAGGAAGAGAGAACCATCTTAGAGCTGGTGTTTGCTCACATTTACATGATCAGAACCACTGCTGTTACTCTTGCAGTGACAAACACAAGTAACAATCATAATAACAATGACCAGATTCTGTCACTGTAAGATGTTTTATTTTACGTGGAGTCCCTGGTCAACTTCTCCTAAGAATGCATGGCCAGGAATACTGGTCAGACCTTGGAATAACTGATGATGCTGGGAGCTTCAGAAGAACTGAAGAAATTTAGCCAATGCAATTTGATGGTTCTAGATAATTACTTAATTACGTGACGGTCACTATGTGAGTACAAATTACTTTGTGAGTACAAATCCAAAGGGCTAAATAGGGGCGTTGCAGCAATTTTAAATAGGTTACAGCTCAAGGGTAAGGACTAGATAAATATAAGTTTTATAATATATAGCATAGGGCGGGAGGCATAGTTCAGCGGTACAGCACCTGCCTTCCATAGATTCTATTCCCAGAATAACAACAACAATACTAGCAAAGTAAATAACATATATGTAATATTAGTAACTATTGGTAGAGAAGCAAGTAATAAACTTATATATTTAAAGGTCATACATTTAACATTTTTTATTGCTTTGCTCCAGAATGCAAGATTACTGTGGGTTGAACCAGCCTTTTACTAGAGTGCATCTGTGTTATTTCTTAGATTATAGTTCTTTCTGTGTCTTAATTTGCTTATTTTAGAAATTATTTTATCTTTCTTTTCTAAGATGACTGTTCTTTTGGATATCCCATTGGAATAAAAAGTATTAGACGATAGCCATGAAAGAAGTATATTTAGGTTGATTCTCATGGTCTGAAGAAAATCACACCACTGATTTCCAATGATCACAAATGCTTCTGAGTAATTTGGTTGTGCTCGCTGAAAGAACTGTGTGGAAATGACAAGATATTTGCACCTCCGTGTTGAATGGGTGTCACCAATGAATGGTGTGTCAGCCTTCTCCATTGTGTGTTTGCAGATGAACGCCAGACCTTGCCCTGCTTGGAAAATATGCTGGGAGAATTCAGAATGCAGAGTTGGTCATGGAGTTCGCTGGACTGCTAGTATACTCAGCACCATCCATTTTTGGTGTGATGTTGTGAGGTTTCAGAATTCAGGGGTCCGGGCAAGCTACATCATGAAAACATTTTCTGGAGAACAAGCCATGAAATCTAAGTACACAGAGGAATGCTGAGGGAAAACAGTAGTGACCTCACCATCTAGACTCTTGATGAAACTGAATCGACTCAGTCTTTGTAGTGGGTTTAACAAAACCCACGCTCTTCACCCTCTAGGAGAAAAATGGAAGCTCACAAAGAACGGCCCAGGAAAAGGTAATACCTTCTCCATTCCGCTAGAGCATAACATTATTCTTGATGTTATAAAAATTTTCTCTCTACATACTCACCACTTTATGAGACAGAATTTATCATCTCATCCCCTTTGCTGCACAAAGATGAAAGTTATTTAAAATATGGTATAGCTATTATATGTTGGAATTAAAACTCTTTTAGGGCATTAAAATATCCTAGGGACAGAGAGAGTCCAAATTCTTCAACTTGTTTCATAGCTTCACTGAGCCCTGACAGATCAATTTAATATTTGAATATCATTAATTTGAACATTTCTCAGGTTCCTGCTCTATAACACAGGGACGCAATTCAGAAATTAGACTTCAAATGACAGAAAAAAAAAAAGCCATTCAGGTTTAGGAATAGAAGAAATTACAGCAGTTAGGAAAATAGTATAAAATATTTTATGGTGCATTTCTCTCTCTCTCTCTCTCTCTCTCTCTCTCTCTCTCTCTCTCTCTCTCTCTCTCTCTCCCAGGGATTGAACTCAGGCCCTTGCACTTGCCAGGGAAGCACTTATTCCACTGAGCCATCTCCCTGGTATCATCTACATCTCATTTTTAAAGTATCCAGCTCAGAAAGATACAGCAAAAATTGCTACAAATTAGGTGGTCTGGCTTTAATACTCACACCAGAGTTCACTTGAGTGTTTTTGTCCAAGATGTATATAGAATCCAGAGACACATCTTGTTTTCTGACCACCCTAGTCTCCACTCATTTCTTCAGAAAAGTAAATGTTCTTGCAGTACATTGATTCAAAGGACCAGCGAGATAACTCAGTGGACTAAGCACCTACTTAGGACAATTCAGGGCCTGGGGCTCAATCCCTGGCACCACATGTTGCTCCAGCCCCTCCCCCAGCATGCTGAGCTGGCGACCAAGTCCTGGCATGGTGGTGCACTGCCAGGGCTAAGGAGGCTGAAAACAGGAGAATCACTATGAGTCTCAACTGCATAGTGAGACCCTGCACAAAAATACAAACACACACACACAAAAAAATATATATATATATTATTTGATGCCACCAAGTAGACGTTGAGATAAACAGTAAGGATACTCTTTCTTTTCCTTTTTATTTGGGATAAAAATTATACTTAGAAGCACATATGCAGGCTGGTCACATAGCTCAGCAGATTAAAGTGCCTGCTTAGGCAGACACAGGGACTGGGGTTCGATCCCCGGCCTGTCCTGCCTGCCCCATCCCCAGGGCACGTTGAGCTGGAGACTGAGTCTAGGCATGGTGGCATACGCGTGTAATCCCAGTGCTTGGGAGGCTGAAAACAGGAGGATCTTGACAAGTCCAATCTATGTAGTGAGACCTTGTAGACCCTGTACTAAATACCTTTAAAGGAAAGAAAGAAAGAAGCAGTCAAATATAGCTCTTAGTAACTTAAAAAAAGAACCACCTATGCTTTCACAAGCACACATACTAAAACACAAAGAGAATTTCGTAATAATCATAGCCATATCTCATAATCATTTCATCTCCCAAGTTTTCTGCTGCCAACAGTAGATTTATTAATCATGTTTCAGATCTGTGACTTTGTAATAATGTCTTTATAAAAAGGATTGAGTCACAAAAGATTTTAATTAAGGAACTCTTTGTTGTTTCTATTTTAAATAAATTCCTCTGATTTGAGCACTACACGGTGTGCGCATGTATTAAAACATTATATTGTACCTCCAAAGTCTGCACAATTATTATGTCAATTAAAATAAAACAAAGAAAGGAAGGTATTTTAAATATATTTACCTTGATCCTATTGTTTTCCTTATACAGAATTGTCTTGTGTTTAGAACAAGAGATAGACTGAACATGAAAACTGTATGAATGGCTTAACAAAAATACCAAGTGAGCCAGTGTGGTGGCTCATGCTGGTAATCTTGGGAAGTCAGGAGGCTGAGGCAAGAAGATCCTTCTGAGTTGTAGACCAGCCTGGACTACAAAGTGAGCTCAAGCCAGCTTGAATGGCATAGGGAGACCCTTTCTCAAGTAGA
>NW_004524867.1:1381847-1399104 GCF_000260255.1 Octodon degus | reverse complement strand
AGGAAGGAAGGAAGGAAGGAAGGAAGGAAGGAAGGAAGGAAGGAAGGAAGGAAGGAAGGAGAGAATGTGAATGGTTTAAAATCTGAAAAAATGATTTCTGTTGGATTTCATTTTGTCTGGACTTTCTAGTAGTCTATCTTGTAATTTGTGGTGTGACAGTAGGCATTCTACCCCACGTAACAATTTAAGATCCCTTTTACAGACTAATTATTATGTTTTCAAAGATTCCTATTTCAGAGCACTTTCGTCGTGGAATCAATTTTTACAAATAGTTAGAACCACATACATGCTTGTTCAAGAATGCAAGTGTAGGATTTCAGTTTTTAGTAGACCCCGTTCTTTTATTAGTACAGATAGTGAGAATATTGGGACAGTGGTAACGATAACGAGTTTTCCTTGTCTGCTAAATGTGTGCCTCACTCTTTATACATGTAAAGCTGTTGGATGTTGTTGTTAATATGAGTAAGAAAGAAAGGAACCCTCTTGCTTCCTGCCAAAATTCTAGGGGCCTTTTGGCCTGCCACCTTCGCCACATATTGCCAAGGGACCATTGGAAGTTACATTCCACACCTAATCTACTTGGCTTCTGAGGAAGCACAAGTAGAGCTTGGATCTGAACTTGCTTTTCCAAATGCTTTAAGCATTTGGGGCTGGCGAGATAGCTCAGCAGGCTAAAGTGTCTGCTTAGGCAATCTAGGCAAGTACAGGGACTGTGGCTCCATCCCCCGCTGGGGGAGGCTGAGACAGTAGAATCAGTACGAGTCTGAGCTGTGGAGTGAGACCCTGTACCAAATATATAAATTAAAAATAAAAATGAAAATGAAAAATTTCCTCCTCCCACACCAAATTGGTATTGGGCAGAATATTTTATTAGTTTCTATAATCTAATCCCCACTGATAAGCCCTTACATAGTTACTACACTGTTTTACCCCTATACAAATGGGAAGAAAAAATAAATTTGACAGTTCAACACGTCTAAGGGCTGGCCAGATAACCCAGTGGACTAAAGAGCCTGCTTATGCAGAGCCCGGCGGCCGGGGTTCCCCCGCACTCCCAGTGTGCTGAGATGGTGACTGAGACTGGGTGTGGTGGCACTCGCCTGTAATCCCAGCACTTGGGAGGCTGAAGTCAAGAGAATCACTATAAGTCCAACCTACATAGTGAGACCCTGTAGACTCTGTAGACCCTGTACCATAAAACAGAAAAAAAAAATTCAGAACAGTTCAACACATCTATACCGTTATGGCTGTTCTTTTCTGTACATTCCGTGCTGCCGTGAGCTTTGGAATGCTGCTGTGTGTACCAGTTTACCATGTTGATTGACACTGAGTGGATTTTATCAGAGCTGGGATGTGTCCAAGTATGTTTAGTTTTTTGGTGACTGGCTTACCACAGGGTTTCTTCAATTTTTGTAACTGGTATCTGAGGAGAGTACAACAGACACCCAGAAATCTTGTCCGTACCAAAGGGCTAAAGGTAGTTTGGGATTGACTTGGTTTTGCTTGTTTGCAACTACACAGCCAACAGGTTAATCCCTGGGCTTCTAGAGAAAGCAAGAAGAAAGGGATTCTGCAAGTGAAGGCAGACAAACTGTGGCCAAATGGCATCCTAGCGTGAGAAGTCAATCCCAGGTGACAGGCATTTCAAACAAGCGTATGATATTTTAAGTGTAATGCAATGTTGAATCACGGTGGCATTTTTAAATGACAGGACAAATCAGCTTAATGACATAAGTCATGAAGCTTGAGCTTTAGAAGACCTATCCTTAAGGAGAGACCCAAAGGCATCTGGAGTGAGTACACCCACAAAATGCCATTTCTCCAGGATCTTATTCCTGATTATTACCTTCCTCACTCTTCGATAACCAAGAATCCTTATGCAGTGACACTATCCATTAAAACATTCATAAGAAAAGGAAAAAGATTAGGAGATTTTTTAAAATCTCCTAAGTCATATGCAACTTTTTATACTTGATCTTAGGCAAAAGGTCAAGAAGCGATATGTACCTTTGTAGTTAATTTGTGTTGTGATGTAAAGAACACAGGTGCTTCTCTAAAACGTTTATGCACAAGTTGCAACCATGAATGTATTTAAATTAAGTAGATAACTGTGGGGGATGGGGAGACAGCTCAACGGTCGAAGCGACTGCCTGGCAAGAGCGAGGACCTGGGTTCGATCTCTAGTACCGCATGCAGTCCTTGTCCAAATGAGGTGTGGTGAGACATGCGTGTGTTGCCAGCACTAGAGAGGCTGAGACAGGAGGGTCACTGTAGGCCTGAACTGAGTAGTGAGACCCTGTATCCAACACACAAATAAATAAGAAGGTAACGGTGTATTGTGCGAAGTTACGTAGTCCATTTTCAAACTTTTTCTTCCCAAGTATCAATGCAAGCTTAGGTGAATTTTTGGGATCCCGATGCCACCCCCTGGTCCTGGAATTGTGATTTGTTTAGTTAGGGCTGGCATCTCAAACTATTTTGAGGTCAGTAGTTTACATACAGGGGATACGAAGGGAGAAGATTGTGATGTTATTTTGCCTTTTTTCTCCCTAAAATTTCAACAATCCATCAGTGATAGGGTGGTTAGTTGGAATAACGTTTTAGTACAGAATGTTATTAGTTTACAATTGCCCAAGGCGTTCATTGTGTTGCAGAAAGAAAATGTGTGATTTTGGTGGGCTCTCTGTTTATCTTCAATCTTGCGATTTTGTGTTTTGAACCTGCCTAATTTCCTGGATTTTTCCACCCTCGTCCTCCTGCACTGGCAGCTGCTGCGTGGCCGTGGAGACTATTAACCCAGCCAACAATGGTCAGAGGAAGGCATCAAGCAAAATCTGGATTTAGAGATAGCCAAATGACTTCAGTGCGGCGACTTCTCCCATAACTCCTAAAAAATTTATAGACATAAATAAATAATGTTGCAGAATAGATTTTTGTTTTCCAAAATGAGAACAACACAGGTGCTTTGTATCACTCAAAGTACGCGTGTCATCATCGGCCTTAGGAGGATCCCCGGGATGTTAACTCGTTATCAGAGTCATTAACAGTAGACGGGGTGTGGGGTGGTTCCCCCAAAGAAATGTGCGTGACATCTGTGTTCTTTGCACCTTTCTCTCCCTGGGGTCCTGGAAAGAACTGGCAGTGTTCAGTGACCCTTCTGCTGCATTTAGCAGCCATGACTTGTGCAGTCATGTGCTTGCTCCAGGAACCCATCAAGGGGAACAAAGGTACTAAGGGTTGATTCTGCCTGGCCACATGGTAGTAGCTTTAAAAACGATAGTTAAGTAGCACTTATATAAGCAATATACTAGCGATTCTGATGTGAAGAATCCCTTGGCGTGCTTGTAAGAACAAGCAGTCGTTTCCTTCGTGAGAATGTCATCCTGCCGCACTGCATGCATGATTTATGTTCGCTTCAGACACCCAGCTTGTGACACGTGCACTGATGTATGATCAATGTCACGTTGGTGTTGCATGCTCAGACATATAGCATTTGCTTTGCAGTTTCATGGGAAATAACGTTTTGAAGCGTTGTTGTGTCTCTTTGCAGACTTTTTGTTTAGACTCAGGCTATGGATTGAAATCTTGGCGGGGGTCTTATGTACACTTTTCTCCTGGAGTTTCTTCTTCCTTCAGGGACTTCGAGGATGGCTTAGGCTAACACCAGCCATCCCCTTTACATAAGGGCGAGGAGATTTTAGGCTCCTGGGTCTTAATCACTGCATATCATTTATTGGCTTCTTGTGCATGATAGTTCCCTCCCCTTGTCAGCAGGCAAGCGTCTGGCTATTCAATCCTCACAAGTGCAGCTCCTTGGGAATTGCGACTGTGCTTAAAAACTGGAGTTTGGAGCTTTGCACTGGAGAGAGCTTGTGTGTCTGAGCTCTGTCGGCCTACGCTGCAGCCCACCAGCCAAGGTCTTTTCAGGTAGCGAGCTGCCCAAGCAGCCTTCGCCCAAGTTGACCCTGATGGCCCGAAGGGGTAGAGTGTGTTCTTCCAGCAAGCCATGAGATAAGAGCGGCAGATGCATGCTAAGATCTGCTTGGGCAAGGGGTAGCTCAATAGAGAACCCCTACTTACCCCTGCACAAATAACTGTAAACACAGGAAGTGTTTAAAAGCCCTTTGAAAAGAATATGAGAGGGGAAAATTTCCTTTAAGGGAGTCTTTTTCAGCTCACTGTGCTCAAACACACCGTACTGCTATTAAGCACACACACTTCCCTAATGGGACATGATCACGCATGATTGACTTAAACAATAATTAAATACTTATTTGATAATTATAATGAGATGACAACCTCAAGACATGTTTGCAGATACCCAAAATATGTACCTAGGAGTGGCATTTGCAACATTAACAGCAGAAAAGATTGTACGCTGAAATAAATGAGTGTTGCTCACGTGGTAAACAGGGATTTCTGCAGGTCATCCTTTGGAGGAAGTGTGTGTGTGTGTGTGTGTGTGTGTGCGCGCGCTACCATGAAGGAGCCAGTTGAATGCACACCCGGGAAAGGAGGACTCGTGGTTCAGGTGCCCAGAGACTTGTCAGTGGTCCGGAAGCTATCAGATGCCAGAAGAAAGGTCAGCTCCCTTGCTACAGTGCCCGAGCTCTTTCCCCTGCATCCCCAGCGCCATCAGGGCCAGGTTCTGCTTCTGGTCCTGTGTGTAAGTTATTCCCACCCTTAACAAACGTTCACCTTTCATTCACTGGAGGCTGTGTTCCTCTCAGCATGGAAAGAGGATTTAAGTGATGTTAAGGAAATGGATCTTTCTCCAAGCTGAGAAGCCCCTCGCATCCTTCTCATCCCGAAGTTCCTCACCTCCTGGGGCCAGTATGGGCCTGTCGCTGAGCAGCACCACTCATCAGATGTAGGAAGCGAGACCCCTGTTGCACTGTTTACTCACGTATGCGTTCCACCCACACTGGCTGTTACTTCTCCAATCGATCTCCATAATCAATTCATTGGCTGGAGTGCTGGGAAGAATATTCCACATTTGTCGTCATTTTGCATTTCAGAATGTGAGTAGATAGCTCTTGTAGAAGACAGAAATTTCTCAGCAACAGATGCAAGACCCTGCCGAGTTCTGAAAGCAGTCTGAGTCCTGACCTGTACTCTTCGGCAAGCTGATCCGCTTCTTTCCTTTTTCCACTACAAAATGATGCAAAACATGTTACTTTGAAGGCAGAATGTTTTGTTCAGTGACCGCCTCAGGAAATACTGGGGTTGCACCAGTTTCCTTCCATAAGGAAAAGAGAGAAATCACAGGACAATGTCCACTCTGGGAGTACCCTCATATGTATACTCATGTCCTAAAACTCACCCCAACTTTGCATTTTTTTAAATGTATTCAGTGCAAGGCCTACAGGGTCTCACTATACAGATTGGATTCATACTGGTCCTCCTTTTTTCACCCTCCCAAGCGCTGGGATTACAGGCACGTGCCACCAAGCCCAGTCTCAGTTGCCATCTCAGCGTGCCCCGGGGGTGGGGCAGGCAGCGCATGTCGGGGATCGAACCCTGGCCACTGTGCTCCACCTAAGCAGACGCTTTAGTCTGCTGAGCTATCTGGCCAGCCCTCCAACTCTGGATTCTTAAGTCTATCCTGCAAAGAAATGTGTATGGCCACACATGGGCACATATCGCAATTTAATGATCATTGATAAACTCATCTTCTTACTCATATGGGGCTAGGAGCAAACAGCTGAAACCTACATTGAAAGCTCTTTAATAAAAACAATGACATTAATGACACTTCCTGATAATTATTGGTAGCCAGTCTTCTGAGTCTATCTCCTATAATTCTGGCTGGCAAATATGCCCTCTTTCTGTTTGTTTGATTGATATAATGATTTCTGTACTTCAGTAAAAGTGCCAAGCAAGTTTGTTTGTTTTTCTCTCTGTGAAGAATTTTTGCAAAGCTATGAAAGAAATATAGGAAATAAAAGATAAGCTACGGCAAGGAAAAATATTCATAAAAAGCCTTTCCCTAGTATTTCTCCAAATAGCATCAGTTGCATATTTGTACAGAGTGCTCCGTTTATCTGTTTGAGGATTTCACGCCATAAGCCAGGCTGCAGATGTAGGATAGTTTAGCTGTTCAAATAGGTCATAAAGCACACCACTTATAAAGCACTTAGCTGTGCAGCTCCCTGCACAGGCTAGCTTGTTGAAACAAAGAAAAGCCTGTCTTAAGCAGTTTAATATTTAAAGCATCACCACGCAAATTATTTCTTCTTGGGGATTTGCCTTGCGGAATTCATGGTTTAACTCAGAGGGCAAGACGAAGGTGCAGCCCTTCAAAGTTTAGCAGATTTTAGGGGGCTGCTGCTCTCGTGTTTTCGCTGATAACAGAGGTTGGCTGTTTGCTAGCCTATGTCCCAGGTGCACAAAGCCAATTAGCAACACCGTGGGCCTGGTGAATGCACGCCCACATACATTAGCCAATTATCCATGGGTGAAGGATCACACCGTTAAATGTAATAGTGAACAGCTGAGGCAGTGGTTTGGCGCTCCTACGGAGACGGTCCTTGGTCAGCGTGCCGTGCCCCAGGGGTTCTGGGTGACATTTTCTGACAGGGCTGTCTTGTGCGTGCCAGGAGGTTTTGCATGTGTCTCCTGCACACCAGTGACCCCCTCTACTCCCAGCCTGTCTACAATGCAACAAAGAAAAATATCTCCACACATTGTCAAATGGCCACCAGGAGACACAGGTCTCCCCATGAAGAATAACTGAGATTTTCAACCAGTTGATTTTTTCTATAATTTTATTTTATTATTATTATTTTTTTTTGGCAGAACCAAGGATTGAACTCAAGCCCTTGTGCTAGTCAGGCAAGTGCTTATTCTACTGAGCCATCTCCCCAACCCTAATTTCATTTTATTTTGAAGAGTGAAAACAAAAGCACAAAAAACAAAAACAAAGACAGAAACAGGGTAACATACAACAATACATATGTTACGGATTTGCAGTAAAAGAATAGCTGATTAACAATGATTGATATATTATCTATTTTATTGTCAAGTCTGTTGCTCAGATTAATAGACACAGTTATGCAAGATTGGACATACAATTGAATATTACTGCATGCTTTCAAGAGATCTTAAATATTTGTTCTTTTTGTTAAACTTACTTTTTTCGCAACAAAATGGTCCTTTATTTATACTTTTGCACAGTTAGTAACACGTGACACAAGGTTGCCTAGCAACTAACAGTTGACCTTACCAGACAGGATGTTTATCTCAGGACTGAGGTAGCTTGTTTGCTTGAGGCACTGAGGCCTAGTCTCACCTACATACATCTGATCAATTTCCTAGCTTCTGTGGCTCCCAACCTATCACCCCTTTTTGTTTAGTTTTGTCAGAGATGAGTGTTCCATTGCAGTTAGAGAAGCTGTATTTGGCTTTTCATACTTGTCGCCAGTCCAAAGCACTGATAACTCACTACAATTATGGACTATTGGACTATAGTGGATTATTTTGCTGAATTCAACTTGCTGAGTTTTAAATTAGTGTTTTGAGGCTGAGCAAGTCTTTCCAACATGCAGCCGCATTTGAGACTCACCGATCTAGTCTTCCGCAACTCAGAGTAGGAGCCACAAGACAAGCCCATGAATACCATCTGGGAGGCTGTTGGAAAGGCTGACTCCCAGACTACAGAATTAAATCTGCATTTTCCTCCCAGGAGATTCCTATGGGTGTTGAATCTTAGAAGCGCTGCTCTAGATCAGACAGGGTCCCCATCTCTGTGTCCACAATTGTAAGGTTTTGCTAAATGGGCAGGGGCTATTTTCAAAAACCTGCTGAAGATTCTCAGGACCATTGCCTTTCCCATCTTGTGCATGTAAATGTATGGCTTTTCCTCTGTCACATTTCCTAGCTTTTCTCCTTGCCCGCTCTTCGTTGTCTAATCCTCAAGTTCTCACTTTCCTTTTAATTGTGTTATGCCTTTCTATTTGTATTTCTTCTTTTGAGTTCTTATACTAGGGAGATTGTATGATATTTGCACAGGTGGGTCTGGTTATTTCACTTATGAGTATATCTTTGAGTGGCATCCAATTAAATATAAAGACTTTGAGTTTATCATTCTTTATAGCTGAGTAATACTCCATTGTATGTTATATAGGTCTTGCTTTCTCTTGGTCTTAACCATCCAGCAGAAAAGTATAAAAACGAAGTATGAAAAGTAAAGCCATATTAATATGCTGAGCTGTAAAAGGCTCAAGTCAACAACTTCTGACTTTGCCAGTCCTACGGATAACCCACTATTATTATGGACTCCTGGATTATATTGGATTATTTTGCTGAATTCAACCACCTACAATATTTAAATGGTAATGGAATACCCATCTCTGACAAAACTAAGCAAACAAGGGGGATACAAATGAACGACCATTTTGTATCTTTGTATTCAAAATAGTTAGGATAGGGGCTGGTGAGATGGCTCAGTGGTCTAAAGCACCTAACTTAGAACAAGCTTAGCTAAAGCACCATGGTTTCAATCCCCCAGCACCGTGGGGATCTTGGTTCAATCCCCCAGCACCACATGCCAGCCAGCCCCACCCCCTGGTGGGCTGAGCTGGCCACACACACACGCACACACGCACACACACACACATTAAAAAAATAGGATAGATATACAGCTGCATTCTCTTAATTGAATGAATAGATTTTTTCTAATGGTGTTTGTAAACAGGATATCATGTCTGCACCTTGCACAATGAATAACCACTAAGCCAACAATATGCAATGCATTAATTATTGAAACTGTGCTAGTAATCAGATTTGAAACTGTCTCACTGCTATTTGTTTCTTAATAAAATTATTTTAAAAAAACAATAAATGGGCAGGGGCAGTAACGGTTCTGTGCTATTCGGATGGCGGATGGGACTGAGGGAGTGGATTAGTCAGCTGCTACTTGCTGGGGCAAAAACCTCATGCCTGCAAAATAAAATAGGGAAGATGGATTTGGTTTCACAAGTTTTAATCGATGGTGAGCTGCTGCCAGTACAGAGGCAGCACAGCAAAGGGACGCAGTGCAGGAACACTGGTCACTGCATGGTATCCAGGAAGCAGGGAGAGAGCGAGGTTAGGGGAAGAGACGGCAGGGATCAGATCGAATCCCGAAGGTCACAGACCCACAATTAGTCCCGCACAGCCTGAAGTGTGCTTTACTATTCTTCTAGGCATCTCTGATGCCCAACAACGTAATAATCCAGATCAACCATCACAGAAAAGATACCTAACGTTGTAGATGGAGGGGTGGGGAAAAGCAGGCATTGCTACATTGAGAGTCCATCCGATTTTGTCTGGAAAGTTTGTGTTACTTGCCGTAAAGGGCTGAAAGGAATTCTGATGTTTCTTTTTTAAATTCTTAAAGAGAGAATACAAAAAAAAAGTAAAAGGAAAAAATAGAAACTATACAGAATTTCACTAAGTATTTAAAATGGCACAAATTCAACAATGGTTGTTATAGCATATATTGTTGTCTTTAAATTAGTTGTTCAGATTACCAGATATAGTATATAAAATTGATCAAAGCGCTGGCCAAATAGCTAGAGCTGGCCATATAGCTCAGCAGACTAAAGCATCTGCTTACACAGGCACAGGGATTGGGGTTCAATCCCCGGCATGCTGTGCTGGTCCCACTCCCTGGGTGCACTGAGATGGCGATTGACACTGGGCGTGGTGGTGCACGCCTGTAATCCCAGCACTTGGGAGGCTGAAAACAAGAGGATCAGTACGAGTTGGATTTGTGTAGTGAGACCCTACAGTCCTTGTATTAAATACATAAAAATAAATAAATAGGTCAAAACTCAAACATTGTAGAGAAAAAAAATTGTAAGCATCAATGTTTCTTGCAGTAGACCAGCAGAAATCAGCAGTACAATTACCCAACTATCCTCTGTGTGTGTGTGTGTGTGTGTGTGTGTGTGTGTGTGTGTGTGTGTATGTTTTTTCACTTCCTTCTTTTTTTTTTTTTTTTTTTTGGTGGAACTGGGGATTGAACTCAGGCCCTTGTGCTTGCCAGGGAAGCGCTTATTCCCCTGAGTCACCTCCCGGGTCTTTTCTTTTCTCCTTGCCCTCACCCCAGTTGTTCCTTCCCTTTGAAAAGATTCTTTCCCTTTCACAGAGTCCATTGTGCCTTTCGTATCCCACCTACTCTTTCAGGTTCTTACACTAAGGAGACGATATGACATTTGCACACGCAGTTCTGATTTCACTTTTGAGTGTGCCCTCTATACTCTACACAAGCCTTGAGTTTACCTTTCTTTATAGCTGAGTAGTATTCCATTGTATAAAAATACCACAATTTTTTAACCTATTTCTCAGTTGATGGGCATTTGGGTTGTTTCCAAGATTTAGCTATGACAAACGGCGCTGCTGTTCCACACTCCGTGCTGAGACAAAGCTGAGAGACGAAGATGACAGATAATAGTGGAGAAATCCTTCTTCCTGCCACCGTGCTGGCTGTGCACACCCATCTTTTTCTTCCTCTCTTGGTTGCTACCTCTTTGCTTTCAGATTTCCCTGCACATTTCCCCTCAGAAATGTGTCACTGGGGAAGGACATCCTTCCTGTTCCTGTCTTGCCACAATTTGGTCTCTGCTCACATAGAATTTTATAACCAACTCTTTAGCACCAACTGCAGCATGTCAGTCTAAATCTGTTTGCGTTTTTCTTAATACGCTTCCTATAGTGATGTGATTTCAAACAAAACCTTCTATAAGGAAAACATTTAATTAGATAGATGTGTGAACCCTCCCTGCTGGGTGACTACACCCTGAGCGCTTAACTGAAGTCAGCAAGGAAGAGAACTGAAGGTTTACGAAGAAATGCCCAGCTGAAATGCCATCACTTTCTTTTTCTTTCTTCTTTTTGCCATCATTTTCATTAGTGAAAATTCTATGTCTTGATTTTGGCATAATGGTTCCCGTTGGGTCCATCTCATTTATTTTTTCATGTATTTAGTATAGGGTCTCACTACACAGATTGGACTCATAGTGATCCTCCTGTCTTCAGCCTCCCAAATGTTGGGACTACAGGCACAACCACCATGCCCAGTCTTTCTTTTTTTTTTTTTTTTTTCCTGTATTTTAGGGAAGGGTCTACAGGGTATTTACGGTCTCGCTACTAGATTGGACTCACAGTGATCTGCCTGTTTACAGCCTCCCAAGAGCTGGGATTACAGGCGTGTGCCACAATTCCCAGTCTCATTCGCCATCTCAGCTTGCCCTGGGGGCGGGGCTGGCACGGCAGTCCCAGGGATTGAGCCCCTGATCCCTGCGCTTGCCCAGGCAGGTGCTTTAGTCTGCTGAGCTATCTGGCCAACCCTCCCCTAGCTTCTTAGCTTGCCACAAAGATAAAATCTCTGGCTCCTCACAGTTCTTGAAGGCAGTGGCATGACACTTGTGTGAAAAAAAAAATGTCTTAGAATTTAAACTCAGCACGGTGCCTGGACAGAATGGGATGGTGGTTTGCTTTGCAAAGAATTTACAATTCACGCCACCCATGTTGTTCTACAATAGCTGGGCTCTTAGTTCTGATCACCAATGGTTTTTTAAGAAGTCTGACTCTCTCCATTTTGTGCTATTGTAAAATATCTGAGATATGGTAATTTGTAAAGGACTGAAATGTGTTTTCTCAGTGTTGTAGAGGATGAGAAACTCAAAAGCAAAGCACCAGCAGGTTTGGGGGCACGGGAGGGCTATGCCAAGCGAAGACACACAGTCTCCTTAGGCTGTGTAAGCCAGAAGAACATGCCATGTGGAGCACATTTTTTAAGACCCTTGATCACATTCGTAAGAGAGCAGCCCTCAAACTGCAATCTTCTGATTCATTTTCCTTCCTGATGATGTGAATGGAACCCAGCGCCTCTGTCTTGGTTCCTCTCCTCTTCTTGGTAAGACCAAAATAACCCAGCACCCACAATTAAGCAAGGAAGGGTTTATTTAGCTCTGTTTGTGGCGATTTTGGTCTGTAATCAGCTGGCTTTAAGGCCGGGTGGCATGCAGTTCAAGGGGGCAGAGGACAGCAAAAGTAGCAAGAGCGAATAGGGCAGGAAGCAAACTTCTTTTCCTCCCTTATATTGTAAGCAGGCTTTCCCCCTAGGGTGTCCTTTACACCCACATGTATCTGGCCCTCAGCTTGGCTTGCACAGGCTTAGGATGTTTACAAAGTAAGGACCGCAGCCCCCTGCTGAGTCACTTAGTTAAACTTTCTAAACTTTTAGAAGTTTGACAGGATTAACAGCTTCCTCTACACTCCAGGATGAAGACCTGCTGAGTTCTTTAGTTAAGCATCTGGACTCCCCAAGTTGACCCAAAGTATTAGCCATAACAACTTCTCACATGCAAAGCACTTTCTGTAGCGCTGACCTAGCCTGGGGCCTCAGTCCTCTGTCAAGCTCTCTCTTTCTTTTCTCCCACACTGAAAACACCTCGATTTTGCTTTCGATGGCTGGCATGCTGTAGTTTGAATCTTAAATGAGCCCCAAGCGTCCATGTATTACAAACTTATGGGTGGCTTTTATGAGGAGGGGGAGTAAGAGGCATAATCTATTCAGACATCACCCTCAATCCTGAGGATCACCTATGAGGGGGATTGTGGGACCCTAGTCCCTTCCCTTCCTTCTGTTTGAGAGGTTCTGTTCTCTCACGCGGTTCTGTGGTTTGTGTTGTCCAAATATAAGCCCCAAAGCAGCCATGCTCAATGATTGAAGAGTAGAGCCTCTATAAGTCTGAACCAGAAGGCAATTTATTGTACAGTGGGAAAGCTAATGAATACAAGAAACGCTGAAGCTCAGTTGGTTCCCTGAGAAAATTACATATGTAGATGTGTGGATGTGGATGTATGTGTACGTGTACACATGTGTATCTCTATACAAAAACATTTTTATATTTAATATGTTTAATAGTTTATAATATGTTTTAACAGTTTATTCAGGCAGAAGATTTATTCTTCTGAAAACTAATTAAGACTGTGGTTCTTAACCTTCATGTTTTCCTGAGGAAAGGGACTCTCCAATAATTTTCTTGCCTCTCTAGAGCAACAACATCAAACTCTTTTTCTATACCTCCTCAGGCAATTTTAAATGTGGTACCACATTTGAGAAACACAGATGTAGGTCTGCAAAATAAAATGTCCTGCTTTGCCGTTGTGTTCCGCACTTGTCAGACCTCGAGATACTTGCAAATCTTCTGCAGATCTGGTTAAGATGCAGAGGCGTGTTCGGAAGGTCTGTAGTGAGTGCTGATGGTCTGCAATTGCAACCATCTTCCAGCTCAAATCTTTGTCCCTGGCCCTCGATCTACACATCGAATAACCATGTTATAGTTGCTGTTCTGGCGGAAACACACACACACACACACACACACACACACACACACACAAATTACATAGGCACCAAGTATTGTAGCTATTAAGATGTAGAGCATGTTACTAAAATTAACCTGTTTCAGGGCTGGGGAGATAGCTCAGCAGTTTTCAGTGCCTATCTGGCTAGCACAAGGACCTGAGTTTGATCCTCAGTACCTGAAACTGGGTGTGGTGGAGCACACCTGTTATTCCAACACTGGAGAGGCTGAGACAGAAGGATCACCATGAGTCAGAGCAGCATAGTTAGACCCTGTACCAAGTACATACATTTAAAAAAAGACTTAAGTTCTAAGACAAAAAGAGAAATATTGCTGTCTGGAACTCAACAAACACTATCAAATGCACTCATTTTTGACACCTAAATCAGGATCTGCAATGAGAACAAGACACATGTAATTAGAATTTTCTAACCATCTGCAGCCCCTTTGCCTTGTGTCTCAGGTACTCTTCTCTCATTTCTGGGACAAATACCTGACACCCCAAATGAAGGAAGGAAAGGTTTACTTAGCTCATGGTTACTGGAGATTTCAGTCCACACTCAGCTGGCTCCAAGGCAGGGCGGCACATGGCTGAGGGCAGCCTTTCATGGTGGCGGCAAAGAGCAGAGAGCAAAAGGGAGGAGCAGCAGCAACGATGGCTACAGAGAGCAAGTCTGCCTCCCTTACGATGCAGTCAGGCTATATACGCCCAAGGGGGGACGTAGCACTCACAGCCATAATCCCAGCAGTACTACGATCCATTGTCCCAGCCTTGATCATGAATTCGTCTCAAACCCTAGAAGTCCCCACCTCGTGACTGCACGAGGCTTTGAGGAGACAACAAGACACAAACCAGAACGCCTTGTCCTGGCATCTGCTTAGCTGGAAGGGGACTGTTACTCTTTCAGTGTATTTTCTTCCTTCACATCTCACTGTTGGCTAACAAGATCCCTGTGCTATTCCGTTCTGGAATTCAAGGTGTTCCATGGCATTCTTCCCTTGTGGGTCATTAAAAATCACCTTGTTTTTTTTTAAAAAAAAAAACAAAAAAACACAGAATAATGAACTCAGAAGAGGGAATCTAAGACAAGTCCAGAACATTCTTTGTAAGTTTCATCCACAGACTGGGATGAGTTCTAAAGGCAGCACAAGGATGGAAATATACTGTGTTTAAAATCACACACACACACACACAGACACACACACACACACGCACACACTCATCCACAGTTGCATCCCTTCCTAGATGGAGGTGAAAATTAAGATGCTATCATAAGTTTGTCCAGATGACTAGCTGAAAAATAAGACACCTCCCAGGGAATTTATTGCACATGTAGTCTCATCCCTTTCTCACAAGCCGGCAGAGGGGCTGCAGCATAAAGATGAAGGATGAAGTGGCGGCTTTCTGGCAGGCCAGAAAATTCATGGGGTTCCGAGGGCTATCTCTTGGAAATAAACAAGCAATGCAGAAGAATGAAAGGCGCGGAGACAGGAACACGGCTGCAGGCTGAAGTACGAGTGTGCCAAAAGGCAGGTGGGAAATAACAAGAATATGAATGGAAAGACGTTCCCACAGATGTCACCAGATGTGTTCTGTGACCCCACGTTAGAATTTCATAGCGGCAGAGGATGAGTTCTTCCTAAGAAACTCAGATGTGCTGCAGGATGGAAGTGGCAAGCTTTATGTTCAGAAAACCTACATTCTATTCAAATCTGGAAACCTAGGATGTAAATCACAGTACTCTGGATCGGAATGGAAAGAGAGAAGTGGTCACATCTCTATGATTGGACTTTATGCCAGCACACAAATATGGAAACTATTTTTCAAATAAATACAGAAGACCTTCAGCACAACGATTAAACAATAGAAGGTTGGCCTTACTGACTAACAGAACATAGGACAAATTCTGGCTTGCTCAAAGTTTGACAAGAGAAAATGAAGTAATATTAGTTGAGTAGATGCACTCAGATTGAGATACGCATGAGCCTTTTGAACTTTGGCAAGACGCTCAACGGCATTACAGGATCATGCCATAGAATGTCTGAGATAAAAATCTATGGTATTAGCTTTCGGTTACTGCCACAAATGCCTGAGATACTCAAGTTATGAAATGAAAAGGTTCGTTTGGTCCGAGTCATAGTTTCCAAGATTCCGTGGCTTTGGCAAGGCCACGCGCTATGGTACAAGCACGTGGTGGAAAAAGCCATTCATCGCGTGGCAGGGAAGTTAAAGAAGAAGGTAAGAACAAAGAAGCATCCACCAATGTCCCCCCGTAAAGGACAAGTCCCCAATGATTTGACTTCCTCCCCCTAGTCTGGGAGTAAGGTTAAAATACACATGAAGCAAACTTACCTGTACATACTTCTGACTTCATGAGACCCACAATTGGTTTGATGTCATAAGCACTTAGGCAAATAGCAGCTAATACTGAAAAGAAAAGAAAAGAAAAGAAAAGAAAAGAAGAAAAGAAAAGAAAAGAAAAGAAAAGAAAAGAAAAGAAAAGAAAAGAAAAGAAACCTGCAGGCCCTTTCGTGTACATTTACCAGGAGAGGACACAGAAGTCCTTAATGAGAAATTGCTTCTCACTTGCAACGGTGATTTCTTATCAGAATCTGTCTCTGATTATAGGCAATGCTGAGCTGTTTTCTTAGAATATATTTTACAGAGGAAAAAATAATAAAAACGATACAGGGGCCAGAGGTATAGCTCAGCTACACAGTGCCTGCCTGGCAAGTGTGAGGTCCTGAGTTCAATTCCCAGTTCCAAACAAACAAATAAAGATATGACACAGAATCTGAAAACAAGATGATAAGAAACAAACAGTGGTGACCGTATAGCACATTGCTGTCTTCAAAGTAGTTGCTCAGAGTTCCAGGTACAGGCCTGCAAAATTGATCGAGCAAAATTAGGGATGACCAATATTGTTCACCATCTCACGGCTAGAGAAATAGCCAAGGCCCCCTCTCTTTTGGTTCTCACCTACAGGATCTATACCCTGTCTTCCTCCTTCTCCTCTTCCCTCTGCTCTTAGAGTTCGTGTCTGTGCTAACTTTTCTCTCCACCTGGACGTCCTTCCCTCCCTTAAGCAGCCCTTGATCTCAGTCAGCAGCCAGGCATCCCTTGCCGCTTTCTCTAGCCCCTCATCCACCCTCCTCACATATCTGCCATTCTGCCGGAAGATTCGATGCATGCATTTCAGGGTACAAATCTATTGATTGTGGTTTCCGTCTCTGACTTTCGCTGCAGAACAACAGCCTTATGCCCTTGCCCTCAGACATCCTCTGGCCAATCCAGAGATTGTACGTAATAAGAATGAGATCGCCAACATTGGCTTCCTCTCTCTTCTCTCATACCAGGGGCAGCTCAGAGGAGCTGTCAATAAGCAGGAAAATGTGGTGCTTGTAAACTATTTAGATGCTATCAAGTGGACAATCTGTGGTTCTGAGGGCTTCCGGGTGCTTCCCAGTGGCCGATGGGCTCATAAACTATTCCGCCCTTCCCATCAGGCTGCTGTGTGCTTCATTGATCCTTTTATCAGATTGTAATACTGGACTAACTCAAAAAGTGGTCTATAATTCGGTTACCAACCCATCTGTGTTTTCAGATGAAGCGTCCATGCCCAGCCGCCCCTGAGTTATGATATTGTGACTGATCAGAATAGAAGACTCCCCAGGGCCCAGAAAACAGCAAATCATCCGCTCTCAAGCTTGGTCTTCTGCCCAATGCTATTATGGTCTACTGGACTCTTTTAGAATATTTTGCTGAGTTTACACACCTATAATATTCAATAACGAAACGTAGAAAACATAAGGTATACAGATGAATGTCCATTTTGTATCTGTGTATTCAAAGTGGTTAGGATAGATATATAGTTGCATTCTCTTAATGAATAGAATGATTT